>NC_140541.1:22500-47500 GCF_057382185.1 Mchenga conophoros
CGGTCCCAGTGATGGACCGTGCACTTAGGTTCCGGCATAGCCGGGCCTAGTCTTTCCCCACACCCTAACAGAAAGATAGAAAAAGGGAGAGCTAAAGCAGCCAAAGCTGAGAAACAGAAAAAACTAAGAAACAGAAAAGTTAAGAAAAACGGAAGTAAAAACCAAGAGTATAAAAGGCCCAGAGTGGCAGAATTAAACACAAAGAGCGGGTGGGCCAGCCTGAGGAAGGCCACATTGAGCCGAAACGTCGCGAAGGCCCACCGCAGTGCACTACACCCGCTTAAGGGTAATTTTTTGAACAGGGGGCACCAATACCGGTCCCAGTGATGGACCGTGCACTTAGGTTCCGGCATAGCCGGGCCTAGTCTTTCCCCACACCCTAACCAGCCTGTGCCTCCTGGGATTGGTGGTGCCCCTGCCCATTGCCTCTCTCCCTCATTCTGGGGAGCCCCCCACCCACTACCCTGTCCTAACCCTAACCCCTTTGCCCCCCTCCCCCCTCCCCTTCTAGCCCTAATTTGAGGGAACCACAAAAGCCTACATAAGGAGAAAAAGGGAGAAAAAAGCCAAGAAAGAGCAGAAACAAAAGGAAAGGATTTACAAGAAGGGGGTGCCATAAAAGAATAAAGAGAAATACAGAACATAGGACGGGATGTCTAAAGAGAAGGGGGTGCCAT
Source organism: Mchenga conophoros (assembly GCF_057382185.1). Classification (NCBI taxonomy): domain Eukaryota; kingdom Metazoa; phylum Chordata; class Actinopteri; order Cichliformes; family Cichlidae; genus Mchenga; species Mchenga conophoros. The sequence continues at coordinate 23,178 of NC_140541.1, forward strand.
TTACAGAAATAAAGAGAAAGAATAAAAGAACAACAGAAAGAAACGGAAAGACAGAAAGTCCCGTAAAGATAAAGAATAACAGAAAGAATAAAGAAAAACGGAAAGACGGAAAGTCCCGTAAGAATAAAGAATGACAGAAAGAATAAAGAAATATAGAAGTACACGGAAAGACAGAAAGTCCCGTAAGAATAAAGAATAAGAAAAACGGAAAGACAGAAAAGTCCCGTAAGAATAAAGAATAACAGAAAGATAGAAAAAGGGAGAGCTAAAGCAGCCAAAGCTGAGAAACAGAAAAAACTAAGAAACAGAAAAGTTAAGAAAAACGGAAGTAAAAACCAAGAGTATAAAAGGCCCAGAGTGGCAGAATTAAACACAAAGAGCGGGTGGGCCAGCCTGAGGAAGGCCACATTGAGCCGAAACGTCGCGAAGGCCCACCGCAGTGCACTACACCCGCTTAAGGGTAATTTTTTGAACAGGGGGCACCAATACCGGTCCCAGTGATGGACCGTGCACTTAGGTTCCGGCATAGCCGGGCCTAGTCTTTCCCCACACCCTAACCAGCCTGTGCCTCCTGGGATTGGTGGTGCCCCTGCCCATTGCCTCTCTCCCTCATTCTGGGGAGCCCCCCACCCACTACCCTGTCCTAACCCTAACCCCTTTGCCCCCCTCCCCCCTCCCCTTCTAGCCCTAATTTGAGGGAACCACAAAAGCCTACATAAGGAGAAAAAGGGAGAAAAAAGCCAAGAAAGAGCAGAAACAAAAGGAAAGGATTTACAAGAAGGGGGTGCCATAAAAGAATAAAGAGAAATACAGAACATAGGACGGGATGTCTAAAGAGAAGGGGGTGCCATTTACAGAAATAAAGAGAAAGAATAAAAGAACAACAGAAAGAAACGGAAAGACAGAAAGTCCCGTAAAGATAAAGAATAACAGAAAGAATAAAGAAAAACGGAAAGACGGAAAGTCCCGTAAGAATAAAGAATGACAGAAAGAATAAAGAAATATAGAAGTACACGGAAAGACAGAAAGTCCCGTAAGAATAAAGAATAAGAAAAACGGAAAGACAGAAAAGTCCCGTAAGAATAAAGAATAACAGAAAGATAGAAAAAGGGAGAGCTAAAGCAGCCAAAGCTGAGAAACAGAAAAAACTAAGAAACAGAAAAGTTAAGAAAAACGGAAGTAAAAACCAAGAGTATAAAAGGCCCAGAGTGGCAGAATTAAACACAAAGAGCGGGTGGGCCAGCCTGAGGAAGGCCACATTGAGCCGAAACGTCGCGAAGGCCCACCGCAGTGCACTACACCCGCTTAAGGGTAATTTTTTGAACAGGGGGCACCAATACCGGTCCCAGTGATGGACCGTGCACTTAGGTTCCGGCATAGCCGGGCCTAGTCTTTCCCCACACCCTAACCAGCCTGTGCCTCCTGGGATTGGTGGTGCCCCTGCCCATTGCCTCTCTCCCTCATTCTGGGGAGCCCCCCACCCACTACCCTGTCCTAACCCTAACCCCTTTGCCCCCCTCCCCCCTCCCCTTCTAGCCCTAATTTGAGGGAACCACAAAAGCCTACATAAGGAGAAAAAGGGAGAAAAAAGCCAAGAAAGAGCAGAAACAAAAGGAAAGGATTTACAAGAAGGGGGTGCCATAAAAGAATAAAGAGAAATACAGAACATAGGACGGGATGTCTAAAGAGAAGGGGGTGCCATTTACAGAAATAAAGAGAAAGAATAAAAGAACAACAGAAAGAAACGGAAAGACAGAAAGTCCCGTAAAGATAAAGAATAACAGAAAGAATAAAGAAAAACGGAAAGACGGAAAGTCCCGTAAGAATAAAGAATGACAGAAAGAATAAAGAAATATAGAAGTACACGGAAAGACAGAAAGTCCCGTAAGAATAAAGAATAAGAAAAACGGAAAGACAGAAAAGTCCCGTAAGAATAAAGAATAACAGAAAGATAGAAAAAGGGAGAGCTAAAGCAGCCAAAGCTGAGAAACAGAAAAAACTAAGAAACAGAAAAGTTAAGAAAAACGGAAGTAAAAACCAAGAGTATAAAAGGCCCAGAGTGGCAGAATTAAACACAAAGAGCGGGTGGGCCAGCCTGAGGAAGGCCACATTGAGCCGAAACGTCGCGAAGGCCCACCGCAGTGCACTACACCCGCTTAAGGGTAATTTTTTGAACAGGGGGCACCAATACCGGTCCCAGTGATGGACCGTGCACTTAGGTTCCGGCATAGCCGGGCCTAGTCTTTCCCCACACCCTAACCAGCCTGTGCCTCCTGGGATTGGTGGTGCCCCTGCCCATTGCCTCTCTCCCTCATTCTGGGGAGCCCCCCACCCACTACCCTGTCCTAACCCTAACCCCTTTGCCCCCCTCCCCCCTCCCCTTCTAGCCCTAATTTGAGGGAACCACAAAAGCCTACATAAGGAGAAAAAGGGAGAAAAAAGCCAAGAAAGAGCAGAAACAAAAGGAAAGGATTTACAAGAAGGGGGTGCCATAAAAGAATAAAGAGAAATACAGAACATAGGACGGGATGTCTAAAGAGAAGGGGGTGCCATTTACAGAAATAAAGAGAAAGAATAAAAGAACAACAGAAAGAAACGGAAAGACAGAAAGTCCCGTAAAGATAAAGAATAACAGAAAGAATAAAGAAAAACGGAAAGACGGAAAGTCCCGTAAGAATAAAGAATGACAGAAAGAATAAAGAAATATAGAAGTACACGGAAAGACAGAAAGTCCCGTAAGAATAAAGAATAAGAAAAACGGAAAGACAGAAAAGTCCCGTAAGAATAAAGAATAACAGAAAGATAGAAAAAGGGAGAGCTAAAGCAGCCAAAGCTGAGAAACAGAAAAAACTAAGAAACAGAAAAGTTAAGAAAAACGGAAGTAAAAACCAAGAGTATAAAAGGCCCAGAGTGGCAGAATTAAACACAAAGAGCGGGTGGGCCAGCCTGAGGAAGGCCACATTGAGCCGAAACGTCGCGAAGGCCCACCGCAGTGCACTACACCCGCTTAAGGGTAATTTTTTGAACAGGGGGCACCAATACCGGTCCCAGTGATGGACCGTGCACTTAGGTTCCGGCATAGCCGGGCCTAGTCTTTCCCCACACCCTAACCAGCCTGTGCCTCCTGGGATTGGTGGTGCCCCTGCCCATTGCCTCTCTCCCTCATTCTGGGGAGCCCCCCACCCACTACCCTGTCCTAACCCTAACCCCTTTGCCCCCCTCCCCCCTCCCCTTCTAGCCCTAATTTGAGGGAACCACAAAAGCCTACATAAGGAGAAAAAGGGAGAAAAAAGCCAAGAAAGAGCAGAAACAAAAGGAAAGGATTTACAAGAAGGGGGTGCCATAAAAGAATAAAGAGAAATACAGAACATAGGACGGGATGTCTAAAGAGAAGGGGGTGCCATTTACAGAAATAAAGAGAAAGAATAAAAGAACAACAGAAAGAAACGGAAAGACAGAAAGTCCCGTAAAGATAAAGAATAACAGAAAGAATAAAGAAAAACGGAAAGACGGAAAGTCCCGTAAGAATAAAGAATGACAGAAAGAATAAAGAAATATAGAAGTACACGGAAAGACAGAAAGTCCCGTAAGAATAAAGAATAAGAAAAACGGAAAGACAGAAAAGTCCCGTAAGAATAAAGAATAACAGAAAGATAGAAAAAGGGAGAGCTAAAGCAGCCAAAGCTGAGAAACAGAAAAAACTAAGAAACAGAAAAGTTAAGAAAAACGGAAGTAAAAACCAAGAGTATAAAAGGCCCAGAGTGGCAGAATTAAACACAAAGAGCGGGTGGGCCAGCCTGAGGAAGGCCACATTGAGCCGAAACGTCGCGAAGGCCCACCGCAGTGCACTACACCCGCTTAAGGGTAATTTTTTGAACAGGGGGCACCAATACCGGTCCCAGTGATGGACCGTGCACTTAGGTTCCGGCATAGCCGGGCCTAGTCTTTCCCCACACCCTAACCAGCCTGTGCCTCCTGGGATTGGTGGTGCCCCTGCCCATTGCCTCTCTCCCTCATTCTGGGGAGCCCCCCACCCACTACCCTGTCCTAACCCTAACCCCTTTGCCCCCCTCCCCCCTCCCCTTCTAGCCCTAATTTGAGGGAACCACAAAAGCCTACATAAGGAGAAAAAGGGAGAAAAAAGCCAAGAAAGAGCAGAAACAAAAGGAAAGGATTTACAAGAAGGGGGTGCCATAAAAGAATAAAGAGAAATACAGAACATAGGACGGGATGTCTAAAGAGAAGGGGGTGCCATTTACAGAAATAAAGAGAAAGAATAAAAGAACAACAGAAAGAAACGGAAAGACAGAAAGTCCCGTAAAGATAAAGAATAACAGAAAGAATAAAGAAAAACGGAAAGACGGAAAGTCCCGTAAGAATAAAGAATGACAGAAAGAATAAAGAAATATAGAAGTACACGGAAAGACAGAAAGTCCCGTAAGAATAAAGAATAAGAAAAACGGAAAGACAGAAAAGTCCCGTAAGAATAAAGAATAACAGAAAGATAGAAAAAGGGAGAGCTAAAGCAGCCAAAGCTGAGAAACAGAAAAAACTAAGAAACAGAAAAGTTAAGAAAAACGGAAGTAAAAACCAAGAGTATAAAAGGCCCAGAGTGGCAGAATTAAACACAAAGAGCGGGTGGGCCAGCCTGAGGAAGGCCACATTGAGCCGAAACGTCGCGAAGGCCCACCGCAGTGCACTACACCCGCTTAAGGGTAATTTTTTGAACAGGGGGCACCAATACCGGTCCCAGTGATGGACCGTGCACTTAGGTTCCGGCATAGCCGGGCCTAGTCTTTCCCCACACCCTAACCAGCCTGTGCCTCCTGGGATTGGTGGTGCCCCTGCCCATTGCCTCTCTCCCTCATTCTGGGGAGCCCCCCACCCACTACCCTGTCCTAACCCTAACCCCTTTGCCCCCCTCCCCCCTCCCCTTCTAGCCCTAATTTGAGGGAACCACAAAAGCCTACATAAGGAGAAAAAGGGAGAAAAAAGCCAAGAAAGAGCAGAAACAAAAGGAAAGGATTTACAAGAAGGGGGTGCCATAAAAGAATAAAGAGAAATACAGAACATAGGACGGGATGTCTAAAGAGAAGGGGGTGCCATTTACAGAAATAAAGAGAAAGAATAAAAGAACAACAGAAAGAAACGGAAAGACAGAAAGTCCCGTAAAGATAAAGAATAACAGAAAGAATAAAGAAAAACGGAAAGACGGAAAGTCCCGTAAGAATAAAGAATGACAGAAAGAATAAAGAAATATAGAAGTACACGGAAAGACAGAAAGTCCCGTAAGAATAAAGAATAAGAAAAACGGAAAGACAGAAAAGTCCCGTAAGAATAAAGAATAACAGAAAGATAGAAAAAGGGAGAGCTAAAGCAGCCAAAGCTGAGAAACAGAAAAAACTAAGAAACAGAAAAGTTAAGAAAAACGGAAGTAAAAACCAAGAGTATAAAAGGCCCAGAGTGGCAGAATTAAACACAAAGAGCGGGTGGGCCAGCCTGAGGAAGGCCACATTGAGCCGAAACGTCGCGAAGGCCCACCGCAGTGCACTACACCCGCTTAAGGGTAATTTTTTGAACAGGGGGCACCAATACCGGTCCCAGTGATGGACCGTGCACTTAGGTTCCGGCATAGCCGGGCCTAGTCTTTCCCCACACCCTAACCAGCCTGTGCCTCCTGGGATTGGTGGTGCCCCTGCCCATTGCCTCTCTCCCTCATTCTGGGGAGCCCCCCACCCACTACCCTGTCCTAACCCTAACCCCTTTGCCCCCCTCCCCCCTCCCCTTCTAGCCCTAATTTGAGGGAACCACAAAAGCCTACATAAGGAGAAAAAGGGAGAAAAAAGCCAAGAAAGAGCAGAAACAAAAGGAAAGGATTTACAAGAAGGGGGTGCCATAAAAGAATAAAGAGAAATACAGAACATAGGACGGGATGTCTAAAGAGAAGGGGGTGCCATTTACAGAAATAAAGAGAAAGAATAAAAGAACAACAGAAAGAAACGGAAAGACAGAAAGTCCCGTAAAGATAAAGAATAACAGAAAGAATAAAGAAAAACGGAAAGACGGAAAGTCCCGTAAGAATAAAGAATGACAGAAAGAATAAAGAAATATAGAAGTACACGGAAAGACAGAAAGTCCCGTAAGAATAAAGAATAAGAAAAACGGAAAGACAGAAAAGTCCCGTAAGAATAAAGAATAACAGAAAGATAGAAAAAGGGAGAGCTAAAGCAGCCAAAGCTGAGAAACAGAAAAAACTAAGAAACAGAAAAGTTAAGAAAAACGGAAGTAAAAACCAAGAGTATAAAAGGCCCAGAGTGGCAGAATTAAACACAAAGAGCGGGTGGGCCAGCCTGAGGAAGGCCACATTGAGCCGAAACGTCGCGAAGGCCCACCGCAGTGCACTACACCCGCTTAAGGGTAATTTTTTGAACAGGGGGCACCAATACCGGTCCCAGTGATGGACCGTGCACTTAGGTTCCGGCATAGCCGGGCCTAGTCTTTCCCCACACCCTAACCAGCCTGTGCCTCCTGGGATTGGTGGTGCCCCTGCCCATTGCCTCTCTCCCTCATTCTGGGGAGCCCCCCACCCACTACCCTGTCCTAACCCTAACCCCTTTGCCCCCCTCCCCCCTCCCCTTCTAGCCCTAATTTGAGGGAACCACAAAAGCCTACATAAGGAGAAAAAGGGAGAAAAAAGCCAAGAAAGAGCAGAAACAAAAGGAAAGGATTTACAAGAAGGGGGTGCCATAAAAGAATAAAGAGAAATACAGAACATAGGACGGGATGTCTAAAGAGAAGGGGGTGCCATTTACAGAAATAAAGAGAAAGAATAAAAGAACAACAGAAAGAAACGGAAAGACAGAAAGTCCCGTAAAGATAAAGAATAACAGAAAGAATAAAGAAAAACGGAAAGACGGAAAGTCCCGTAAGAATAAAGAATGACAGAAAGAATAAAGAAATATAGAAGTACACGGAAAGACAGAAAGTCCCGTAAGAATAAAGAATAAGAAAAACGGAAAGACAGAAAAGTCCCGTAAGAATAAAGAATAACAGAAAGATAGAAAAAGGGAGAGCTAAAGCAGCCAAAGCTGAGAAACAGAAAAAACTAAGAAACAGAAAAGTTAAGAAAAACGGAAGTAAAAACCAAGAGTATAAAAGGCCCAGAGTGGCAGAATTAAACACAAAGAGCGGGTGGGCCAGCCTGAGGAAGGCCACATTGAGCCGAAACGTCGCGAAGGCCCACCGCAGTGCACTACACCCGCTTAAGGGTAATTTTTTGAACAGGGGGCACCAATACCGGTCCCAGTGATGGACCGTGCACTTAGGTTCCGGCATAGCCGGGCCTAGTCTTTCCCCACACCCTAACCAGCCTGTGCCTCCTGGGATTGGTGGTGCCCCTGCCCATTGCCTCTCTCCCTCATTCTGGGGAGCCCCCCACCCACTACCCTGTCCTAACCCTAACCCCTTTGCCCCCCTCCCCCCTCCCCTTCTAGCCCTAATTTGAGGGAACCACAAAAGCCTACATAAGGAGAAAAAGGGAGAAAAAAGCCAAGAAAGAGCAGAAACAAAAGGAAAGGATTTACAAGAAGGGGGTGCCATAAAAGAATAAAGAGAAATACAGAACATAGGACGGGATGTCTAAAGAGAAGGGGGTGCCATTTACAGAAATAAAGAGAAAGAATAAAAGAACAACAGAAAGAAACGGAAAGACAGAAAGTCCCGTAAAGATAAAGAATAACAGAAAGAATAAAGAAAAACGGAAAGACGGAAAGTCCCGTAAGAATAAAGAATGACAGAAAGAATAAAGAAATATAGAAGTACACGGAAAGACAGAAAGTCCCGTAAGAATAAAGAATAAGAAAAACGGAAAGACAGAAAAGTCCCGTAAGAATAAAGAATAACAGAAAGATAGAAAAAGGGAGAGCTAAAGCAGCCAAAGCTGAGAAACAGAAAAAACTAAGAAACAGAAAAGTTAAGAAAAACGGAAGTAAAAACCAAGAGTATAAAAGGCCCAGAGTGGCAGAATTAAACACAAAGAGCGGGTGGGCCAGCCTGAGGAAGGCCACATTGAGCCGAAACGTCGCGAAGGCCCACCGCAGTGCACTACACCCGCTTAAGGGTAATTTTTTGAACAGGGGGCACCAATACCGGTCCCAGTGATGGACCGTGCACTTAGGTTCCGGCATAGCCGGGCCTAGTCTTTCCCCACACCCTAACCAGCCTGTGCCTCCTGGGATTGGTGGTGCCCCTGCCCATTGCCTCTCTCCCTCATTCTGGGGAGCCCCCCACCCACTACCCTGTCCTAACCCTAACCCCTTTGCCCCCCTCCCCCCTCCCCTTCTAGCCCTAATTTGAGGGAACCACAAAAGCCTACATAAGGAGAAAAAGGGAGAAAAAAGCCAAGAAAGAGCAGAAACAAAAGGAAAGGATTTACAAGAAGGGGGTGCCATAAAAGAATAAAGAGAAATACAGAACATAGGACGGGATGTCTAAAGAGAAGGGGGTGCCATTTACAGAAATAAAGAGAAAGAATAAAAGAACAACAGAAAGAAACGGAAAGACAGAAAGTCCCGTAAAGATAAAGAATAACAGAAAGAATAAAGAAAAACGGAAAGACGGAAAGTCCCGTAAGAATAAAGAATGACAGAAAGAATAAAGAAATATAGAAGTACACGGAAAGACAGAAAGTCCCGTAAGAATAAAGAATAAGAAAAACGGAAAGACAGAAAAGTCCCGTAAGAATAAAGAATAACAGAAAGATAGAAAAAGGGAGAGCTAAAGCAGCCAAAGCTGAGAAACAGAAAAAACTAAGAAACAGAAAAGTTAAGAAAAACGGAAGTAAAAACCAAGAGTATAAAAGGCCCAGAGTGGCAGAATTAAACACAAAGAGCGGGTGGGCCAGCCTGAGGAAGGCCACATTGAGCCGAAACGTCGCGAAGGCCCACCGCAGTGCACTACACCCGCTTAAGGGTAATTTTTTGAACAGGGGGCACCAATACCGGTCCCAGTGATGGACCGTGCACTTAGGTTCCGGCATAGCCGGGCCTAGTCTTTCCCCACACCCTAACCAGCCTGTGCCTCCTGGGATTGGTGGTGCCCCTGCCCATTGCCTCTCTCCCTCATTCTGGGGAGCCCCCCACCCACTACCCTGTCCTAACCCTAACCCCTTTGCCCCCCTCCCCCCTCCCCTTCTAGCCCTAATTTGAGGGAACCACAAAAGCCTACATAAGGAGAAAAAGGGAGAAAAAAGCCAAGAAAGAGCAGAAACAAAAGGAAAGGATTTACAAGAAGGGGGTGCCATAAAAGAATAAAGAGAAATACAGAACATAGGACGGGATGTCTAAAGAGAAGGGGGTGCCATTTACAGAAATAAAGAGAAAGAATAAAAGAACAACAGAAAGAAACGGAAAGACAGAAAGTCCCGTAAAGATAAAGAATAACAGAAAGAATAAAGAAAAACGGAAAGACGGAAAGTCCCGTAAGAATAAAGAATGACAGAAAGAATAAAGAAATATAGAAGTACACGGAAAGACAGAAAGTCCCGTAAGAATAAAGAATAAGAAAAACGGAAAGACAGAAAAGTCCCGTAAGAATAAAGAATAACAGAAAGATAGAAAAAGGGAGAGCTAAAGCAGCCAAAGCTGAGAAACAGAAAAAACTAAGAAACAGAAAAGTTAAGAAAAACGGAAGTAAAAACCAAGAGTATAAAAGGCCCAGAGTGGCAGAATTAAACACAAAGAGCGGGTGGGCCAGCCTGAGGAAGGCCACATTGAGCCGAAACGTCGCGAAGGCCCACCGCAGTGCACTACACCCGCTTAAGGGTAATTTTTTGAACAGGGGGCACCAATACCGGTCCCAGTGATGGACCGTGCACTTAGGTTCCGGCATAGCCGGGCCTAGTCTTTCCCCACACCCTAACCAGCCTGTGCCTCCTGGGATTGGTGGTGCCCCTGCCCATTGCCTCTCTCCCTCATTCTGGGGAGCCCCCCACCCACTACCCTGTCCTAACCCTAACCCCTTTGCCCCCCTCCCCCCTCCCCTTCTAGCCCTAATTTGAGGGAACCACAAAAGCCTACATAAGGAGAAAAAGGGAGAAAAAAGCCAAGAAAGAGCAGAAACAAAAGGAAAGGATTTACAAGAAGGGGGTGCCATAAAAGAATAAAGAGAAATACAGAACATAGGACGGGATGTCTAAAGAGAAGGGGGTGCCATTTACAGAAATAAAGAGAAAGAATAAAAGAACAACAGAAAGAAACGGAAAGACAGAAAGTCCCGTAAAGATAAAGAATAACAGAAAGAATAAAGAAAAACGGAAAGACGGAAAGTCCCGTAAGAATAAAGAATGACAGAAAGAATAAAGAAATATAGAAGTACACGGAAAGACAGAAAGTCCCGTAAGAATAAAGAATAAGAAAAACGGAAAGACAGAAAAGTCCCGTAAGAATAAAGAATAACAGAAAGATAGAAAAAGGGAGAGCTAAAGCAGCCAAAGCTGAGAAACAGAAAAAACTAAGAAACAGAAAAGTTAAGAAAAACGGAAGTAAAAACCAAGAGTATAAAAGGCCCAGAGTGGCAGAATTAAACACAAAGAGCGGGTGGGCCAGCCTGAGGAAGGCCACATTGAGCCGAAACGTCGCGAAGGCCCACCGCAGTGCACTACACCCGCTTAAGGGTAATTTTTTGAACAGGGGGCACCAATACCGGTCCCAGTGATGGACCGTGCACTTAGGTTCCGGCATAGCCGGGCCTAGTCTTTCCCCACACCCTAACCAGCCTGTGCCTCCTGGGATTGGTGGTGCCCCTGCCCATTGCCTCTCTCCCTCATTCTGGGGAGCCCCCCACCCACTACCCTGTCCTAACCCTAACCCCTTTGCCCCCCTCCCCCCTCCCCTTCTAGCCCTAATTTGAGGGAACCACAAAAGCCTACATAAGGAGAAAAAGGGAGAAAAAAGCCAAGAAAGAGCAGAAACAAAAGGAAAGGATTTACAAGAAGGGGGTGCCATAAAAGAATAAAGAGAAATACAGAACATAGGACGGGATGTCTAAAGAGAAGGGGGTGCCATTTACAGAAATAAAGAGAAAGAATAAAAGAACAACAGAAAGAAACGGAAAGACAGAAAGTCCCGTAAAGATAAAGAATAACAGAAAGAATAAAGAAAAACGGAAAGACGGAAAGTCCCGTAAGAATAAAGAATGACAGAAAGAATAAAGAAATATAGAAGTACACGGAAAGACAGAAAGTCCCGTAAGAATAAAGAATAAGAAAAACGGAAAGACAGAAAAGTCCCGTAAGAATAAAGAATAACAGAAAGATAGAAAAAGGGAGAGCTAAAGCAGCCAAAGCTGAGAAACAGAAAAAACTAAGAAACAGAAAAGTTAAGAAAAACGGAAGTAAAAACCAAGAGTATAAAAGGCCCAGAGTGGCAGAATTAAACACAAAGAGCGGGTGGGCCAGCCTGAGGAAGGCCACATTGAGCCGAAACGTCGCGAAGGCCCACCGCAGTGCACTACACCCGCTTAAGGGTAATTTTTTGAACAGGGGGCACCAATACCGGTCCCAGTGATGGACCGTGCACTTAGGTTCCGGCATAGCCGGGCCTAGTCTTTCCCCACACCCTAACCAGCCTGTGCCTCCTGGGATTGGTGGTGCCCCTGCCCATTGCCTCTCTCCCTCATTCTGGGGAGCCCCCCACCCACTACCCTGTCCTAACCCTAACCCCTTTGCCCCCCTCCCCCCTCCCCTTCTAGCCCTAATTTGAGGGAACCACAAAAGCCTACATAAGGAGAAAAAGGGAGAAAAAAGCCAAGAAAGAGCAGAAACAAAAGGAAAGGATTTACAAGAAGGGGGTGCCATAAAAGAATAAAGAGAAATACAGAACATAGGACGGGATGTCTAAAGAGAAGGGGGTGCCATTTACAGAAATAAAGAGAAAGAATAAAAGAACAACAGAAAGAAACGGAAAGACAGAAAGTCCCGTAAAGATAAAGAATAACAGAAAGAATAAAGAAAAACGGAAAGACGGAAAGTCCCGTAAGAATAAAGAATGACAGAAAGAATAAAGAAATATAGAAGTACACGGAAAGACAGAAAGTCCCGTAAGAATAAAGAATAAGAAAAACGGAAAGACAGAAAAGTCCCGTAAGAATAAAGAATAACAGAAAGATAGAAAAAGGGAGAGCTAAAGCAGCCAAAGCTGAGAAACAGAAAAAACTAAGAAACAGAAAAGTTAAGAAAAACGGAAGTAAAAACCAAGAGTATAAAAGGCCCAGAGTGGCAGAATTAAACACAAAGAGCGGGTGGGCCAGCCTGAGGAAGGCCACATTGAGCCGAAACGTCGCGAAGGCCCACCGCAGTGCACTACACCCGCTTAAGGGTAATTTTTTGAACAGGGGGCACCAATACCGGTCCCAGTGATGGACCGTGCACTTAGGTTCCGGCATAGCCGGGCCTAGTCTTTCCCCACACCCTAACCAGCCTGTGCCTCCTGGGATTGGTGGTGCCCCTGCCCATTGCCTCTCTCCCTCATTCTGGGGAGCCCCCCACCCACTACCCTGTCCTAACCCTAACCCCTTTGCCCCCCTCCCCCCTCCCCTTCTAGCCCTAATTTGAGGGAACCACAAAAGCCTACATAAGGAGAAAAAGGGAGAAAAAAGCCAAGAAAGAGCAGAAACAAAAGGAAAGGATTTACAAGAAGGGGGTGCCATAAAAGAATAAAGAGAAATACAGAACATAGGACGGGATGTCTAAAGAGAAGGGGGTGCCATTTACAGAAATAAAGAGAAAGAATAAAAGAACAACAGAAAGAAACGGAAAGACAGAAAGTCCCGTAAAGATAAAGAATAACAGAAAGAATAAAGAAAAACGGAAAGACGGAAAGTCCCGTAAGAATAAAGAATGACAGAAAGAATAAAGAAATATAGAAGTACACGGAAAGACAGAAAGTCCCGTAAGAATAAAGAATAAGAAAAACGGAAAGACAGAAAAGTCCCGTAAGAATAAAGAATAACAGAAAGATAGAAAAAGGGAGAGCTAAAGCAGCCAAAGCTGAGAAACAGAAAAAACTAAGAAACAGAAAAGTTAAGAAAAACGGAAGTAAAAACCAAGAGTATAAAAGGCCCAGAGTGGCAGAATTAAACACAAAGAGCGGGTGGGCCAGCCTGAGGAAGGCCACATTGAGCCGAAACGTCGCGAAGGCCCACCGCAGTGCACTACACCCGCTTAAGGGTAATTTTTTGAACAGGGGGCACCAATACCGGTCCCAGTGATGGACCGTGCACTTAGGTTCCGGCATAGCCGGGCCTAGTCTTTCCCCACACCCTAACCCTAACCCTAACCCTAACCCTAACCCCTAACCCTAACCCCCTAACCCGAAACAGAACACAAAAGCGGGTGGGCCAGCCTGAAGAAGGCTCAGAGAAGCCGAAACGTCGCGAATGGCCCACCACAGTGCACTACACCCGCTTAGGGTAATTTTTTGATCAGGGGGCACCAATACCAGTCCCATGGATGGACCGTGCACCTAGGTTCCGGCATAGCCGGGCCTATTCTTTCCCCACACCCTAACCAGCCTGTGCCTCCTGGGATTGGTGGTGCCCCTGCCCATTGCCTCTCTCCCTCATTGTGGGGAGCCCCCCACCCACTACCCTGTCCTTACCCTAACCCCATTGCCCCCCTCCCCCCTCCCCTTCTAGCCCTAACTAAGGGAGCCCTAAAAGCCTAAGCTAAGAGAAAAAAAGACAAGAAAGGTCAGAAAAAAGACAAAGTACAAAAGGAAAGGATTTACAGGAAGGGGGTGCCATAACAGAAAAATACAGAACAGGACGGGATGTCTAAAGAGAAGGGGGTGCCATTTAAAGAATAAATAAAGAGCAAGAAAGAGAATAAAGAACAAGAGAAAAACTAAGGAAAAACAGAAATACAAAGAGAAAGATAAAGAAAAACAGAAAGGATAAAGAACAAAAAGAATAAAGAACAAACAGAAATACAAAGAGAAAGATAAAGAAAAACAGAAAGTATAAAGAACAAAAAGAATAAAGAACAAACAGAAATACAAAGAGAAAGATAAAGAAAAACAGAAAGAACAAAGAACAGAAAAAGTTTGAAAAAGGGAGAGCTAAAGCAGAAAAAACTGAGAATAAAGAAAAAACTAAGAAACAGAAAAAGTTAAGAAAAACAGAAAGGAAAAAGAAAAGTATAAAAGGCCCAGAGTGGCGAAACAGAACACAAAAGCGGGTGGGCCAGCCTGAAGAAGGCTCAGAGAAGCCGAAACGTCGCGAATGGCCCACCACAGTGCACTACACCCGCTTAGGGTAATTTTTTGATCAGGGGGCACCAATACCAGTCCCATGGATGGACCGTGCACCTAGGTTCCGGCATAGCCGGGCCTATTCTTTCCCCACACCCTAACCAGCCTGTGCCTCCTGGGATTGGTGGTGCCCCTGCCCATTGCCTCTCTCCCTCATTGTGGGGAGCCCCCCACCCACTACCCTGTCCTTACCCTAACCCCATTGCCCCCCTCCCCCCTCCCCTTCTAGCCCTAACTAAGGGAGCCCTAAAAGCCTAAGCTAAGAGAAAAAAAGACAAGAAAGGTCAGAAAAAAGACAAAGTACAAAAGGAAAGGATTTACAGGAAGGGGGTGCCATAACAGAAAAATACAGAACAGGACGGGATGTCTAAAGAGAAGGGGGTGCCATTTAAAGAATAAATAAAGAGCAAGAAAGAGAATAAAGAACAAGAGAAAAACTAAGGAAAAACAGAAATACAAAGAGAAAGATAAAGAAAAACAGAAAGGATAAAGAACAAAAAGAATAAAGAACAAACAGAAATACAAAGAGAAAGATAAAGAAAAACAGAAAGAATAAAGAACAAAAAGAATAAAGAACAAACAGAAATACAAAGAGAAAGATAAAGAAAAACAGAAAGAACAAAGAACAGAAAAAGTTTGAAAAAGGGAGAGCTAAAGCAGAAAAAACTGAGAATAAAGAAAAAACTAAGAAACAGAAAAAGTTAAGAAAAACAGAAAGGAAAAAGAAAAGTATAAAAGGCCCAGAGTGGCGAAACAGAACACAAAAGCGGGTGGGCCAGCCTGAAGAAGGCTCAGAGAAGCCGAAACGTCGCGAATGGCCCACCACAGTGCACTACACCCGCTTAGGGTAATTTTTTGATCAGGGGGCACCAATACCAGTCCCATGGATGGACCGTGCACCTAGGTTCCGGCATAGCCGGGCCTATTCTTTCCCCACACCCTAACCAGCCTGTGCCTCCTGGGATTGGTGGTGCCCCTGCCCATTGCCTCTCTCCCTCATTGTGGGGAGCCCCCCACCCACTACCCTGTCCTTACCCTAACCCCATTGCCCCCCTCCCCCCTCCCCTTCTAGCCCTAACTAAGGGAGCCCTAAAAGCCTAAGCTAAGAGAAAAAAAGACAAGAAAGGTCAGAAAAAAGACAAAGTACAAAAGGAAAGGATTTACAGGAAGGGGGTGCCATAACAGAAAAATACAGAACAGGACGGGATGTCTAAAGAGAAGGGGGTGCCATTTAAAGAATAAATAAAGAGCAAGAAAGAGAATAAAGAACAAGAGAAAAACTAAGGAAAAACAGAAATACAAAGAGAAAGATAAAGAAAAACAGAAAGGATAAAGAACAAAAAGAATAAAGAACAAACAGAAATACAAAGAGAAAGATAAAGAAAAACAGAAAGAATAAAGAACAAAAAGAATAAAGAACAAACAGAAATACAAAGAGAAAGATAAAGAAAAACAGAAAGAACAAAGAACAGAAAAAGTTTGAAAAAGGGAGAGCTAAAGCAGAAAAAACTGAGAATAAAGAAAAAACTAAGAAACAGAAAAAGTTAAGAAAAACAGAAAGGAAAAAGAAAAGTATAAAAGGCCCAGAGTGGCGAAACAGAACACAAAAGCGGGTGGGCCAGCCTGAAGAAGGCTCAGAGAAGCCGAAACGTCGCGAATGGCCCACCACAGTGCACTACACCCGCTTAGGGTAATTTTTTGATCAGGGGGCACCAATACCAGTCCCATGGATGGACCGTGCACCTAGGTTCCGGCATAGCCGGGCCTATTCTTTCCCCACACCCTAACCAGCCTGTGCCTCCTGGGATTGGTGGTGCCCCTGCCCATTGCCTCTCTCCCTCATTGTGGGGAGCCCCCCACCCACTACCCTGTCCTTACCCTAACCCCATTGCCCCCCTCCCCCCTCCCCTTCTAGCCCTAACTAAGGGAGCCCTAAAAGCCTAAGCTAAGAGAAAAAAAGACAAGAAAGGTCAGAAAAAAGACAAAGTACAAAAGGAAAGGATTTACAGGAAGGGGGTGCCATAACAGAAAAATACAGAACAGGACGGGATGTCTAAAGAGAAGGGGGTGCCATTTAAAGAATAAATAAAGAGCAAGAAAGAGAATAAAGAACAAGAGAAAAACTAAGGAAAAACAGAAATACAAAGAGAAAGATAAAGAAAAACAGAAAGGATAAAGAACAAAAAGAATAAAGAACAAACAGAAATACAAAGAGAAAGATAAAGAAAAACAGAAAGAATAAAGAACAAAAAGAATAAAGAACAAACAGAAATACAAAGAGAAAGATAAAGAAAAACAGAAAGAACAAAGAACAGAAAAAGTTTGAAAAAGGGAGAGCTAAAGCAGAAAAAACTGAGAATAAAGAAAAAACTAAGAAACAGAAAAAGTTAAGAAAAACAGAAAGGAAAAAGAAAAGTATAAAAGGCCCAGAGTGGCGAAACAGAACACAAAAGCGGGTGGGCCAGCCTGAAGAAGGCTCAGAGAAGCCGAAACGTCGCGAATGGCCCACCACAGTGCACTACACCCGCTTAGGGTAATTTTTTGATCAGGGGGCACCAATACCAGTCCCATGGATGGACCGTGCACCTAGGTTCCGGCATAGCCGGGCCTATTCTTTCCCCACACCCTAACCAGCCTGTGCCTCCTGGGATTGGTGGTGCCCCTGCCCATTGCCTCTCTCCCTCATTGTGGGGAGCCCCCCACCCACTACCCTGTCCTTACCCTAACCCCATTGCCCCCCTCCCCCCTCCCCTTCTAGCCCTAACTAAGGGAGCCCTAAAAGCCTAAGCTAAGAGAAAAAAAGACAAGAAAGGTCAGAAAAAAGACAAAGTACAAAAGGAAAGGATTTACAGGAAGGGGGTGCCATAACAGAAAAATACAGAACAGGACGGGATGTCTAAAGAGAAGGGGGTGCCATTTAAAGAATAAATAAAGAGCAAGAAAGAGAATAAAGAACAAGAGAAAAACTAAGGAAAAACAGAAATACAAAGAGAAAGATAAAGAAAAACAGAAAGGATAAAGAACAAAAAGAATAAAGAACAAACAGAAATACAAAGAGAAAGATAAAGAAAAACAGAAAGAATAAAGAACAAAAAGAATAAAGAACAAACAGAAATACAAAGAGAAAGATAAAGAAAAACAGAAAGAACAAAGAACAGAAAAAGTTTGAAAAAGGGAGAGCTAAAGCAGAAAAAACTGAGAATAAAGAAAAAACTAAGAAACAGAAAAAGTTAAGAAAAACAGAAAGGAAAAAGAAAAGTATAAAAGGCCCAGAGTGGCGAAACAGAACACAAAAGCGGGTGGGCCAGCCTGAAGAAGGCTCAGAGAAGCCGAAACGTCGCGAATGGCCCACCACAGTGCACTACACCCGCTTAGGGTAATTTTTTGATCAGGGGGCACCAATACCAGTCCCATGGATGGACCGTGCACCTAGGTTCCGGCATAGCCGGGCCTATTCTTTCCCCACACCCTAACCAGCCTGTGCCTCCTGGGATTGGTGGTGCCCCTGCCCATTGCCTCTCTCCCTCATTGTGGGGAGCCCCCCACCCACTACCCTGTCCTTACCCTAACCCCATTGCCCCCCTCCCCCCTCCCCTTCTAGCCCTAACTAAGGGAGCCCTAAAAGCCTAAGCTAAGAGAAAAAAAGACAAGAAAGGTCAGAAAAAAGACAAAGTACAAAAGGAAAGGATTTACAGGAAGGGGGTGCCATAACAGAAAAATACAGAACAGGACGGGATGTCTAAAGAGAAGGGGGTGCCATTTAAAGAATAAATAAAGAGCAAGAAAGAGAATAAAGAACAAGAGAAAAACTAAGGAAAAACAGAAATACAAAGAGAAAGATAAAGAAAAACAGAAAGGATAAAGAACAAAAAGAATAAAGAACAAACAGAAATACAAAGAGAAAGATAAAGAAAAACAGAAAGAATAAAGAACAAAAAGAATAAAGAACAAACAGAAATACAAAGAGAAAGATAAAGAAAAACAGAAAGAACAAAGAACAGAAAAAGTTTGAAAAAGGGAGAGCTAAAGCAGAAAAAACTGAGAATAAAGAAAAAACTAAGAAACAGAAAAAGTTAAGAAAAACAGAAAGGAAAAAGAAAAGTATAAAAGGCCCAGAGTGGCGAAACAGAACACAAAAGCGGGTGGGCCAGCCTGAAGAAGGCTCAGAGAAGCCGAAACGTCGCGAATGGCCCACCACAGTGCACTACACCCGCTTAGGGTAATTTTTTGATCAGGGGGCACCAATACCAGTCCCATGGATGGACCGTGCACCTAGGTTCCGGCATAGCCGGGCCTATTCTTTCCCCACACCCTAACCAGCCTGTGCCTCCTGGGATTGGTGGTGCCCCTGCCCATTGCCTCTCTCCCTCATTGTGGGGAGCCCCCCACCCACTACCCTGTCCTTACCCTAACCCCATTGCCCCCCTCCCCCCTCCCCTTCTAGCCCTAACTAAGGGAGCCCTAAAAGCCTAAGCTAAGAGAAAAAAAGACAAGAAAGGTCAGAAAAAAGACAAAGTACAAAAGGAAAGGATTTACAGGAAGGGGGTGCCATAACAGAAAAATACAGAACAGGACGGGATGTCTAAAGAGAAGGGGGTGCCATTTAAAGAATAAATAAAGAGCAAGAAAGAGAATAAAGAACAAGAGAAAAACTAAGGAAAAACAGAAATACAAAGAGAAAGATAAAGAAAAACAGAAAGGATAAAGAACAAAAAGAATAAAGAACAAACAGAAATACAAAGAGAAAGATAAAGAAAAACAGAAAGAATAAAGAACAAAAAGAATAAAGAACAAACAGAAATACAAAGAGAAAGATAAAGAAAAACAGAAAGAACAAAGAACAGAAAAAGTTTGAAAAAGGGAGAGCTAAAGCAGAAAAAACTGAGAATAAAGAAAAAACTAAGAAACAGAAAAAGTTAAGAAAAACAGAAAGGAAAAAGAAAAGTATAAAAGGCCCAGAGTGGCGAAACAGAACACAAAAGCGGGTGGGCCAGCCTGAAGAAGGCTCAGAGAAGCCGAAACGTCGCGAATGGCCCACCACAGTGCACTACACCCGCTTAGGGTAATTTTTTGATCAGGGGGCACCAATACCAGTCCCATGGATGGACCGTGCACCTAGGTTCCGGCATAGCCGGGCCTATTCTTTCCCCACACCCTAACCAGCCTGTGCCTCCTGGGATTGGTGGTGCCCCTGCCCATTGCCTCTCTCCCTCATTGTGGGGAGCCCCCCACCCACTACCCTGTCCTTACCCTAACCCCATTGCCCCCCTCCCCCCTCCCCTTCTAGCCCTAACTAAGGGAGCCCTAAAAGCCTAAGCTAAGAGAAAAAAAGACAAGAAAGGTCAGAAAAAAGACAAAGTACAAAAGGAAAGGATTTACAGGAAGGGGGTGCCATAACAGAAAAATACAGAACAGGACGGGATGTCTAAAGAGAAGGGGGTGCCATTTAAAGAATAAATAAAGAGCAAGAAAGAGAATAAAGAACAAGAGAAAAACTAAGGAAAAACAGAAATACAAAGAGAAAGATAAAGAAAAACAGAAAGGATAAAGAACAAAAAGAATAAAGAACAAACAGAAATACAAAGAGAAAGATAAAGAAAAACAGAAAGAATAAAGAACAAAAAGAATAAAGAACAAACAGAAATACAAAGAGAAAGATAAAGAAAAACAGAAAGAACAAAGAACAGAAAAAGTTTGAAAAAGGGAGAGCTAAAGCAGAAAAAACTGAGAATAAAGAAAAAACTAAGAAACAGAAAAAGTTAAGAAAAACAGAAAGGAAAAAGAAAAGTATAAAAGGCCCAGAGTGGCGAAACAGAACACAAAAGCGGGTGGGCCAGCCTGAAGAAGGCTCAGAGAAGCCGAAACGTCGCGAATGGCCCACCACAGTGCACTACACCCGCTTAGGGTAATTTTTTGATCAGGGGGCACCAATACCAGTCCCATGGATGGACCGTGCACCTAGGTTCCGGCATAGCCGGGCCTATTCTTTCCCCACACCCTAACCCTAACCCTAACCCTAACCCCCTAACCCTAACCCCTAACCCCCTAACCCTAACCCCCTAACCCTAACCCTAACCCTAACCCTAACTCATGAAAAACAACACGGAGACTGAAATTCATTGGAAAAATATAAATTTTATTAAAAGCACAATTAAAAACCAGTTGATTGAAAACTAAAAGCATAGTAAAAAATTTAAAAACCTGTAAGAAAAGCATATTAATGCAATTGGATTAAAAACAACAATAATAAAAATACGGTACTTACCTGGAAGCCTAAATAAGGAAGGTACTTACCTGATTCGGAACCGGAGAGTAACGGACACGGAAGACGGAGTGGCAGACGTAGTGGGTCTTGGGAAGGGACAGTAAAGTATGGCCCGTGCACTGCTCCCGCCCTCCTCGTGCAGGGGGGAGCTTCATTTTCCCTAACCCTAACCCATTTAAGCCTCATCATACCTGCCGTGGGCCACTGGAGGGAGACAAATCACCATGCACTAAAATTCAAATTTTGCACTGCAAACCTCACAGTGTCTGTGTCTGTGTGTGTGTCTGTGTGTGTGTGTGTGTGTGTGTGTGTGTGTGCGCTTTGGTGTGTGTGTGTGTGTGTGTGTGTGTGTGTGTGTGCGCGCTTTGGTGTGTGTGCTTTGGTGTGTGTGTGTGTGTGTGTGTGTGACAGAGAGAGAGAGAGAGAGAGAGTGACACTTGCTGTGTATTTAAGAAACAAACGCTCAAAGAAACCAAACAGAATGACACAGGCAGAAAGACACTGTTTTATTTTGGTAACCAATGATGCATTTCTTATCCCCTTGTACAGGGCCTTTTATGACAGGAACAGGAACCACAGAGCGTCAGCCGCACACATCGAAGCTGCACAGGGCACACGCGGCGCCACGCAGAATAAATGACGTTCCTGGGCCAAGGCCGAAGCCCAGCCACCCGCTGCCTCCTCGCCGCCTCCTCCCGGGACCTTCAAGGACCACCCACCAGCCACTGGTACACATTCCAATCTTACACAATGGCCCCAGCATCACAGGGCATCTCCTGACATTAAAATCTATCCTGATTTCTGTTGTTTTTCCCTCATCTCTGAGCCGCTGAGTGTGAGTGTGTGTGTGTGTGTGTGTGTGTGTGTGTGTGTGTGTGTGTGTGTGTGTGTGTCTCTCTCTCTTTTACACAAAAAACACATGTCAGTTGTTAAGGAAAATGTTATAAAACACTTCTTCAGTAAAGACTCAGAGAAGAGAAACACACAGAACTTCTTGCTAGCAAGGGCAGCCTCCACTCTAAGAGACTCCAGTGAGAGAACTGCCCCGGTCTTTATTTTATACTCCATTGAGCGTGTGTGTGTGTGTGTGTGTGTGTGTGTGTGTGTGTTGACAGAGAGAGAGAGACAGAGAGAGAGAGAGAGAGAGAGAGAGAGAGGGAGAGATACAAAGGAATGTAATTCAAATTTTGCACTTCAGACCTTACAGTGTGTGTGTGTGTGTGTGTGTGTGTGTGTGTGTGTGTGTGTGTGTGTGTGTGTTGACAGAGAGAGAGAGAGAGAGAGAGGGAGAGATACAAAGGAATGTAATTCAAATTTTGCACTTCAGACCTTACAGTGTGTGTGTGTGTGTGTGTGTGTGTGTGTGTTGACAGAGAGAGAGAGAGAGAGAGAGAGGGAGAGATACAAAGGAATGTAATTCAAATTTTGCACTTCAGACCTTACAGTGTGTGTGTGTGTGTGTGTGTGTGTGTGTGTGTGTGTGTCTGTCTTTTACACAAAAAATGCACTTGCAACAACTTTAATATGGAATGTACTGGACTTCCCAGCTAGGCGCCCTCCTGTGGATGACAGGTGCAATTGATTGTCAAAAGCAGATATCTAACAGCTTCTGACACTTTGTACCGCATTGAGCCAGCAGAGGGAGCCCCCCTGGTTCAATCCCAGTTGCACAGCAGTTGTGACCAGCTTCTGTCTGTGTGCTTTGGTGTGTGTGAGTGTGTGTGTGTGTGTGTGTGTTGACAGAGAGAGAGAGAGACAGAGAGAGAGAGAGACAGAGAGAGAGAGAGGGAGAGATACAAAGGAATGTAATTCAAATTTTGCACTTCAGACCTTACTGTGTGTGTGTGTGTGTGTGTGTGTGTGTGTGTGTGTGTGTGTGTGTGTGTGTGTGTGTCTGTCTTTTACACAAAAAATGCACTTGCAACAACTTTAATATGGAATGTACTGGACTTCCCAGCTAGGCGCCCTCCTGTGGACGACAGGTGCAATCCCAGTTGCACAGCACTTGACCAGCTTCTGTGTGTGTGTGTGTGTGTGTGTGTGTGTGACAGAGAGACAGACAGAGAGAGAGAGAGAGAGAGACACTTGCTGTGTATTTAAAAAACAAGCGCTCAAACAAACCAAAGAGAACGACAGAGGCAGAAAGACACTGTTTTTTTTGTGGTAACCCATGAGGTCTTGCTATCGAATTGTACAGTGCATCCTGAAGCAAGGCCGAGCAGATGACATAGTGCTCCACAGGCCTGCTTCTGGTGCCTGCTCCTGTACCAACCTGCTGCAGAGGCTTCTGTGAAGGGAAACTGCTACATGTTATGTCACCAATCCCTGCCATGCTGCGTGTCTAACGACCCGGCAGGGCCTGCTGAGTACAGTGGTGGTGGACCCAGGCCCTCTGCACCTTCCTTTCTCCGACTGGGACCCTTTTGTCCCATCCTTTTTGGTCCGATTCGCCATATCTCCAGAACCGAAGAAGCCATCGGCGTGGCTTCTTCGCCACAGCGTCCGGCACCCACCAAAACCCCCACCTAGACACCAACATCAGCCCTCTACACCTCTTACTTTTTCAGTTATTCCACTTTTGTCCCATCCTCTCCTGGCTTTTTCCCCATAACCTATCATTTAAGCCTCATCATACCTGCCGTGGGCCACTGGAGGGAGACAAATCACCATGCACTAAAATTCAAATTTTGCACTGCAAACCTCACAGTGTCTGTGTCTGTGTGTGTGTGTGTGTGTGTGTGTGTGTGTGTGTGTGTGTGTGTGTGTGTGTGTTGACAGAGAGAGAGAGAGAGAGAGAGAGAGAGAGAGAGGGAGAGATACAAAGGAATGTAATTCAAATTTTGCACTTCAGACCTTACAGTGTGTGTGTGTGTGTGTGTGTGTGTGTGTGTGTGTGTGTGTGTGTGTGTGTTGACAGAGAGAGAGAGAGAGAGAGAGAGAGGGAGAGATACAAAGGAATGTAATTCAAATTTTGCACTTCAGACCTTACAGTGTGTGTGTGTGTGTGTGTGTGTGTGTGTGTGTCTGTCTTTTACACAAAAAATGCACTTGCAACAACTTTAATATGGAATGTACTGGACTTCCCAGCTAGGCGCCCTCCTGTGGATGACAGGTGCAATTGATTGTCAAAAGCAGATATCTAACAGCTTCTGACACTTTGTACCACATTGAGCCAGCAGAGGGAGCCCCCCTGGTTCAATCCCAGTTGCACAGCAGTTGTGACCAGCTTCTGTCTGTGTGCTTTGGTGTGTGTGAGTGTGTGTGTGTGTGTGTGTGTTGACAGAGAGAGAGAGAGACAGAGAGAGAGAGAGAGAGAGAGAGAGAGAGGGAGAGATACAAAGGAATGTAATTCAAATTTTGCACTTCAGACCTTACTGTGTGTGTGTGTGTGTGTGTGTGTGTGTGTGTGTGTGTGTGTGTGTGTGTGTGTGTGTGTGTCTGTCTTTTACACAAAAAATGCACTTGCTACAACTTTAATATGGAATGTACTGGACTTCCCAGCTAGGCGCCCTCCTGTGGACGACAGGTGCAATCCCAGTTGCACAGCACTTGACCAGCTTCTGTGTGTGTGTGTGTGTGTGTGTGTGTGTGTGTGTGACAGAGAGACAGACAGAGAGAGAGAGAGAGAGAGACACTTGCTGTGTATTTAAAAAACAAGCGCTCAAACAAACCAAAGAGAACGACAGAGGCAGAAAGACACTGTTTTTTTTGTGGTAACCCATGAGGTCTTGCTATCGAATTGTACAGTGCAT
>NC_140541.1:60000-70000 GCF_057382185.1 Mchenga conophoros
AAGACACTGTTTTATTTTGGTAACCAATGATGCATTTCTTATCCCCTTGTACAGGGCCTTTTATGACAGGAACAGGAACCACAGAGCGTCAGCCGCACACATCGAAGCTGCACAGGGCACACGCGGCGCCACGCAGAATAAATGACGTTCCTGGGCCAAGGCCGAAGCCCAGCCACCCGCTGCCTCCTCGCCGCCTCCTCCCGGGACCTTCAAGGACCACCCACCAGCCACTGGTACACATTCCAATCTTACACAATGGCCCCAGCATCACAGGGCATCTCCTGACATTAAAATCTATCCTGATTTCTGTTGTTTTTCCCTCATCTCTGAGCCGCTGAGTGTGAGTGTGTGTGTGTGTGTGTGTGTGTGTGTGTGTGTGTGTGTGTGTGTGTGTGTGTGTGTGTGTGTGTCTCTCTCTCTTTTACACAAAAAACACATGTCAGTTGTTAAGGAAAATGTTATAAAACACTTCTTCAGTAAAGACTCAGAGAAGAGAAACACACAGAACTTCTTGCTAGCAAGGGCAGCCTCCACTCTAAGAGACTCCAGTGAGAGAACTGCCCCGGTCTTTATTTTATACTCCATTGAGCGTGTGTGTGTGTGTGTGTGTGTGTGTGTGTGTGTGTGTGTTGACAGAGAGAGAGAGAGAGAGACAGAGAGAGAGAGAGAGAGAGAGAGAGAGGGAGAGATACAAAGGAATGTAATTAAAATTTTGCACTTCAGACCTTACAGTGTGTGTGTGTGTGTGTGTGTGTGTGTGTGTGTGTGTGTGTGTGTGTGTGTGTTGACAGAGAGAGAGAGAGAGAGAGAGGGAGAGATACAAAGGAATGTAATTCAAATTTTGCACTTCAGACCTTACAGTGTGTGTGTGTGTGTGTGTGTGTGTGTGTGTGTGTGTGTGTGTGTGTGTGTTGACAGAGAGAGAGAGAGAGAGACAGAGAGAGAGAGAGAGAGACAGAGAGAGAGAGAGAGAGAGAGAGAGAGAGGGAGAGATACAAAGGAATGTAATTCAAATTTTGCACTTCAGACCTTACAGTGTGTGTGTGTGTGTGTGTGTGTGTGTGTGTTGACAGAGAGAGAGAGAGAGAGAGAGGGAGAGATACAAAGGAATGTAATTCAAATTTTGCACTTCAGACCTTACAGTGTGTGTGTGTGTGTGTGTGTGTGTGTGTGTGTGTGTGTGTGTGTGTCTGTCTTTTACACAAAAAATGCACTTGCAACAACTTTAATATGGAATGTACTGGACTTCCCAGCTAGGCGCCCTCCTGTGGATGACAGGTGCAATTGATTGTCAAAAGCAGATATCTAACAGCTTCTGACACTTTGTACCGCATTGAGCCAGCAGAGGGAGCCCCCCTGGTTCAATCCCAGTTGCACAGCAGTTGTGACCAGCTTCTGTCTGTGTGCTTTGGTGTGTGTGAGTGTGTGTGTGTGTGTGTTGACAGAGAGAGAGAGAGACAGAGAGAGAGAGAGAGAGAGAGAGAGAGAGAGGGAGAGATACAAAGGAATGTAATTCAAATTTTGCACTTCAGACCTTACTGTGTGTGTGTGTGTGTGTGTGTGTGTGTGTGTGTTGACAGAGAGAGAGAGAGAGAGAGAGAGAGAGGGAGAGATACAAAGGAATGTAATTCAAATTTTGCACTTCAGACCTTACTGTGTGTGTGTGTGTGTGTGTGTGTGTGTGTGTGTGTGTGTGTGTGTGTGTGTCTGTCTTTTACACAAAAAATGCACTTGCAACAACTTTAATATGGAATGTACTGGACTTCCCAGCTAGGCGCCCTCCTGTGGACGACAGGTGCAATCCCAGTTGCACAGCACTTGACCAGCTTCTGTGTGTGTGTGTGTGTGTGTGTGTGTGTGTGTGTGACAGAGAGACAGACAGAGAGAGAGAGAGAGAGACACTTGCTGTGTATTTAAAAAACAAGCGCTCAAACAAACCAAAGAGAACGACAGAGGCAGAAAGACACTGTTTTTTTTGTGGTAACCCATGAGGTCTTGCTATCGAATTGTACAGTGCATCCTGAAGCAAGGCCGAGCAGATGACATAGTGCTCCACAGGCCTGCTTCTGGTGCCTGCTCCTGTACCAACCTGCTGCAGAGGCTTCTGTGAAGGGAAACTGCTACATGTTATGTCACCAATCCCTGCCATGCTGCGTGTCTAACGACCCGGCAGGGCCTGCTGAGTACAGTGGTGGTGGACCCAGGCCCTCTGCACCTTCCTTTCTCCGACTGGGACCCTTTTGTCCCATCCTTTTTGGTCCGATTCGCCATATCTCCAGAACCGAAGAAGCCATCGGCGTGGCTTCTTCGCCACAGCGTCCGGCACCCACCAAAACCCCCACCTAGACACCAACATCAGCCCTCTACACCTCTTACTTTTTCAGTTATTCCACTTTTGTCCCATCCTCTCCTGGCTTTTTCCCCATAACCTATCATTTAAGCCTCATCATACCTGCCGTGGGCCACTGGAGGGAGACAAATCACCATGCACTAAAATTCAAATTTTGCACTGCAAACCTCACAGTGTCTGTGTCTGTGTGTGTGTCTGTGTGTGTGTGTGTGTGTGTGTGTGTGTGTGCGCTTTGGTGTGTGTGTGTGTGTGTGTGTGTGTGTGTGTGTGCGCGCTTTGGTGTGTGTGCTTTGGTGTGTGTGTGTGTGTGTGTGTGTGACAGAGAGAGAGAGAGAGAGAGAGTGACACTTGCTGTGTATTTAAGAAACAAACGCTCAAAGAAACCAAACAGAATGACACAGGCAGAAAGACACTGTTTTATTTTGGTAACCAATGATGCATTTCTTATCCCCTTGTACAGGGCCTTTTATGACAGGAACAGGAACCACAGAGCGTCAGCCGCACACATCGAAGCTGCACAGGGCACACGCGGCGCCACGCAGAATAAATGACGTTCCTGGGCCAAGGCCGAAGCCCAGCCACCCGCTGCCTCCTCGCCGCCTCCTCCCGGGACCTTCAAGGACCACCCACCAGCCACTGGTACACATTCCAATCTTACACAATGGCCCCAGCATCACAGGGCATCTCCTGACATTAAAATCTATCCTGATTTCTGTTGTTTTTCCCTCATCTCTGAGCCGCTGAGTGTGAGTGTGTGTGTGTGTGTGTGTGTGTGTGTGTGTGTGTGTGTGTGTGTGTCTCTCTCTCTTTTACACAAAAAACACATGTCAGTTGTTAAGGAAAATGTTATAAAACACTTCTTCAGTAAAGACTCAGAGAAGAGAAACACACAGAACTTCTTGCTAGCAAGGGCAGCCTCCACTCTAAGAGACTCCAGTGAGAGAACTGCCCCGGTCTTTATTTTATACTCCATTGAGCGTGTGTGTGTGTGTGTGTGTGTGTGTGTGTGTGTGTTGACAGAGAGAGAGAGACAGAGAGAGAGAGAGAGAGAGAGAGAGAGAGGGAGAGATACAAAGGAATGTAATTCAAATTTTGCACTTCAGACCTTACAGTGTGTGTGTGTGTGTGTGTGTGTGTGTGTGTGTGTGTGTGTGTGTGTGTGTGTGTGTTGACAGAGAGAGAGAGAGAGAGAGAGGGAGAGATACAAAGGAATGTAATTCAAATTTTGCACTTCAGACCTTACAGTGTGTGTGTGTGTGTGTGTGTGTGTGTGTGTGTGTGTGTGTGTGTGTTGACAGAGAGAGAGAGAGAGAGAGAGAGGGAGAGATACAAAGGAATGTAATTCAAATTTTGCACTTCAGACCTTACAGTGTGTGTGTGTGTGTGTGTGTGTGTGTGTGTGTGTGTCTGTCTTTTACACAAAAAATGCACTTGCAACAACTTTAATATGGAATGTACTGGACTTCCCAGCTAGGCGCCCTCCTGTGGATGACAGGTGCAATTGATTGTCAAAAGCAGATATCTAACAGCTTCTGACACTTTGTACCGCATTGAGCCAGCAGAGGGAGCCCCCCTGGTTCAATCCCAGTTGCACAGCAGTTGTGACCAGCTTCTGTCTGTGTGCTTTGGTGTGTGTGAGTGTGTGTGTGTGTGTGTGTGTTGACAGAGAGAGAGAGAGACAGAGAGAGAGAGAGAGAGAGAGAGAGAGAGGGAGAGATACAAAGGAATGTAATTCAAATTTTGCACTTCAGACCTTACTGTGTGTGTGTGTGTGTGTGTGTGTGTGTGTGTGTGTGTGTGTGTGTGTGTGTGTGTCTGTCTTTTACACAAAAAATGCACTTGCAACAACTTTAATATGGAATGTACTGGACTTCCCAGCTAGGCGCCCTCCTGTGGACGACAGGTGCAATCCCAGTTGCACAGCACTTGACCAGCTTCTGTGTGTGTGTGTGTGTGTGTGTGTGTGTGTGTGACAGAGAGACAGACAGAGAGAGAGAGAGAGAGAGACACTTGCTGTGTATTTAAAAAACAAGCGCTCAAACAAACCAAAGAGAACGACAGAGGCAGAAAGACACTGTTTTTTTTGTGGTAACCCATGAGGTCTTGCTATCGAATTGTACAGTGCATCCTGAAGCAAGGCCGAGCAGATGACATAGTGCTCCACAGGCCTGCTTCTGGTGCCTGCTCCTGTACCAACCTGCTGCAGAGGCTTCTGTGAAGGGAAACTGCTACATGTTATGTCACCAATCCCTGCCATGCTGCGTGTCTAACGACCCGGCAGGGCCTGCTGAGTACAGTGGTGGTGGACCCAGGCCCTCTGCACCTTCCTTTCTCCGACTGGGACCCTTTTGTCCCATCCTTTTTGGTCCGATTCGCCATATCTCCAGAACCGAAGAAGCCATCGGCGTGGCTTCTTCGCCACAGCGTCCGGCACCCACCAAAACCCCCACCTAGACACCAACATCAGCCCTCTACACCTCTTACTTTTTCAGTTATTCCACTTTTGTCCCATCCTCTCCTGGCTTTTTCCCCATAACCTATCATTTAAGCCTCATCATACCTGCCGTGGGCCACTGGAGGGAGACAAATCACCATGCACTAAAATTCAAATTTTGCACTGCAAACCTCACAGTGTCTGTGTCTGTGTGTGTGTGTGTGTGTGTGTGTGTGTGTGTGTGTGTGTGTGTGTGTGTGTTGACAGAGAGAGAGAGAGAGAGAGAGAGAGAGAGAGAGGGAGAGATACAAAGGAATGTAATTCAAATTTTGCACTTCAGACCTTACAGTGTGTGTGTGTGTGTGTGTGTGTGTGTGTGTGTGTGTGTGTGTGTGTTGACAGAGAGAGAGAGAGAGAGAGAGAGAGGGAGAGATACAAAGGAATGTAATTCAAATTTTGCACTTCAGACCTTACAGTGTGTGTGTGTGTGTGTGTGTGTGTGTGTGTGTCTGTCTTTTACACAAAAAATGCACTTGCAACAACTTTAATATGGAATGTACTGGACTTCCCAGCTAGGCGCCCTCCTGTGGATGACAGGTGCAATTGATTGTCAAAAGCAGATATCTAACAGCTTCTGACACTTTGTACCACATTGAGCCAGCAGAGGGAGCCCCCCTGGTTCAATCCCAGTTGCACAGCAGTTGTGACCAGCTTCTGTCTGTGTGCTTTGGTGTGTGTGAGTGTGTGTGTGTGTGTGTGTGTTGACAGAGAGAGAGAGAGACAGAGAGAGAGAGAGAGAGAGAGAGAGAGAGGGAGAGATACAAAGGAATGTAATTCAAATTTTGCACTTCAGACCTTACTGTGTGTGTGTGTGTGTGTGTGTGTGTGTGTGTGTGTGTGTGTGTGTGTGTGTGTGTGTGTGTGTGTGTGTGTGTGTCTGTCTTTTACACAAAAAATGCACTTGCTACAACTTTAATATGGAATGTACTGGACTTCCCAGCTAGGCGCCCTCCTGTGGACGACAGGTGCAATCCCAGTTGCACAGCACTTGACCAGCTTCTGTGTGTGTGTGTGTGTGTGTGTGTGTGTGTGTGTGACAGAGAGACAGACAGAGAGAGAGAGAGAGAGAGACACTTGCTGTGTATTTAAAAAACAAGCGCTCAAACAAACCAAAGAGAACGACAGAGGCAGAAAGACACTGTTTTTTTTGTGGTAACCCATGAGGTCTTGCTATCGAATTGTACAGTGCATCCTGAAGCAAGGCCGAGCAGATGACATAGTGCTCCACAGGCCTGCTTCTGGTGCCTGCTCCTGTACCAACCTGCTGCAGAGGCTTCTGTGAAGGGAAACTGCTACATGTTATGTCACCAATCCCTGCCATGCTGCGTGTCTAACGACCCGGCAGGGCCTGCTGAGTACAGTGGTGGTGGACCCAGGCCCTCTGCACCTTCCTTTCTCCGACTGGGACCCTTTTGTCCCATCCTTTTTGGTCCGATTCGCCATATCTCCAGAACCGAAGAAGCCATCGGCGTGGCTTCTTCGCCACAGCGTCCGGCACCCACCAAAACCCCCACCTAGACACCAACATCAGCCCTCTACACCTCTTACTTTTTCAGTTATTCCACTTTTGTCCCATCCTCTCCTGGCTTTTTCCCCATAACCTATCATTTAAGCCTCATCATACCTGCCGTGGGCCACTGGAGGGAGACAAATCACCATGCACTAAAATTCAAATTTTGCACTGCAAACCTCACAGTGTCTGTGTCTGTGTGTGTGTCTGTGTGTGTGTGTGTGTGTGTGCGCTTTGGTGTGTGTGTGTGTGTGTGTGTGTGTGTGTGCGCGCTTTGGTGTGTGTGCTTTGGTGTGTGTGTGTGTGTGTGTGTGTGACAGAGAGAGAGAGAGAGAGAGAGTGACACTTGCTGTGTATTTAAGAAACAAACGCTCAAAGAAACCAAACAGAATGACACAGGCAGAAAGACACTGTTTTATTTTGGTAACCAATGATGCATTTCTTATCCCCTTGTACAGGGCCTTTTATGACAGGAACAGGAACCACAGAGCGTCAGCCGCACACATCGAAGCTGCACAGGGCACACGCGGCGCCACGCAGAATAAATGACGTTCCTGGGCCAAGGCCGAAGCCCAGCCACCCGCTGCCTCCTCGCCGCCTCCTCCCGGGACCTTCAAGGACCACCCACCAGCCACTGGTACACATTCCAATCTTACACAATGGCCCCAGCATCACAGGGCATCTCCTGACATTAAAATCTATCCTGATTTCTGTTGTTTTTCCCTCATCTCTGAGCCGCTGAGTGTGAGTGTGTGTGTGTGTGTGTGTGTGTGTGTGTGTGTGTGTGTGTGTCTCTCTCTCTTTTACACAAAAAACACATGTCAGTTGTTAAGGAAAATGTTATAAAACACTTCTTCAGTAAAGACTCAGAGAAGAGAAACACACAGAACTTCTTGCTAGCAAGGGCAGCCTCCACTCTAAGAGACTCCAGTGAGAGAACTGCCCCGGTCTTTATTTTATACTCCATTGAGCGTGTGTGTGTGTGTGTGTGTGTGTGTGTGTGTTGACAGAGAGAGAGAGAGAGAGACAGAGAGAGAGAGAGAGAGAGAGAGAGAGAGAGGGAGAGATACAAAGGAATGTAATTCAAATTTTGCACTTCAGACCTTACAGTGTGTGTGTGTGTGTGTGTGTGTGTGTGTGTGTGTGTGTGTGTGTGTGTGTTGACAGAGAGAGAGAGAGAGAGAGAGGGAGAGATACAAAGGAATGTAATTCAAATTTTGCACTTCAGACCTTACAGTGTGTGTGTGTGTGTGTGTGTGTGTGTGTGTGTGTGTCTGTCTTTTACACAAAAAATGCACTTGCAACAACTTTAATATGGAATGTACTGGACTTCCCAGCTAGGCGCCCTCCTGTGGATGACAGGTGCAATTGATTGTCAAAAGCAGATATCTAACAGCTTCTGACACTTTGTACCGCATTGAGCCAGCAGAGGGAGCCCCCCTGGTTCAATCCCAGTTGCACAGCAGTTGTGACCAGCTTCTGTCTGTGTGCTTTGGTGTGTGTGAGTGTGTGTGTGTGTGTGTGTGTTGACAGAGAGAGAGAGAGACAGAGAGAGAGAGAGAGAGAGAGAGAGAGAGAGAGAGGGAGAGATACAAAGGAATGTAATTCAAATTTTGCACTTCAGACCTTACTGTGTGTGTGTGTGTGTGTGTGTGTGTGTGTGTGTGTGTGTGTGTCTGTCTTTTACACAAAAAATGCACTTGCAACAACTTTAATATGGAATGTACTGGACTTCCCAGCTAGGCGCCCTCCTGTGGACGACAGGTGCAATCCCAGTTGCACAGCACTTGACCAGCTTCTGTGTGTGTGTGTGTGTGTGTGTGTGTGTGTGTGACAGAGAGACAGACAGAGAGAGAGAGAGAGAGAGACACTTGCTGTGTATTTAAAAAACAAGCGCTCAAACAAACCAAAGAGAACGACAGAGGCAGAAAGACACTGTTTTTTTTGTGGTAACCCATGAGGTCTTGCTATCGAATTGTACAGTGCATCCTGAAGCAAGGCCGAGCAGATGACATAGTGCTCCACAGGCCTGCTTCTGGTGCCTGCTCCTGTACCAACCTGCTGCAGAGGCTTCTGTGAAGGGAAACTGCTACATGTTATGTCACCAATCCCTGCCATGCTGCGTGTCTAACGACCCGGCAGGGCCTGCTGAGTACAGTGGTGGTGGACCCAGGCCCTCTGCACCTTCCTTTCTCCGACTGGGACCCTTTTGTCCCATCCTTTTTGGTCCGATTCGCCATATCTCCAGAACCGAAGAAGCCATCGGCGTGGCTTCTTCGCCACAGCGTCCGGCACCCACCAAAACCCCCACCTAGACACCAACATCAGCCCTCTACACCTCTTACTTTTTCAGTTATTCCACTTTTGTCCCATCCTCTCCTGGCTTTTTCCCCATAACCTATCATTTAAGCCTCATCATACCTGCCGTGGGCCACTGGAGGGAGACAAATCACCATGCACTAAAATTCAAATTTTGCACTGCAAACCTCACAGTGTGTGTGTGTGTGTGTGTGTGTGTGTGTGTGTGTGTGTGTGTGTGTGTGTGTGTGTGTCTGTCTTTTACACAAAAAATGCACTTGCAACAACTTTAATATGGAATGTACTGGACTTCCCAGCTAGGCGCCCTCCTGTGGACGACAGGTGCAATCCCAGTTGCACAGCACTTGACCAGCTTCTGTGTGTGTGTGTGTGTGTGTGTGTGTGTGTGTGTGACAGACAGACAGACAGACAGACAGAGAGGGAGATTCAAAGCATCAGGACCAGGAGATGACACAGTGCTCCAAAGGCCTGGTTCTGCTGCCTCCTCCTCCACCCACCTGCTGCAGACGCTTCTGTGAAGGGAAACTGCTACATGTTATGTCACCGATCCCTGCCATGCTGCGTGTCTAACGACCCGGCAGGGCCTGCTGAGTACAGTGGTGGTGGAATCGGCCCGATCGGACACTCCTATCTGCCACTTTGACCTTTTTATTCCGTCAAATTTGGACCCATTTACACCAAGTCCAGAACCGTTGGTGCTATCGACATGGGGTCTTCACCAGCGCGTGCGGAGCGGCAGAAAACCCCCCCGTAGACACCACTTTCATCCCTCTACGACACTTACTTTCCCAGTTATTCCATTTTATTCCGTCAAGCTCTGGCTAAATCCCCTTAACCTAACCAACCCTAATCATACCTGCATTTGTCCACTGGAGGGAGACAAAAACACCAAGCTCTGAGATTCAAATTTTGAACTGCAGACCTCACAGTGTCTGTGTGTGTGTGTGTGTGTGTGTGTGTGTGTGTGCTTTGGTGTGTGTGTGTGTGTGTGTGTGTGTGTGTGACAGAGAGAGAGAGAGAGAGAGAGTGACACTTGCTGTGTATTTAAGAAACAAACGCTCAAAGAAACCAAACAGAATGACACAGGCAGAAAGACACTGTTTTATTTTGGTAACCAATGATGCATTTCTTCTCCGCTTGTACAGTGCACCCTGAAGCCGTGTGTGGACCAGGAGATCAGCAGAACAGGAACCACAGAGCGTCAGCGGCAGACATCCAAGCTGCACAGGGCACACGCAGCACCAGGCAGAATTAATGACGTCCCTGATCCACAGCTCAAGCCCAGCCACCCGCTGCCTCCTCGCCGCCTCCTCCCGGGACCTTCAAG
>NC_140541.1:75000-92500 GCF_057382185.1 Mchenga conophoros
AATGGAGAGGGGTCTCCACCGCAGATGATCTCCCGAATGGTGGACATGTTGGCTGGTGTTATTAAGCCAGCAGCCCCAAACGCCAAGACGGCTGACATGATCCTTGGTAATGCCAAAAACTGGGGCGATGCCACCATGTTGATTCTTCAGGATCATTATAAAACTGCCTTGCAGGAGGCGTTGGGGGGTTTGGTTTTGGATACAGATGTGGACTGGAAGGTGGCCTTTGATGTTGCAACATGGTGGACTCGGCGTAACTTGCCACGGTTGCCTCAGGACGTGGTGGAGCATGCTGAAGCCTTGGTGGCAGCTGCCATGGGTCCGGATGGTAGCCCTCAAACGGGTGGGACAACTGGGTCAACCAATATAGAGCCACAACAGGGTGACGGACCCGTAGAGAGGAACGCACCCACACGGGGTATGTTGACACGCAGGAACACACGGGAGGATCCTTCTCGGGTGGCCTTTGAGGAGGAGGTGATTGCAACACACCAACAATCCACTCGTACAGATGGGGAACAGGGGGAACAGAGGGCAATGCGGAGGCGGGAGGACAGTCTGACTGAAGTCAACTCTGGGGACAAGATTGTGACGGAGTCCTCACCGCTTGGAGGCGCCCCCCCTCGGCCACTGAGGGGCCGGAGGGTCCGAGGGGGAAATCCGAGTGTGGATAAGTCGGGGGCCGCGGAACCGCCGGTCCGACTTCCTGCGGAAGTCGTCACGGTTGACGCTCGAGTCCACGGGGATCCGAAAGATGAGTCAGTTGAAGCGGTTGGTCTGTTGGACTTTGATTTAGCTCTGGGGGAGCCAGATGGGGTCTCTACCCCACAACCTCACAAGTTGGGACTGACGGGACATATCAGGTCGCCCCGGATAAGAATTGGCCCTTTATCAGCCCGCTCCCGGCGGATGAGTCCCAGATTAGGGAAAGTATTCGCGAAATGTGGACCATGGAAGAAAAAAGACACAGGCCGTGTCTGACCATTGGTCGGCGGAATTGAACTTATAATTTGATTTTTTGTACAAGATGTGAACTGGAAAAGTATGTTGGTGGGACAAAGAACATGATTAGGATGAGAATGTGGTAACATGAGTATAACATTTTACATAAAAAACATGCCCAGACTCCTTTGGTTAACCATTTTATTTCACAAGGATTCAAGGCACTTCGGATTGCGGGAATTCAAAGTAATGTGAGTGGGTCACATAGGGAGCGGGTGGCCAAGGATAGACGGTGGATCTACTGGTTGGATGCGGAGGAACCACTTGGACTGACCCTTAAATGGCAGTGGGTTTAGTTTGAAGGCCAGGACCGGACTTGTCCGGCCTAGGGGTATGGCTTATGTTTGATTCTGCCCTAACCCCGTTCTATTTCCTTACCCCTGTCCCAATCCCTTCCCCATTCCTGTTCCTACCCCATTCCCTGTCCTAAACCTAATTCCTATCCTGACCCCGTTCCCTATTCCTATCCCCATCTCCTTCCCTTACCCTAATCCTAACCCCTTCCCTGTCCTAACCCCAACCCCAACCCATATCCTAACCCCAATCCTTTTCCCTTACCCTAACCCTAACCATTCCCTTGTTCCTAATCCTAACCCTATCCCCTATCCTGTTTCCTTACCCTAACCCTAACCACTTCCCACTCCTAGCCCTAACCCTAACCTCTCGTCCTAACCCCTGTCCTATGTCCTAACCCTAATCCCCTTCCCTATTCCTACTCCTATTCCTAACCCTAGTCCCATCCCCTTCCCCTTTCCCCCATCCCCCACCATTTTGTTAAATACTTGGTAGAACATATGTACAAAAATATGTAAAAAATTAAAAAAATATAAAACAAAAAATAAATAAATAAATAAATAAATACTTTTCATGAATGTGTAAATGTTGAGTTTAAAAACTTTTGTGTAAATAGTTATTTTATTTTATGTATATACACACCATTTAGTTCATGTTAGTTCATATGGTGTTGTTTTAATTCATTGAAAGGGTTAAAAACCGTTTAAATTCATTTTTACTGTGGGGTTTTCTTTTTCTTTTTCTTTTTGTTGAAATTTCAGAAGCCGTTGGGGCGGAGCCAGAGCCTATTTAAGGGGTGAGCCTGCAGGCCAGGCTCATTTTTTTGCTGCCCTTCGACGACGACAGTCGCTTTTTCTGCAGCGGGCTTATTTTAGTTTTGAGTGTGCCCAGGCCTGAAGAAGACCACAATTGGTCGAAACGTCGCCACAGTGGCACACGCTTAGTTTTTTTTGAACCCTTTTCAGGGACTTTTTGGTTTTTTGAACCCTTTTCAGGGCATTTTTGGTTTTTAAGAGTTTTATTCTCTTTTTTGATTTTTCTAAAAAATAAAAAACTTAAAAAAATAATTAAAAAACATAAAAAACAACAAAAAAATATTGAAAAAACTTTACTTAGCCCTCTATCATGTCTGATGAAGGGTGGCAGCAGGTCCGCTATGGGAGGAGGGGTCGCTCCTGTATGCGACCCGACACTTATCGACCCCAATCTCGTGACCAGGACTGGTTTTTTTGGGACCGGGGAGGGAGGGGCCCAGGAGGGAAGGACCGTGCATTTCTCGGTCCCCCCCAGGGGGGACGGAGCCATAACCAATGTCCTAACCCCCTAACCCCTAACCCTACCCCTAACCCTAACCCCTAACCCCTAACCCTAACCCCCTAACCCCCTAACCCTAACCCTAACCCCCTAACCCCCTAACCCTAACCCCTAACCCTAACCCCTAACCCTAACCCTAACCGACTCAAAAAATTGTATATATGTTATCTTTTGTTCAAAGTGTGGTGTTCAGTATGTTGGAGAAACCAAGAACACATTGTCCACACGTATGATGCAACATCGATACAATGTGAAGAGAAAGAAGTCAACAGACACTCTTTTGGTTCAACATTTTTTAATTCATGGCGAAGAAGCGATGAGAATGGCTGGCCTGCAACGGAATGTAAGCTGGACGGATTGGGAACGTAAAAAGAAGGAAAAGTACTGGATTTATTTATTAGGTACTAAAGACCCATCTGGCCTAAATATGCAAATTTAGTTTAATTTCCAATTTGACCCAACTCCGGATCCCAGTTCTTTGTCCAACCCTAATTGAAATGTGCCCTGGTCTGGTCCAAATTTCTATTATCCCATCCCCTTATCCCCAATCCGGATCCTTTTCCTAACCCTAACCACTCCCCCTCTTCCCCTTTACCTCCTATCCCCTCCCACTACCTTTCCCTAACCCCAACCCCTTCCCTTCCCCTAACCCTAACCCCACCCATGTTCCCTTTCCCTAACCCTAACCTTTCCCCTTCCCCTAATAACCCCAATTGGCTTTATGTCCAACCCTAATATCAGGTGGGAATATTTAAATATTTTAATCTTCTGAAAAGGGGTTGAATTAATGACAGTAAATTCATTATTGTACTGTCAAAGTATAAATATACAATTATACACTCAAATATTACAAAGGCACTCACGCTAATAAATAAATAAATAAATAAGTTAATTTAAATAGTGTATAATTTCAATTCATGTTGTGTAATTCATTTTAGTGTAATGTCAAGCCCTAATTTTAAAAGGACACAGGGAAACTGGAAAAACATTTAAAACGAACGGTTTAAATCGCACAACAGACCAGAGGATATAAAAGGAGCGCAGGCAGGAGAGAGAGCTCATTCTGCTTTCGACGGCCAAACAGTGCACATCTCCAGCAGCCAGCCATTGTTTTGAGCGCTTGGATTTTTGTTGGTTTTATTTTCTTTCGTGCCTCACAGGCCTGAGGAAGACCTTTTAGGGTCGAAACGTTGCCTGAGGCACGTTTGATTTTTTTCAACCGGAAAACACGGTTTTTTTGTTTTTAGGGATTTTCAAGCCCCGGTGCTCTCTTTTAGTTGTTTGCAGAATTTTTTATTTTTGTTTATACTAAACAACCGAATACACGGTTTTCTTTTAAGGGAATTTTAAGCCTTCGGGCTCTCTTTTCGTTGTTTGGGACCGAATTTACGGTATTTTAGTTTAAGGGATTTTTAAGCCTTTGGGCTCTCTTTTAGTTGTTTGGAACCGAATTTACGGTGTTTTATTTTAAGGGTTTTTGAAGCCTTTGGGCTCTCTTTTAGTTGTTTAAAAACAAGTTTGTTTTATTTCATTTATATTTACAATAGTAAATTAAGAAACAACTCGTCATGGCGGACGAGTGGCAAGTAGTCCGCTACGGAAGGCGACGCCAACGTCCCTTCCTTGAGAACCCAGACAGGGATCGGGGGTTCTCCCGTGGGATGGCCCGTGCACCTTCCTTCTACCCTCGTAGGAGGAATCAATTCCCCTACCCTAACCCTAACCCTAACCCTAACCCTAACCCTAACCCCATATCTCCAGAACCGAAGAAGCCATCGGCGTGGCCTCTTCGCCACAGCGTCCGGCACCCACCAAAACCCCCACCTAGACACCAACATCAGCCCTCTACACCTCTTACTTTTTCAGTTATTCCACTTTTGTCCCATCCTCTCCTGGCTTTTTCCCCATAACCTATCATTTAAGCCTCATCATACCTGCCGTGGGCCACTGGAGGGAGACAAATCACCATGCACTAAAATTCAAATTTTGCACTGCAAACCTCACAGTGTCTGTGTCTGTGTGTGTGTCTGTGTGTGTGTGTGTGTGTGTGCGCTTTGGTGTGTGTGTGTGTGTGTGTGTGTGTGTGTGCGCGCTTTGGTGTGTGTGCTTTGGTGTGTGTGTGTGTGTGTGTGTGTGACAGAGAGAGAGAGAGAGAGAGAGAGTGACACTTGCTGTGTATTTAAGAAACAAACGCTCAAAGAAACCAAACAGAATGACACAG
This sequence comes from Mchenga conophoros, assembly GCF_057382185.1. Classification (NCBI taxonomy): domain Eukaryota; kingdom Metazoa; phylum Chordata; class Actinopteri; order Cichliformes; family Cichlidae; genus Mchenga; species Mchenga conophoros. Next base: position 79,832 of record NC_140541.1, read on the forward strand.
GCAGAAAGACACTGTTTTATTTTGGTAACCAATGATGCATTTCTTATCCCCTTGTACAGGGCCTTTTATGACAGGAACAGGAACCACAGAGCGTCAGCCGCACACATCGAAGCTGCACAGGGCACACGCGGCGCCACGCAGAATAAATGACGTTCCTGGGCCAAGGCCGAAGCCCAGCCACCCGCTGCCTCCTCGCCGCCTCCTCCCGGGACCTTCAAGGACCACCCACCAGCCACTGGTACACATTCCAATCTTACACAATGGCCCCAGCATCACAGGGCATCTCCTGACATTAAAATCTATCCTGATTTCTGTTGTTTTTCCCTCATCTCTGAGCCGCTGAGTGTGAGTGTGTGTGTGTGTGTGTGTGTGTGTGTGTGTGTGTGTGTGTGTGTGTGTGTCTCTCTCTCTTTTACACAAAAAACACATGTCAGTTGTTAAGGAAAATGTTATAAAACACTTCTTCAGTAAAGACTCAGAGAAGAGAAACACACAGAACTTCTTGCTAGCAAGGGCAGCCTCCACTCTAAGAGACTCCAGTGAGAGAACTGCCCCGGTCTTTATTTTATACTCCATTGAGCGTGTGTGTGTGTGTGTGTGTGTGTGTGTGTGTGTTGACAGAGAGAGAGAGACAGAGAGAGAGAGAGAGAGAGAGAGAGAGAGGGAGAGATACAAAGGAATGTAATTCAAATTTTGCACTTCAGACCTTACAGTGTGTGTGTGTGTGTGTGTGTGTGTGTGTGTGTGTGTGTGTGTGTGTGTGTTGACAGAGAGAGAGAGAGAGAGAGGGAGAGATACAAAGGAATGTAATTCAAATTTTGCACTTCAGACCTTACAGTGTGTGTGTGTGTGTGTGTGTGTGTGTGTGTGTGTCTGTCTTTTACACAAAAAATGCACTTGCAACAACTTTAATATGGAATGTACTGGACTTCCCAGCTAGGCGCCCTCCTGTGGATGACAGGTGCAATTGATTGTCAAAAGCAGATATCTAACAGCTTCTGACACTTTGTACCGCATTGAGCCAGCAGAGGGAGCCCCCCTGGTTCAATCCCAGTTGCACAGCAGTTGTGACCAGCTTCTGTCTGTGTGCTTTGGTGTGTGTGAGTGTGTGTGTGTGTGTGTGTGTTGACAGAGAGAGAGAGAGACAGAGAGAGAGAGAGAGAGAGAGAGAGAGAGGGAGAGATACAAAGGAATGTAATTCAAATTTTGCACTTCAGACCTTACTGTGTGTGTGTGTGTGTGTGTGTGTGTGTGTGTGTGTGTGTGTGTGTGTGTGTCTGTCTTTTACACAAAAAATGCACTTGCAACAACTTTAATATGGAATGTACTGGACTTCCCAGCTAGGCGCCCTCCTGTGGACGACAGGTGCAATCCCAGTTGCACAGCACTTGACCAGCTTCTGTGTGTGTGTGTGTGTGTGTGTGTGTGTGTGTGACAGAGAGACAGACAGAGAGAGAGAGAGAGAGAGACACTTGCTGTGTATTTAAAAAACAAGCGCTCAAACAAACCAAAGAGAACGACAGAGGCAGAAAGACACTGTTTTTTTTGTGGTAACCCATGAGGTCTTGCTATCGAATTGTACAGTGCATCCTGAAGCAAGGCCGAGCAGATGACATAGTGCTCCACAGGCCTGCTTCTGGTGCCTGCTCCTGTACCAACCTGCTGCAGAGGCTTCTGTGAAGGGAAACTGCTACATGTTATGTCACCAATCCCTGCCATGCTGCGTGTCTAACGACCCGGCAGGGCCTGCTGAGTACAGTGGTGGTGGACCCAGGCCCTCTGCACCTTCCTTTCTCCGACTGGGACCCTTTTGTCCCATCCTTTTTGGTCCGATTCGCCATATCTCCAGAACCGAAGAAGCCATCGGCGTGGCTTCTTCGCCACAGCGTCCGGCACCCACCAAAACCCCCACCTAGACACCAACATCAGCCCTCTACACCTCTTACTTTTTCAGTTATTCCACTTTTGTCCCATCCTCTCCTGGCTTTTTCCCCATAACCTATCATTTAAGCCTCATCATACCTGCCGTGGGCCACTGGAGGGAGACAAATCACCATGCACTAAAATTCAAATTTTGCACTGCAAACCTCACAGTGTCTGTGTCTGTGTGTGTGTCTGTGTGTGTGTGTGTGTGTGTGCGCTTTGGTGTGTGTGTGTGTGTGTGTGTGTGTGTGTGCGCGCTTTGGTGTGTGTGCTTTGGTGTGTGTGTGTGTGTGTGTGTGTGACAGAGAGAGAGAGAGAGAGAGAGTGACACTTGCTGTGTATTTAAGAAACAAACGCTCAAAGAAACCAAACAGAATGACACAGGCAGAAAGACACTGTTTTATTTTGGTAACCAATGATGCATTTCTTATCCCCTTGTACAGGGCCTTTTATGACAGGAACAGGAACCACAGAGCGTCAGCCGCACACATCGAAGCTGCACAGGGCACACGCGGCGCCACGCAGAATAAATGACGTTCCTGGGCCAAGGCCGAAGCCCAGCCACCCGCTGCCTCCTCGCCGCCTCCTCCCGGGACCTTCAAGGACCACCCACCAGCCACTGGTACACATTCCAATCTTACACAATGGCCCCAGCATCACAGGGCATCTCCTGACATTAAAATCTATCCTGATTTCTGTTGTTTTTCCCTCATCTCTGAGCCGCTGAGTGTGAGTGTGTGTGTGTGTGTGTGTGTGTGTGTGTGTGTGTGTGTGTGTGTGTCTCTCTCTCTTTTACACAAAAAACACATGTCAGTTGTTAAGGAAAATGTTATAAAACACTTCTTCAGTAAAGACTCAGAGAAGAGAAACACACAGAACTTCTTGCTAGCAAGGGCAGCCTCCACTCTAAGAGACTCCAGTGAGAGAACTGCCCCGGTCTTTATTTTATACTCCATTGAGCGTGTGTGTGTGTGTGTGTGTGTGTGTGTGTGTGTTGACAGAGAGAGAGAGAGAGAGACAGAGAGAGAGAGAGAGAGAGAGAGAGAGAGAGGGAGAGATACAAAGGAATGTAATTCAAATTTTGCACTTCAGACCTTACAGTGTGTGTGTGTGTGTGTGTGTGTGTGTGTGTGTGTGTGTGTGTGTGTGTTGACAGAGAGAGAGAGAGAGAGAGAGGGAGAGATACAAAGGAATGTAATTCAAATTTTGCACTTCAGACCTTACAGTGTGTGTGTGTGTGTGTGTGTGTGTGTGTGTGTGTGTCTGTCTTTTACACAAAAAATGCACTTGCAACAACTTTAATATGGAATGTACTGGACTTCCCAGCTAGGCGCCCTCCTGTGGATGACAGGTGCAATTGATTGTCAAAAGCAGATATCTAACAGCTTCTGACACTTTGTACCGCATTGAGCCAGCAGAGGGAGCCCCCCTGGTTCAATCCCAGTTGCACAGCAGTTGTGACCAGCTTCTGTCTGTGTGCTTTGGTGTGTGTGAGTGTGTGTGTGTGTGTGTTGACAGAGAGAGAGAGAGACAGAGAGAGAGAGAGAGAGAGAGAGAGAGAGGGAGAGATACAAAGGAATGTAATTCAAATTTTGCACTTCAGACCTTACTGTGTGTGTGTGTGTGTGTGTGTGTGTGTGTGTGTGTGTGTCTGTCTTTTACACAAAAAATGCACTTGCAACAACTTTAATATGGAATGTACTGGACTTCCCAGCTAGGCGCCCTCCTGTGGACGACAGGTGCAATCCCAGTTGCACAGCACTTGACCAGCTTCTGTGTGTGTGTGTGTGTGTGTGTGTGTGTGTGTGTGTGACAGAGAGACAGACAGAGAGAGAGAGAGAGAGAGACACTTGCTGTGTATTTAAAAAACAAGCGCTCAAACAAACCAAAGAGAACGACAGAGGCAGAAAGACACTGTTTTTTTTGTGGTAACCCATGAGGTCTTGCTATCGAATTGTACAGTGCATCCTGAAGCAAGGCCGAGCAGATGACATAGTGCTCCACAGGCCTGCTTCTGGTGCCTGCTCCTGTACCAACCTGCTGCAGAGGCTTCTGTGAAGGGAAACTGCTACATGTTATGTCACCAATCCCTGCCATGCTGCGTGTCTAACGACCCGGCAGGGCCTGCTGAGTACAGTGGTGGTGGACCCAGGCCCTCTGCACCTTCCTTTCTCCGACTGGGACCCTTTTGTCCCATCCTTTTTGGTCCGATTCGCCATATCTCCAGAACCGAAGAAGCCATCGGCGTGGCTTCTTCGCCACAGCGTCCGGCACCCACCAAAACCCCCACCTAGACACCAACATCAGCCCTCTACACCTCTTACTTTTTCAGTTATTCCACTTTTGTCCCATCCTCTCCTGGCTTTTTCCCCATAACCTATCATTTAAGCCTCATCATACCTGCCGTGGGCCACTGGAGGGAGACAAATCACCATGCACTAAAATTCAAATTTTGCACTGCAAACCTCACAGTGTCTGTGTCTGTGTCTGTGTGTGTGTCTGTGTGTGTGTGTGTGTGTGTGTGTGTGCGCTTTGGTGTGTGTGTGTGTGTGTGTGTGTGTGTGTGTGTGCGCGCTTTGGTGTGTGTGCTTTGGTGTGTGTGTGTGTGTGTGTGTGTGACAGAGAGAGAGAGAGAGAGAGAGTGACACTTGCTGTGTATTTAAGAAACAAACGCTCAAAGAAACCAAACAGAATGACACAGGCAGAAAGACACTGTTTTATTTTGGTAACCAATGATGCATTTCTTATCCCCTTGTACAGGGCCTTTTATGACAGGAACAGGAACCACAGAGCGTCAGCCGCACACATCGAAGCTGCACAGGGCACACGCGGCGCCACGCAGAATAAATGACGTTCCTGGGCCAAGGCCGAAGCCCAGCCACCCGCTGCCTCCTCGCCGCCTCCTCCCGGGACCTTCAAGGACCACCCACCAGCCACTGGTACACATTCCAATCTTACACAATGGCCCCAGCATCACAGGGCATCTCCTGACATTAAAATCTATCCTGATTTCTGTTGTTTTTCCCTCATCTCTGAGCCGCTGAGTGTGAGTGTGTGTGTGTGTGTGTGTGTGTGTGTGTGTGTGTGTGTGTGTGTGTGTGTCTCTCTCTCTTTTACACAAAAAACACATGTCAGTTGTTAAGGAAAATGTTATAAAACACTTCTTCAGTAAAGACTCAGAGAAGAGAAACACACAGAACTTCTTGCTAGCAAGGGCAGCCTCCACTCTAAGAGACTCCAGTGAGAGAACTGCCCCGGTCTTTATTTTATACTCCATTGAGCGTGTGTGTGTGTGTGTGTGTGTGTGTGTGTGTGTGTTGACAGAGAGAGAGAGACAGAGAGAGAGAGAGAGAGAGAGAGAGAGAGGGAGAGATACAAAGGAATGTAATTCAAATTTTGCACTTCAGACCTTACAGTGTGTGTGTGTGTGTGTGTGTGTGTGTGTGTGTGTGTGTGTGTGTGTTGACAGAGAGAGAGAGAGAGAGAGAGGGAGAGATACAAAGGAATGTAATTCAAATTTTGCACTTCAGACCTTACAGTGTGTGTGTGTGTGTGTGTGTGTGTGTGTGTGTGTGTGTGTGTGTTGACAGAGAGAGAGAGAGAGAGAGAGAGGGAGAGATACAAAGGAATGTAATTCAAATTTTGCACTTCAGACCTTACAGTGTGTGTGTGTGTGTGTGTGTGTGTGTGTGTGTGTGTCTGTCTTTTACACAAAAAATGCACTTGCAACAACTTTAATATGGAATGTACTGGACTTCCCAGCTAGGCGCCCTCCTGTGGATGACAGGTGCAATTGATTGTCAAAAGCAGATATCTAACAGCTTCTGACACTTTGTACCGCATTGAGCCAGCAGAGGGAGCCCCCCTGGTTCAATCCCAGTTGCACAGCAGTTGTGACCAGCTTCTGTCTGTGTGCTTTGGTGTGTGTGAGTGTGTGTGTGTGTGTGTGTGTTGACAGAGAGAGAGAGAGACAGAGAGAGAGAGAGAGAGAGAGAGAGAGAGGGAGAGATACAAAGGAATGTAATTCAAATTTTGCACTTCAGACCTTACTGTGTGTGTGTGTGTGTGTGTGTGTGTGTGTGTGTGTGTGTGTGTGTGTGTGTGTGTCTGTCTTTTACACAAAAAATGCACTTGCAACAACTTTAATATGGAATGTACTGGACTTCCCAGCTAGGCGCCCTCCTGTGGACGACAGGTGCAATCCCAGTTGCACAGCACTTGACCAGCTTCTGTGTGTGTGTGTGTGTGTGTGTGTGTGTGTGTGACAGAGAGACAGACAGAGAGAGAGAGAGAGAGAGACACTTGCTGTGTATTTAAAAAACAAGCGCTCAAACAAACCAAAGAGAACGACAGAGGCAGAAAGACACTGTTTTTTTTGTGGTAACCCATGAGGTCTTGCTATCGAATTGTACAGTGCATCCTGAAGCAAGGCCGAGCAGATGACATAGTGCTCCACAGGCCTGCTTCTGGTGCCTGCTCCTGTACCAACCTGCTGCAGAGGCTTCTGTGAAGGGAAACTGCTACATGTTATGTCACCAATCCCTGCCATGCTGCGTGTCTAACGACCCGGCAGGGCCTGCTGAGTACAGTGGTGGTGGACCCAGGCCCTCTGCACCTTCCTTTCTCCGACTGGGACCCTTTTGTCCCATCCTTTTTGGTCCGATTCGCCATATCTCCAGAACCGAAGAAGCCATCGGCGTGGCTTCTTCGCCACAGCGTCCGGCACCCACCAAAACCCCCACCTAGACACCAACATCAGCCCTCTACACCTCTTACTTTTTCAGTTATTCCACTTTTGTCCCATCCTCTCCTGGCTTTTTCCCCATAACCTATCATTTAAGCCTCATCATACCTGCCGTGGGCCACTGGAGGGAGACAAATCACCATGCACTAAAATTCAAATTTTGCACTGCAAACCTCACAGTGTCTGTGTCTGTGTGTGTGTGTGTGTGTGTGTGTGTGTGTGTGTGTGTGTGTGTGTGTGTGTTGACAGAGAGAGAGAGAGAGAGAGAGAGAGAGAGAGAGAGGGAGAGATACAAAGGAATGTAATTCAAATTTTGCACTTCAGACCTTACAGTGTGTGTGTGTGTGTGTGTGTGTGTGTGTGTGTGTGTGTGTGTGTGTGTGTGTTGACAGAGAGAGAGAGAGAGAGAGAGAGAGGGAGAGATACAAAGGAATGTAATTCAAATTTTGCACTTCAGACCTTACAGTGTGTGTGTGTGTGTGTGTGTGTGTGTGTGTGTGTCTGTCTTTTACACAAAAAATGCACTTGCAACAACTTTAATATGGAATGTACTGGACTTCCCAGCTAGGCGCCCTCCTGTGGATGACAGGTGCAATTGATTGTCAAAAGCAGATATCTAACAGCTTCTGACACTTTGTACCACATTGAGCCAGCAGAGGGAGCCCCCCTGGTTCAATCCCAGTTGCACAGCAGTTGTGACCAGCTTCTGTCTGTGTGCTTTGGTGTGTGTGAGTGTGTGTGTGTGTTGACAGAGAGAGAGAGAGACAGAGAGAGAGAGAGAGAGAGAGAGAGAGAGGGAGAGATACAAAGGAATGTAATTCAAATTTTGCACTTCAGACCTTACTGTGTGTGTGTGTGTGTGTGTGTGTGTGTGTGTGTGTGTGTGTGTGTGTGTGTGTGTGTGTGTCTGTCTTTTACACAAAAAATGCACTTGCTACAACTTTAATATGGAATGTACTGGACTTCCCAGCTAGGCGCCCTCCTGTGGACGACAGGTGCAATCCCAGTTGCACAGCACTTGACCAGCTTCTGTGTGTGTGTGTGTGTGTGTGTGTGTGTGTGTGTGACAGAGAGACAGACAGAGAGAGAGAGAGAGAGAGACACTTGCTGTGTATTTAAAAAACAAGCGCTCAAACAAACCAAAGAGAACGACAGAGGCAGAAAGACACTGTTTTTTTTGTGGTAACCCATGAGGTCTTGCTATCGAATTGTACAGTGCATCCTGAAGCAAGGCCGAGCAGATGACATAGTGCTCCACAGGCCTGCTTCTGGTGCCTGCTCCTGTACCAACCTGCTGCAGAGGCTTCTGTGAAGGGAAACTGCTACATGTTATGTCACCAATCCCTGCCATGCTGCGTGTCTAACGACCCGGCAGGGCCTGCTGAGTACAGTGGTGGTGGACCCAGGCCCTCTGCACCTTCCTTTCTCCGACTGGGACCCTTTTGTCCCATCCTTTTTGGTCCGATTCGCCATATCTCCAGAACCGAAGAAGCCATCGGCGTGGCTTCTTCGCCACAGCGTCCGGCACCCACCAAAACCCCCACCTAGACACCAACATCAGCCCTCTACACCTCTTACTTTTTCAGTTATTCCACTTTTGTCCCATCCTCTCCTGGCTTTTTCCCCATAACCTATCATTTAAGCCTCATCATACCTGCCGTGGGCCACTGGAGGGAGACAAATCACCATGCACTAAAATTCAAATTTTGCACTGCAAACCTCACAGTGTCTGTGTCTGTGTGTGTGTCTGTGTGTGTGTGTGTGTGTGTGCGCTTTGGTGTGTGTGTGTGTGTGTGTGTGTGTGTGTGCGCGCTTTGGTGTGTGTGCTTTGGTGTGTGTGTGTGTGTGTGTGTGTGACAGAGAGAGAGAGAGAGAGAGAGTGACACTTGCTGTGTATTTAAGAAACAAACGCTCAAAGAAACCAAACAGAATGACACAGGCAGAAAGACACTGTTTTATTTTGGTAACCAATGATGCATTTCTTATCCCCTTGTACAGGGCCTTTTATGACAGGAACAGGAACCACAGAGCGTCAGCCGCACACATCGAAGCTGCACAGGGCACACGCGGCGCCACGCAGAATAAATGACGTTCCTGGGCCAAGGCCGAAGCCCAGCCACCCGCTGCCTCCTCGCCGCCTCCTCCCGGGACCTTCAAGGACCACCCACCAGCCACTGGTACACATTCCAATCTTACACAATGGCCCCAGCATCACAGGGCATCTCCTGACATTAAAATCTATCCTGATTTCTGTTGTTTTTCCCTCATCTCTGAGCCGCTGAGTGTGAGTGTGTGTGTGTGTGTGTGTGTGTGTGTGTGTGTGTGTGTGTGTGTGTCTCTCTCTCTTTTACACAAAAAACACATGTCAGTTGTTAAGGAAAATGTTATAAAACACTTCTTCAGTAAAGACTCAGAGAAGAGAAACACACAGAACTTCTTGCTAGCAAGGGCAGCCTCCACTCTAAGAGACTCCAGTGAGAGAACTGCCCCGGTCTTTATTTTATACTCCATTGAGCGTGTGTGTGTGTGTGTGTGTGTGTGTGTGTGTGTTGACAGAGAGAGAGAGAGAGAGACAGAGAGAGAGAGAGAGAGAGAGAGAGAGAGAGGGAGAGATACAAAGGAATGTAATTCAAATTTTGCACTTCAGACCTTACAGTGTGTGTGTGTGTGTGTGTGTGTGTGTGTGTGTGTGTGTGTGTTGACAGAGAGAGAGAGAGAGAGAGAGGGAGAGATACAAAGGAATGTAATTCAAATTTTGCACTTCAGACCTTACAGTGTGTGTGTGTGTGTGTGTGTGTGTGTGTGTGTGTGTCTGTCTTTTACACAAAAAATGCACTTGCAACAACTTTAATATGGAATGTACTGGACTTCCCAGCTAGGCGCCCTCCTGTGGATGACAGGTGCAATTGATTGTCAAAAGCAGATATCTAACAGCTTCTGACACTTTGTACCGCATTGAGCCAGCAGAGGGAGCCCCCCTGGTTCAATCCCAGTTGCACAGCAGTTGTGACCAGCTTCTGTCTGTGTGCTTTGGTGTGTGTGAGTGTGTGTGTGTGTGTGTTGACAGAGAGAGAGAGAGACAGAGAGAGAGAGAGAGAGAGAGAGAGAGAGGGAGAGATACAAAGGAATGTAATTCAAATTTTGCACTTCAGACCTTACTGTGTGTGTGTGTGTGTGTGTGTGTGTGTGTGTGTGTGTGTCTGTCTTTTACACAAAAAATGCACTTGCAACAACTTTAATATGGAATGTACTGGACTTCCCAGCTAGGCGCCCTCCTGTGGACGACAGGTGCAATCCCAGTTGCACAGCACTTGACCAGCTTCTGTGTGTGTGTGTGTGTGTGTGTGTGTGTGTGTGTGTGACAGAGAGACAGACAGAGAGAGAGAGAGAGAGAGACACTTGCTGTGTATTTAAAAAACAAGCGCTCAAACAAACCAAAGAGAACGACAGAGGCAGAAAGACACTGTTTTTTTTGTGGTAACCCATGAGGTCTTGCTATCGAATTGTACAGTGCATCCTGAAGCAAGGCCGAGCAGATGACATAGTGCTCCACAGGCCTGCTTCTGGTGCCTGCTCCTGTACCAACCTGCTGCAGAGGCTTCTGTGAAGGGAAACTGCTACATGTTATGTCACCAATCCCTGCCATGCTGCGTGTCTAACGACCCGGCAGGGCCTGCTGAGTACAGTGGTGGTGGACCCAGGCCCTCTGCACCTTCCTTTCTCCGACTGGGACCCTTTTGTCCCATCCTTTTTGGTCCGATTCGCCATATCTCCAGAACCGAAGAAGCCATCGGCGTGGCTTCTTCGCCACAGCGTCCGGCACCCACCAAAACCCCCACCTAGACACCAACATCAGCCCTCTACACCTCTTACTTTTTCAGTTATTCCACTTTTGTCCCATCCTCTCCTGGCTTTTTCCCCATAACCTATCATTTAAGCCTCATCATACCTGCCGTGGGCCACTGGAGGGAGACAAATCACCATGCACTAAAATTCAAATTTTGCACTGCAAACCTCACAGTGTCTGTGTCTGTGTCTGTGTGTGTGTCTGTGTGTGTGTGTGTGTGTGTGTGTGTGCGCTTTGGTGTGTGTGTGTGTGTGTGTGTGTGTGTGTGTGTGCGCGCTTTGGTGTGTGTGCTTTGGTGTGTGTGTGTGTGTGTGTGTGTGACAGAGAGAGAGAGAGAGAGAGAGTGACACTTGCTGTGTATTTAAGAAACAAACGCTCAAAGAAACCAAACAGAATGACACAGGCAGAAAGACACTGTTTTATTTTGGTAACCAATGATGCATTTCTTATCCCCTTGTACAGGGCCTTTTATGACAGGAACAGGAACCACAGAGCGTCAGCCGCACACATCGAAGCTGCACAGGGCACACGCGGCGCCACGCAGAATAAATGACGTTCCTGGGCCAAGGCCGAAGCCCAGCCACCCGCTGCCTCCTCGCCGCCTCCTCCCGGGACCTTCAAGGACCACCCACCAGCCACTGGTACACATTCCAATCTTACACAATGGCCCCAGCATCACAGGGCATCTCCTGACATTAAAATCTATCCTGATTTCTGTTGTTTTTCCCTCATCTCTGAGCCGCTGAGTGTGAGTGTGTGTGTGTGTGTGTGTGTGTGTGTGTGTGTGTGTGTGTGTGTGTGTGTCTCTCTCTCTTTTACACAAAAAACACATGTCAGTTGTTAAGGAAAATGTTATAAAACACTTCTTCAGTAAAGACTCAGAGAAGAGAAACACACAGAACTTCTTGCTAGCAAGGGCAGCCTCCACTCTAAGAGACTCCAGTGAGAGAACTGCCCCGGTCTTTATTTTATACTCCATTGAGCGTGTGTGTGTGTGTGTGTGTGTGTGTGTGTGTGTGTTGACAGAGAGAGAGAGACAGAGAGAGAGAGAGAGAGAGAGAGAGAGAGGGAGAGATACAAAGGAATGTAATTCAAATTTTGCACTTCAGACCTTACAGTGTGTGTGTGTGTGTGTGTGTGTGTGTGTGTGTGTGTGTGTGTGTGTGTGTGTTGACAGAGAGAGAGAGAGAGAGAGAGGGAGAGATACAAAGGAATGTAATTCAAATTTTGCACTTCAGACCTTACAGTGTGTGTGTGTGTGTGTGTGTGTGTGTGTGTGTGTGTGTGTGTGTTGACAGAGAGAGAGAGAGAGAGAGAGAGGGAGAGATACAAAGGAATGTAATTCAAATTTTGCACTTCAGACCTTACAGTGTGTGTGTGTGTGTGTGTGTGTGTGTGTGTGTGTGTCTGTCTTTTACACAAAAAATGCACTTGCAACAACTTTAATATGGAATGTACTGGACTTCCCAGCTAGGCGCCCTCCTGTGGATGACAGGTGCAATTGATTGTCAAAAGCAGATATCTAACAGCTTCTGACACTTTGTACCGCATTGAGCCAGCAGAGGGAGCCCCCCTGGTTCAATCCCAGTTGCACAGCAGTTGTGACCAGCTTCTGTCTGTGTGCTTTGGTGTGTGTGAGTGTGTGTGTGTGTGTGTGTGTTGACAGAGAGAGAGAGAGACAGAGAGAGAGAGAGAGAGAGAGAGAGAGAGGGAGAGATACAAAGGAATGTAATTCAAATTTTGCACTTCAGACCTTACTGTGTGTGTGTGTGTGTGTGTGTGTGTGTGTGTGTGTGTGTGTGTGTGTGTGTGTGTCTGTCTTTTACACAAAAAATGCACTTGCAACAACTTTAATATGGAATGTACTGGACTTCCCAGCTAGGCGCCCTCCTGTGGACGACAGGTGCAATCCCAGTTGCACAGCACTTGACCAGCTTCTGTGTGTGTGTGTGTGTGTGTGTGTGTGTGTGTGACAGAGAGACAGACAGAGAGAGAGAGAGAGAGAGACACTTGCTGTGTATTTAAAAAACAAGCGCTCAAACAAACCAAAGAGAACGACAGAGGCAGAAAGACACTGTTTTTTTTGTGGTAACCCATGAGGTCTTGCTATCGAATTGTACAGTGCATCCTGAAGCAAGGCCGAGCAGATGACATA
>NC_140541.1:95000-97500 GCF_057382185.1 Mchenga conophoros
GGCCCCAGCATCACAGGGCATCTCCTGACATTAAAATCTATCCTGATTTCTGTTGTTTTTCCCTCATCTCTGAGCCGCTGAGTGTGAGTGTGTGTGTGTGTGTGTGTGTGTGTGTGTGTGTGTGTGTGTGTCTCTCTCTCTTTTACACAAAAAACACATGTCAGTTGTTAAGGAAAATGTTATAAAACACTTCTTCAGTAAAGACTCAGAGAAGAGAAACACACAGAACTTCTTGCTAGCAAGGGCAGCCTCCACTCTAAGAGACTCCAGTGAGAGAACTGCCCCGGTCTTTATTTTATACTCCATTGAGCGTGTGTGTGTGTGTGTGTGTGTGTGTGTGTGTTGACAGAGAGAGAGAGAGAGAGACAGAGAGAGAGAGAGAGAGAGAGAGAGAGAGAGGGAGAGATACAAAGGAATGTAATTCAAATTTTGCACTTCAGACCTTACAGTGTGTGTGTGTGTGTGTGTGTGTGTGTGTGTGTGTGTGTGTGTGTGTGTGTTGACAGAGAGAGAGAGAGAGAGAGAGGGAGAGATACAAAGGAATGTAATTCAAATTTTGCACTTCAGACCTTACAGTGTGTGTGTGTGTGTGTGTGTGTGTGTGTGTGTGTGTCTGTCTTTTACACAAAAAATGCACTTGCAACAACTTTAATATGGAATGTACTGGACTTCCCAGCTAGGCGCCCTCCTGTGGATGACAGGTGCAATTGATTGTCAAAAGCAGATATCTAACAGCTTCTGACACTTTGTACCGCATTGAGCCAGCAGAGGGAGCCCCCCTGGTTCAATCCCAGTTGCACAGCAGTTGTGACCAGCTTCTGTCTGTGTGCTTTGGTGTGTGTGAGTGTGTGTGTGTGTGTGTGTGTTGACAGAGAGAGAGAGAGACAGAGAGAGAGAGAGAGAGAGAGAGAGAGAGAGAGAGGGAGAGATACAAAGGAATGTAATTCAAATTTTGCACTTCAGACCTTACTGTGTGTGTGTGTGTGTGTGTGTGTGTGTGTGTGTGTGTGTCTGTCTTTTACACAAAAAATGCACTTGCAACAACTTTAATATGGAATGTACTGGACTTCCCAGCTAGGCGCCCTCCTGTGGACGACAGGTGCAATCCCAGTTGCACAGCACTTGACCAGCTTCTGTGTGTGTGTGTGTGTGTGTGTGTGTGTGTGTGACAGAGAGACAGACAGAGAGAGAGAGAGAGAGAGACACTTGCTGTGTATTTAAAAAACAAGCGCTCAAACAAACCAAAGAGAACGACAGAGGCAGAAAGACACTGTTTTTTTTGTGGTAACCCATGAGGTCTTGCTATCGAATTGTACAGTGCATCCTGAAGCAAGGCCGAGCAGATGACATAGTGCTCCACAGGCCTGCTTCTGGTGCCTGCTCCTGTACCAACCTGCTGCAGAGGCTTCTGTGAAGGGAAACTGCTACATGTTATGTCACCAATCCCTGCCATGCTGCGTGTCTAACGACCCGGCAGGGCCTGCTGAGTACAGTGGTGGTGGACCCAGGCCCTCTGCACCTTCCTTTCTCCGACTGGGACCCTTTTGTCCCATCCTTTTTGGTCCGATTCGCCATATCTCCAGAACCGAAGAAGCCATCGGCGTGGCTTCTTCGCCACAGCGTCCGGCACCCACCAAAACCCCCACCTAGACACCAACATCAGCCCTCTACACCTCTTACTTTTTCAGTTATTCCACTTTTGTCCCATCCTCTCCTGGCTTTTTCCCCATAACCTATCATTTAAGCCTCATCATACCTGCCGTGGGCCACTGGAGGGAGACAAATCACCATGCACTAAAATTCAAATTTTGCACTGCAAACCTCACAGTGTGTGTGTGTGTGTGTGTGTGTGTGTGTGTGTGTGTGTGTGTGTGTGTGTGTGTGTGTCTGTCTTTTACACAAAAAATGCACTTGCAACAACTTTAATATGGAATGTACTGGACTTCCCAGCTAGGCGCCCTCCTGTGGACGACAGGTGCAATCCCAGTTGCACAGCACTTGACCAGCTTCTGTGTGTGTGTGTGTGTGTGTGTGTGTGTGTGTGTGACAGACAGACAGACAGACAGACAGAGAGGGAGATTCAAAGCATCAGGACCAGGAGATGACACAGTGCTCCAAAGGCCTGGTTCTGCTGCCTCCTCCTCCACCCACCTGCTGCAGACGCTTCTGTGAAGGGAAACTGCTACATGTTATGTCACCGATCCCTGCCATGCTGCGTGTCTAACGACCCGGCAGGGCCTGCTGAGTACAGTGGTGGTGGAATCGGCCCGATCGGACACTCCTATCTGCCACTTTGACCTTTTTATTCCGTCAAATTTGGACCCATTTACACCAAGTCCAGAACCGTTGGTGCTATCGACATGGGGTCTTCACCAGCGCGTGCGGAGCGGCAGAAAACCCCCCCGTAGACACCACTTTCATCCCTCTACGACACTTACTTTCCCAGTTATTCCATTTTATTCCGTCAAGCTCTGGCTAAATCCCCTTAACCTAACCAACC
>NC_140541.1:102500-105000 GCF_057382185.1 Mchenga conophoros
GAGAGAGAGACACTTGCTGTGTATTTAAAAAACAAGCGCTCAAACAAACCAAAGAGAACGACAGAGGCAGAAAGACACTGTTTTTTTTGTGGTAACCCATGAGGTCTTGCTATCGAATTGTACAGTGCATCCTGAAGCAAGGCCGAGCAGATGACATAGTGCTCCACAGGCCTGCTTCTGGTGCCTGCTCCTGTACCAACCTGCTGCAGAGGCTTCTGTGAAGGGAAACTGCTACATGTTATGTCACCAATCCCTGCCATGCTGCGTGTCTAACGACCCGGCAGGGCCTGCTGAGTACAGTGGTGGTGGACCCAGGCCCTCTGCACCTTCCTTTCTCCGACTGGGACCCTTTTGTCCCATCCTTTTTGGTCCGATTCGCCATATCTCCAGAACCGAAGAAGCCATCGGCGTGGCTTCTTCGCCACAGCGTCCGGCACCCACCAAAACCCCCACCTAGACACCAACATCAGCCCTCTACACCTCTTACTTTTTCAGTTATTCCACTTTTGTCCCATCCTCTCCTGGCTTTTTCCCCATAACCTATCATTTAAGCCTCATCATACCTGCCGTGGGCCACTGGAGGGAGACAAATCACCATGCACTAAAATTCAAATTTTGCACTGCAAACCTCACAGTGTGTGTGTGTGTGTGTGTGTGTGTGTGTGTGTGTGTGTGTGTGTGTGTGTCTGTCTTTTACACAAAAAATGCACTTGCAACAACTTTAATATGGAATGTACTGGACTTCCCAGCTAGGCGCCCTCCTGTGGACGACAGGTGCAATCCCAGTTGCACAGCACTTGACCAGCTTCTGTGTGTGTGTGTGTGTGTGTGTGTGTGTGTGTGTGACAGACAGACAGACAGACAGACAGAGAGGGAGATTCAAAGCATCAGGACCAGGAGATGACACAGTGCTCCAAAGGCCTGGTTCTGCTGCCTCCTCCTCCACCCACCTGCTGCAGACGCTTCTGTGAAGGGAAACTGCTACATGTTATGTCACCGATCCCTGCCATGCTGCGTGTCTAACGACCCGGCAGGGCCTGCTGAGTACAGTGGTGGTGGAATCGGCCCGATCGGACACTCCTATCTGCCACTTTGACCTTTTTATTCCGTCAAATTTGGACCCATTTACACCAAGTCCAGAACCGTTGGTGCTATCGACATGGGGTCTTCACCAGCGCGTGCGGAGCGGCAGAAAACCCCCCCGTAGACACCACTTTCATCCCTCTACGACACTTACTTTCCCAGTTATTCCATTTTATTCCGTCAAGCTCTGGCTAAATCCCCTTAACCTAACCAACCCTAATCATACCTGCATTTGTCCACTGGAGGGAGACAAAAACACCAAGCTCTGAGATTCAAATTTTGAACTGCAGACCTCACAGTGTCTGTGTGTGTGTGTGTGTGTGTGTGTGTGTGTGTGCTTTGGTGTGTGTGTGTGTGTGTGTGTGTGTGTGTGACAGAGAGAGAGAGAGAGAGAGAGTGACACTTGCTGTGTATTTAAGAAACAAACGCTCAAAGAAACCAAACAGAATGACACAGGCAGAAAGACACTGTTTTATTTTGGTAACCAATGATGCATTTCTTCTCCGCTTGTACAGTGCACCCTGAAGCCGTGTGTGGACCAGGAGATCAGCAGAACAGGAACCACAGAGCGTCAGCGGCAGACATCCAAGCTGCACAGGGCACACGCAGCACCAGGCAGAATTAATGACGTCCCTGATCCACAGCTCAAGCCCAGCCACCCGCTGCCTCCTCGCCGCCTCCTCCCGGGACCTTCAAGGACCACCCACCAGCCACTGGTACACATTCCAATCTTACACAATGGCCCCAGCATCACAGGGCATCTCCTGACATTAAAATCTATCCTGATTTCTGTTGTTTTTCCCTCATCTCTGAGCCGCTGAGTGTGAGTGTGTGTGTGTGTGTCTCTCTCTCTTTTACACAAAAAACACATGTCAGTTGTTAAGGAAAATGTTATAAAACACTTCTTCAGTAAAGACTCAGAGAAGAGAAACACACAGAACTTCTTGCTAGCAAGGGCAGCCTCCACTCTAAGAGACTCCAGTGAGAGAACTGCCCCGGTCTTTATTTTATACTCCATTGAGCGTGTGTGTGTGTGTGTGTGTGTGTGTGTGTGTGTGTGTGTGTGTGTGTGTGTGTGTGTGTGTGTGTGTGTGTCTCTTTTACACAAAAAATACATGTGAGTGCACTTGCAACAACTTTTAATATGCAATGTACAGGACTTGCTTGCTAGGCGCCATCCTGTGGACCAAACATGCAATTGAAAGATGTTATTTTCGCCGGTATAACACCTTCTGACACTTTGTACCGCATTGAGCCAGCAGAGGGAGCACCTCTTGTTCAATCCCAGTGGCAAAGCAGCTGCTCTGCTTCTGTGTGTGTGTGTGTGTGTGTGTGTGTGTGTGTGTGTGTGACAGAGAGACAGACAGAGAGAGAGAGACACTTGCTGTGTATTTAAAAAAACAAGCGCTCAAACAAA
>NC_140541.1:107500-110000 GCF_057382185.1 Mchenga conophoros
CCTGGGCCAAGGCCGAAGCCCAGCCACCCGCTGCCTCCTCGCCGCCTCCTCCCGGGACCTTCAAGGACCACCCACCAGCCACTGGTACACATTCCAATCTTACACAATGGCCCCAGCATCACAGGGCATCTCCTGACATTAAAATCTATCCTGATTTCTGTTGTTTTTCCCTCATCTCTGAGCCGCTGAGTGTGAGTGTGTGTGTGTGTGTGTGTGTGTGTGTGTGTGTGTGTGTGTGTCTCTCTCTCTTTTACACAAAAAACACATGTCAGTTGTTAAGGAAAATGTTATAAAACACTTCTTCAGTAAAGACTCAGAGAAGAGAAACACACAGAACTTCTTGCTAGCAAGGGCAGCCTCCACTCTAAGAGACTCCAGTGAGAGAACTGCCCCGGTCTTTATTTTATACTCCATTGAGCGTGTGTGTGTGTGTGTGTGTGTGTGTGTGTGTTGACAGAGAGAGAGAGAGAGAGACAGAGAGAGAGAGAGAGAGAGAGAGAGAGAGAGGGAGAGATACAAAGGAATGTAATTCAAATTTTGCACTTCAGACCTTACAGTGTGTGTGTGTGTGTGTGTGTGTGTGTGTGTGTGTGTGTGTGTGTGTGTGTTGACAGAGAGAGAGAGAGAGAGAGAGGGAGAGATACAAAGGAATGTAATTCAAATTTTGCACTTCAGACCTTACAGTGTGTGTGTGTGTGTGTGTGTGTGTGTGTGTGTGTGTCTGTCTTTTACACAAAAAATGCACTTGCAACAACTTTAATATGGAATGTACTGGACTTCCCAGCTAGGCGCCCTCCTGTGGATGACAGGTGCAATTGATTGTCAAAAGCAGATATCTAACAGCTTCTGACACTTTGTACCGCATTGAGCCAGCAGAGGGAGCCCCCCTGGTTCAATCCCAGTTGCACAGCAGTTGTGACCAGCTTCTGTCTGTGTGCTTTGGTGTGTGTGAGTGTGTGTGTGTGTGTGTGTGTTGACAGAGAGAGAGAGAGACAGAGAGAGAGAGAGAGAGAGAGAGAGAGAGAGAGAGGGAGAGATACAAAGGAATGTAATTCAAATTTTGCACTTCAGACCTTACTGTGTGTGTGTGTGTGTGTGTGTGTGTGTGTGTGTGTGTGTGTGTGTGTCTGTCTTTTACACAAAAAATGCACTTGCAACAACTTTAATATGGAATGTACTGGACTTCCCAGCTAGGCGCCCTCCTGTGGACGACAGGTGCAATCCCAGTTGCACAGCACTTGACCAGCTTCTGTGTGTGTGTGTGTGTGTGTGTGTGTGTGTGTGACAGAGAGACAGACAGAGAGAGAGAGAGAGAGAGACACTTGCTGTGTATTTAAAAAACAAGCGCTCAAACAAACCAAAGAGAACGACAGAGGCAGAAAGACACTGTTTTTTTTGTGGTAACCCATGAGGTCTTGCTATCGAATTGTACAGTGCATCCTGAAGCAAGGCCGAGCAGATGACATAGTGCTCCACAGGCCTGCTTCTGGTGCCTGCTCCTGTACCAACCTGCTGCAGAGGCTTCTGTGAAGGGAAACTGCTACATGTTATGTCACCAATCCCTGCCATGCTGCGTGTCTAACGACCCGGCAGGGCCTGCTGAGTACAGTGGTGGTGGACCCAGGCCCTCTGCACCTTCCTTTCTCCGACTGGGACCCTTTTGTCCCATCCTTTTTGGTCCGATTCGCCATATCTCCAGAACCGAAGAAGCCATCGGCGTGGCTTCTTCGCCACAGCGTCCGGCACCCACCAAAACCCCCACCTAGACACCAACATCAGCCCTCTACACCTCTTACTTTTTCAGTTATTCCACTTTTGTCCCATCCTCTCCTGGCTTTTTCCCCATAACCTATCATTTAAGCCTCATCATACCTGCCGTGGGCCACTGGAGGGAGACAAATCACCATGCACTAAAATTCAAATTTTGCACTGCAAACCTCACAGTGTGTGTGTGTGTGTGTGTGTGTGTGTGTGTGTGTGTGTGTGTGTGTGTGTGTGTGTGTCTGTCTTTTACACAAAAAATGCACTTGCAACAACTTTAATATGGAATGTACTGGACTTCCCAGCTAGGCGCCCTCCTGTGGACGACAGGTGCAATCCCAGTTGCACAGCACTTGACCAGCTTCTGTGTGTGTGTGTGTGTGTGTGTGTGTGTGTGTGTGACAGACAGACAGACAGACAGACAGAGAGGGAGATTCAAAGCATCAGGACCAGGAGATGACACAGTGCTCCAAAGGCCTGGTTCTGCTGCCTCCTCCTCCACCCACCTGCTGCAGACGCTTCTGTGAAGGGAAACTGCTACATGTTATGTCACCGATCCCTGCCATGCTGCGTGTCTAACGACCCGGCAGGGCCTGCTGAGTACAGTGGTGGTGGAATCGGCCCGATCGGACACTCCTATCTGCCACTTTGACCTTTTTATTCCGTCAAATTTGGACCCATTTACACCAAGTCCAGAACCGTTGGTGCTATCGACATGGGGTCTTCACCAGCGCGTGCG
>NC_140541.1:2612500-2920000 GCF_057382185.1 Mchenga conophoros
CAGTAAACTGGACTAAACAACATTAGGACCTGAGGTATTGTGCACTTTTTCAGAAATCACACTTTTAACTTAAAAAGCTAAACGTGTAGTTTTTAAGCTCATGAGTAAATCAACGCCATTAGCTAAGATGAGCACTCAGCTATTAAGGGGAAAAGCTGGTATTGGATCCGTTTACATAAAAGAATTTACCCAGACTAAAAAAATCACTCTGCTGTGCTTGAATGTTAATTAAAAGTCAATGCTGTACTTCAAACATTGGCTCTGCTGCTCAGAGTGTGTTGAAGTGAAGGATGTTAAGACCTGCAGTAGCTGTATGTATGGACAGCAACAGCAAGTTTTAAAAAGCGTGCCTTTCGACAATCCCTTAATAACATGGGATTTTACACAATATTAACCTAAGATGAATTACTGAGACGCCTGAAAATGCTCTCACAGTATTTATCTTTTGTGGCCGATAGAAACACACTGCCTGTAATATTTTAGTTTCTACTGTTAGCTGATTGGACCATGCTCTTCTGGGCAGAGACCTCGGATGTTGTATCTGGAATCTGCTGGAGCTACCCAGTTTGATGGGTCACTGCCCTGAGTGTTCTGATTAACAGTTGCTGTCATCTTCAACATCTTCTCTAGCTTTATATATATGTATTTATATAATAATATTAGAGCCCTAACCCTGTTTCAGGTGTAGCAGTGCAGTGTGGGGAACAGGATCACTCGTATATGTCTCTTTTCTTTTCTGCGCACGCTGTGATCAGCTGATCTGTGCTGCTGCTTCAATATTTTCTGCTCATTGTGATTTTAACCAAATTGTCTCAACTATATTTTATTTTATATATTTTATTTATTGTTTACTCTATTTAATTTGTAAAATATGTGTACACACACACACACACACACACACACACACACACACACACACACACACACACACGTAGAAAAATATTTAGTATACACATCCAGAAATGCATATACTATTATATATTGTACATATATTTATTAGTTTCAGATGTAGCCATTCTTGTATTTTGCTTGTTTACATTATTGTATTTGCACAACTCTGTTGCTTGTGAAGCTCGCACACAAGAATTTCACTCACATGTGCTGTACCAATGTACCTGCACATGTGATGTGACAATAAAAGTGATTTGATTTGATTTGAATTGAAAAAGATTTGAGCATTTGTTACATGAATGACATGGCTGATTTTCCAACCCTTAGATGCTATAAAGCTAATATAAAAGGTAAGTGAATCTAACCGACATCATTATAAACAAATGCCTTGATGGATGCATAGATGACTCCAGTCCAGCACAATGCATCGATTTATCAAAAAAAAAAAAAAGCAAACTAAATAGCTTATCCTTCGCCAAACTGCCTGGTACATGTAACATGTGAATAACACAACATTTCTATACTTTAGTTTGTTTTAGATTTCACAAAAATAAGCAAGAAAAACAAGATTCACAGATCCAAAAAACTGATTTTAAATTTCTGAAATGAATTAGACATTACATCTGATCTTTAAGTTTACTTCAGACCCAGCAACACACTCAGACACAAACTGGTTCATCCCAAACACAAAACTCTTAAACACAAACTTAACAACGTAGTGCATGCTGTACCGTGTAGCCAGGAATGCCCAGGCCGCTACATTGGAGAGACCAAACAGCCACTTCACAAACGCATGGCACAACATCAGCTGTGTCCCAATCCAGCGACCTCACGCTTCGGAGTACGCGCACTTTGCGGACTATGTACGGCGGGTACTACGAAGTACGAGAAGTGTGGAAGTGAGAGGCTTGTGAAATGGGACGGTCTGGTCTTCGTCGCGCTGCTCAGGTTGCCTAGCAACCATGATACTAACCGTGAGAAACATTTCATACAGCATGAAGGAGAAAAAATGTTTTTTTGTCCGTTTGTTTTTATTATGACATCACTTTGATTAGTTGAGTATCTGAGGCTGAGACCACGGGACTGTAAAACATGATTGTTGGGCTTCATTTCTGTGCTGAACAGTCATTTAAGATTAGTTAGTAAATAACAATTAGTTAATGTTGGTCATGATACTAAAATCATCTCACTGTGGTAATGTAAATATAATATGGACAATATTATAGTTATTATTATATTAATTATGATTTATTACAGCAGTGAGCTTGAACTGTGTCAAATACTGAGCTTCAGTAAAGATTCAACTTGCAGTTGTTTGTATTTCCTATCACCTTAAATCTTCATTTAAAGACAAGTATCTTTGACAGTGTATATACAGATGTATTATACACTCAACAAAAATATAAACGCAACACCTTTGTTACTGCTCCCATTCCCCATGGGATGGACGTAGAGACCTAAAATTCATTCCAGATACACAATATAACCATCCCTCCCATACAGTGGTCACAAATCAGTCCAAATGTGTGGTAGTGGGCACATCTGCTATATTGAGATAATCCATCCCACCTCACAGGTGTGCCACATCAGGATGCTGATCTGACATCATGAGTAGTGCACAGGTGTACCTCAGACTGCCCACAACAAAAGGCCACCCTGGAATGTGCAGTTTTGTCTCACAGCAAAATGCCACAGATGCCACAAGCAATGAGGGAGCGTGCAATTGGCATGCTGACAGCAGGAATGTCAACCAGATCTGTCGCCCGTGCATTGAATGTTCATTTCTCAACCATAAGCCGTCTCCACAGGCGTTTCAGAGAATATGGCAGCACATCCAACCGGCCTCACAACCGCAGACCTCGTGTAACCACACCAGCCCAGGACCTCCACATCCAGCAGGTTCACCTCCAAGATCGTCTGAGACCAGCCACCCAGACAGCTGCTGGAACAATTGGTTTGCACAACCAAACAATTTCTGCACAAACTGTCAGAAACCATCTCAGGGACGCTCAACTGCATGCCCGTCGTCCTCATCGGGGTCTTGACCTGACTCCAGCTCGTCGCCGTAACAGACTTGTGTGGGCAAATGCTCACATTCGATGGCGTCTGGCACGTTGGAGAGGTGTGCGCTTCACGGATGAATCATGGTTCACATTGTTCAGGGCAGATGGCAGCTGAGAATGTCCCAGTTCTTGCATGGCCAGCATACTCACTGGACATGTCACCCATTGAGCATGTTCGGGATGTGCTTGACCGGCGTATATAACAGCGTGTACCAGTTCCCACGAATATCCAACAACCTCGCACAGCCATTGAAGTGGAGTGGACCAACATTCCACAGGCCACAATTGACAATCTGATAGACTCCATGCGACGATGTGTTGCACTGCATGAGGCAAATGGTGGTCACACCAGATACTGACCGGTTCTGGGTCCCCAGACCCCCAATAGCGCAAAAAACTGCACATTCCAGGGTGGCCTTTTGTTGTGGGCAGTCTGAGGTACACCTGTGCACTACTCATGATGTCAGATCAGCATCCTGATGTGGCACACCTGTGAGGTGGGATGGATTATCTCAATATAGCAGATGTGCCCACTACCACACATTTGGACTGATTTGTGACCACTGTTTGGGAGGGATGGTTATATTGTGTATCTGGAATGAATTTTAGGTCTCTACGTCCATCCCATGGGGAATGGGAGCAGTAACAAAGGTGTTGCGTTTATATTTTTGTTGAGTGTATATACGGTGTGACAGCACAAACATCTCCCCACTCACACGCTCTTGCTCGCCCAATCTGGAGCTTTTGATCGTTAAGTGTCGCCCTTTCTATCTCCCTCGGGAATTCACCGCGGTCATTGCCTGCACTGTTTACATTCCGCCTCACGCGGACTCGGACACTGCCTTATGTGAGCTACATGAGGCTCTCACACATCAACAAACACTTCACCGAGATGCCGCACTCATTGTTATGGGAGATTTTAACAGAGTGAATCTCAAACGGACATTTCACAACCTTCACCAGCACATCAACTGCCCCACCCGGGGCACGAGGACATTAGACCACTGCTACACCCCGTTCAAGAACTGTTACAAGGCTCAGCCCCTGCCGGCATTTGGAAAATCGGACCATTCCGCCATCTTCCTCATGCCTGCCTACAAACAAAGGCTAAAGCAGCAACCACCAATCAGGAGGGAGGTCGCTCGCTGGACGGACCAATCGGTGGCCACGCTGCAGGACGCACTGGATGACGCAGACTGGGACATGTTTCGGCACAGCTCTGATGACATCAACATGTTTACGGAAGCGGTTGTGGGATTTATCGGGAAACTAGCGGACGACACAGCAGAAAGAACTATCATCCGAACGTTTCCCAACCAGAAGCCGTGGGTGGATAAAAACATCCGCGACGCTCTGAGATCACGCACCGATGCCTACAATGAAGGGCTTGTCTCCGGTAATATGGACCTATACAAGGCTGCGTCCTACAACGTGCGCAGCGCGGTCCGAAAGGCAAAGCTGAGCTACGGGGAAAAACTAGAGTCACAGCTACGACAGTGCGACTCTAGGAGCCTGTGGAAAGGACTGCGGACTATAACGGACTATAAACGACCAGCTTCTTCAATGATGAATGCAGATGCTTCACTGGCTGATGAGCTGAACACGTTTTATGCTCGCTTCGACGCCGCAGCAATTAAAACAACAAACGGCTGCGCGCGCTCGGAGTGCACCAGTGAAAAAAATGCATTCGTCATCACAGAGCATGCCGTGAGGAACACCTTCAGGAGGGTGAACACCAGGAAGGCAGCAGGACCAGATGCAATCCCTGGCTGGGTCCTTAGAGCCTGCGCTGATCAACTAGCACCGGTGTTCACAGAGATCTTCAACCTCTCCCTGGCCCAAGCTGTGGTTCCCACGTGCTTCAAACGGTCCATTATTTTCCTTGTTCCAAAGAAACAACAGCCCGCTTGCCACAATGACTACCGTCCAGTAGCACTGACTTCAATTGTGATGAAGTGTTTTGAAAGACTGATGAGAGATCACATCACTTCTTCACTTCCTGCCACCATCGACTCACTTCAGTTTGCTTACCGGACTAATCGTTCCACAGATGATGCCATATCTCACCTGCTCCACACATCCCTGAGTCACCTGGACACTGGCAGAGGGAATTATGTTAGGATGCTGTTCGTGGACTACAGTTCAGCATTCAACACAATAATTCCCTCTAAGCTTTTCACCAAGTTGACGGATCTAGGACTGAGCTCATCACTGTGTCAGTGGATCCTCAACTTCCTCACAGACAGACCCCAACAGTGAGGGTGGGAAAACAAGTCTCCTCCTCCATCTCACTCAGCACTGGAGCGCCTCAGGGCTGTGTTTTAAGCCCCCTGCTGTACTCACTGTACACTTATGACTGTGTAGCCACATCAGACACCACCTCCAGTGTCAAGTTTGCTGACGACACTGCTGTTGTGGGCCTGATCTCCGACAACATCGAGACGGCCTACCTGGAGGAGATTAGGAACCTTGAGACCTGGTGCCAGGAGAATAACCTCCTCCTAAACATCAGCAAGACTAAGGAGCTGATCGTGGACTTCACTACAAAGCAGGCGAGGAATTACAAACCCCTCATCATCAGTGGCACGCCAGTGGAGAGAGTGGACAGTTTCCGATACCTGGGTGTCCACATCACTCAGGACCTGTCATGGTCCTACATGGTCTGTCACACAGAATAGACATCAGAGCCTTAAACAGGCTGACTTCTGCTAAATGGGTCAAACTGGGCAGAAAGTCTACAAACACATAACATCCTTATAGAATATGATGTAACACTATAGATCAACTTAGTTCAGAATATATAAAGCATATAAACAGTTACAGCAATATGATGCAACAAACACAGCAGCTACTGATCCAAAATACTCAAAGCTTCATAGAACTGAAACCAACATTTATTTTAGCTCCATTCTGCTGCTGATACAGACTTTAGGTTTCTGAACATTAAACTTGTTGCTGCCTTTCATAGTGTGTAGCTTGAAGGCCCTGAGTACTTTCTCCCACACTGGAAACACTGGGATGATCACATTATTTGAACATTACCTAATAAGACTGATTCAGCACAGACAGTTATGTTAAACTTTCCTAGCAGTCCTTCACAAACAGGGAACAGTCTGTCTATTCTCTCCATCTGTCAGCTGCTGCTGGCTCTTCCTCCTCCTCTTCCTCACACACTGCTGAGTTTGTCCTGGTGGATCATCAGGGGTGCAAAGCCTCACAGATGATGTGCAGCAGTGGGTCCCTCAGTCTGTCCTCACTCTGGACACTTGCAGTCGTCACACATGGAAATCAAATGTGTGATAAGCTGCAGGATTCAGACACAAGTGTAACTTATAAACACATGTTCATACTTTTATTCCACAATCAGAGAGAAAGAAACAGAGAGAGAGTGCAGGACAGACAGACAGGTGACAGTCTCAGGTGTACACACTGCTACACAACAGCACAGAGAAGCAGGATTTAGTGTTTGTGTTATTACGAGTGTAAACAAGAAGAGTTCCAGATGGTGCAGTGGACACATGTGTGACTGCTGTGATTAAAGCATCTTTCTTTCAGCTTAACGAGTGAACCGTCAGCTTGTTCAAACACACGTTAAAGTCCGTTTGGCTCGACACCACCGAACAGAGGCAGCAATATAACACAGCTCACATTAACAGTGCAGTGAATCCTGCTTGTGCCGTGATGTTCAGGACTGCAAACCGAGCAGCATCACTGACTTTCAGCTTGTTGTGTTTGTGGATATATGACTGACTTTAATCATCCACAAAATCATCACATTCTCTGTAAGATGAAGGTCGACTATTGAACAGCGTATAAAGTAAAGGCTTTAAAACCAAGTTAGTACAAACATCACTAATGTCACATAACTTTGCTGACATGTGGCCAACAGTAATGTTTTAATGTTATTAAACATTCACACATAAATAAGTGACATAATATTCAGTACTTACTTTTGAAAGTTTACTCTTTGGCCGCCCCGCTTCAGCCATCCGCCGCTTTTTTCCGAAAGAAATATCCACACCCACCGCTGCGCTAGGAATCCTGGGATTTATGGGGCCACGAAGTCTACACGGTCGCTAAATTGGGACACAGCTATAGAAGAGCCACCTCCATGGGACAAGACTCGGCGGTCCATCTGCATCTAAATGGTAAATTTAAAGGTCAAAGGTCACTCTTTGAGGATGCCAATGTTCACATTTTGGACAGAGAGGACAGATGGTTTGAGAGAGTGAAAGAAGCCATTTGATATACCTTTATAAGTCCTACAGGGGAAATTTCATAAGGCTGCTGACCTATTGCACGCAATGGCGGCGCCATCTTACCCTCCGACCATACATACATTACACAAAACATCACATGGGGAAGACGGGTCAGAGGTATAACAATGGAAAATGCACCACATGAGGAAAGATAAGGAGAAAAAATAACTCCCCCCAGACTGAGAAGAAAAAAACACCTCTGCACATAAAAAAAACTCTTAATACACCAAAGAAACACATGACAAGCTACAGGGCGGGTAAAGGTGAGAGACCGCCGAATTAGACAGTACATCCGGGCCTGCATGCGCTGGTCTCCTTGATCCCTGTCAGCATCGGAAGGGAATAAGCGTCGAAGGCATTTGGAAAGGGAGGGGGGATGAGTGTGTGCATATCAGTGTATATGTGTGTGTGTGTGTGTCCATAGTTCAGCTGAGACAGTGTCCTTCACCCTGCCAGGCTCAGTAAACAGTCTTCCAGCCAACCCAGGTGGCCTTGTATGGAATGGGGGGAACAGTCTAAACACAGTCGTTATCAGGGTGTTGTTGTTCAGCTCCAGCCTTGAGACCGCAGCTGGCGCCGAGAGGGTCTCCGCATGAAGTGATGGTGCTTTTTACTTTAGTGCGAACAGCTCATATGAATTTCAAAGCAGTTCTACAGTCCAACACTGGTCTCTCAATCTCCTGTTGGAGAGCCACGAGCTTCGCCATACTTGCGTTCTGTGATGCTGTCATTTCTTGTGCTCAAGGAGCCGATTCTGAGAACTCACGGCAGTGTGCCTCCCCGAGATGTCATCCAATTTGCACCCAGAGATTTTATTCCGAGCGAGCCCTTCTGAGATGTATCCAGTCTGCAGTCAGAGATCTTATTCTGAGTATTCACAGCAGCCGTAGCCTCTCCAAGATCTTATCCGTGCTGACTCTATGAGCCCATTTTGAGAAACTCATGCCTCTCCCATCGTTCCAATCCCAGCGGGCAGCCTTGTGGGGGTTTGAACAGCTGGTTCCACTTTCTTAATTCTTTGATAAGTCAGGGCCAAGCCAGCTCCGATCAGCAAGAACCCTGTTATCATGGTTCCGAATAGGTAGATATCTTCAGCACTCAGGCTCACCCGAGCCCAAACTTCTCGTTGAGAAAGGGTGTCAATTGCATTTAGGGACCAGTTGATCAAATCCATAATTCCTCTTTTAGGTTTTAGAGAACAGACTGTGAGAGAGTGTTCCAGGGAAAAGTAATAAAAAACACGAGACTAGACAAGGACATAAGAGGCTAAGCAGGGAAGATAAGGGAGAGGAGGAAGAGGAGGAGAAAAGTGCGACCGCCTTCGTCAAGAGCAAGAACAGAAACCCTTATGTCCACTGTGAACACCTATCTTTGAACAGAGGGCGAGGCTTATGAAACCAACTGTCTGCCATCTGTACTCCAGTTTGAGATCCTTCCCAGATGCCTGAACAGCCACTCACATCCTCACATTCATATGTAGCTAAATAAGTAATCATTTGAGGCTCACTGTTATGTGTGGGGAGTCTCTTCTTTGTGCAACCTCAGCAGCGTTCTAACTCCTTGGAGGTGCATGGCAGAAAAGTCAGCCAGCTAATCCAACTTAGCTGCTCTTGCAGCTGTCTATCAACTATGTATGCTACTAATAGGGCTTTGGAGCGTGATGTCACAGGAGGCGGGCCACGCCCCCCGCCGCCATGACAGTATGCCAGACAAAGGATACAGCTTCAGCTATGTTGTGTAGTCGGTTGCAACGTTAGATCTCACGATCGTGAAGGCAAGAAAGTGGATAATGGGCTATTTTTTCATCGTTTTCCATCCTGGCGGCAACGTGAGGGATCCCATGTATCCGATATCACCAAACAAAGACGCCAGGCATGGATTGCAGCGGTGAGACGAGCGGATATCGAGTTCTGTGCAATCGCCAGCTTTTTGTTGGTTTGCTCGCGGCATTTTCTCTCCGGTGAGTTCTAAATTAATTTATATCACTATTAAAAGGCTTTTAGTGTTTTTTTTTCAATGCGCTGCGGTCATAGATAATGAGATAAAACATGCTAATGTGTGATGCTGCACAACCACGTCATGTCGACTAAGTAGCTTTTGATTTGGCATTATTGCAGGCAAACCAGCATATGAAATGGAACAAATCCAGACTGGGCACCAACACTGCACATGGGGCACGACGACAAACCTGTGTCAGACCTGTGTCGCAAGGCGTACACAACGGAAGCGAAAAAGAGCACCCATTGCAGGTAAACACCCCCCCCCCCCCCCTCTAAAAACATACTAAATTGCTCTTATGGTACACTAATCCGCACATAACTTAAAGATGAATCACACACCTGTCATTGGAATATTGGTGTACATTAACCTTATGTCTATGCACTATTTTTATCTTACAGGCTTGATGATCAATGAAGGTCTGACAGAAGAACAACAACAAAATAACCATGACATGGAGGCAGTGGACAGCAGTTGTGTTGGAGAAGTGGAGGTTGACGTACCAGCTGCAAATGTGGACAGTGGTGATGGGAGTGACAGCGTCATGGAAGCTGAAGGGCAGACGAAGGATTGTGTGTGCAATGAACAGGGCAGAGCAGAAATAAACCGGCTGCTGGAGGAGAACAGACTGCTTCGAGCACAGTTGCAAAAGACAGAGCTGAATGAAAGTTTCTTAAAGGATGATACTGAAAAAGTAAGATATTACACTGGACTACATTGTTATGCTGTCTTAATGTCCCTCTTCAACACTGTCAAAGATTTCCTGCCAATATCGAAGACACTGACAGGTTTCCAAATGCTCTTACTCACACTGATGTGTCTGAGACTTGATCTTCCAGTCCAGCATCTTTGTCATCTATTCGATGTGTCCCACAAAACACTGTCTTCTGTCTTCACCGATACCATTGATGTTTTGTATGCCCGCTTAGGAGCACTGGTGCACTGGCCTGAGAGGCACTGTCTGCAGGCCACAATGCCTCCACAGTTTACTGAAACTTTGGAAAACGAGTAGCCATCATTGTTGACTGTTTTGAGATTCGAACAGAAAGACCATCTAATTTAAAGGCACGTGCACAAACATACTCTCATTACAAGGGTACACACACCATAAATACCTCATCGGGATTACACCCCATGGAGCTATTTCTTTCATTTCCAGGGGATGGGGGGGCGTGCATCAGATAAACACATCACAGAGAGATGTGGCATTCTTCAAAAGCTGTTACCAGGGGACGTAGTGTTGGCTGACAGAGGCTTTGACATCAGAGATGCTGCAGGAATGATGTGTGCACAGGTCAAGATTCCAGCTTTCACAAAAGGCTACTGTCAACTTGATGCAAGGGAAGTTGAACAAACGAGAGCAACTGCCCACCTGAGAATTCATGTTGAGCGAGTAATAGGTAGTTAGCGCAACAAGTTCAAAATGTTACACACTACAATGCCAATCCGATTACTCTTATCATGTGAGGCTGAAGACAACACTTCTTGTTTTGTTAATATGTACCCCAGTGTGGTTGTCAAACCAGGGCCAAATGACACTTGCTCCTGTTGAGTATTCTTAAAGCTGGATGTACAGTACATTGTAAATAGTTGTACTTTGTGTGAAGTTGTTTTAATAAAACAAAAAAGAATAGTGTATTTGTTTGTTTTTCTTTATTATAGATCTATTCACATGTACACAGCAATCACATAAAAATGAAATGCAAACTATTTACATCGCACCACACAGCTGTCATCAATCTTTAACCACAACATGAAACATTACAGGCTATTTAGAGCAGCACGTTGTTTCCAGAAGTATTTCCCAACAAGTTCAGGAAGGCACGCTTTACGAAAGAAGTCTTGTGCTTGCTTTAAGCGCGGTTTCCAGAAATCCACAGCAGGGAAGACGCGAATAACAGCAAGGTCTCTCTGTGTCCACAGAACGAGGTCACAGTGGTTGGCGCCCGTAACAAAGATGCACGCAATTTTTTCAAAGTACCGTCTCTTGGCGTCTGGGCACAATCGGTCGCGATACAGCCCTTTGTCTTTTGCGCTGATTTTGAGCATGGTTCTGGCAGTCCCGAATCCAACACTCCAACACTGTGCGCTTGTTTTGCTTTCTGGCCTACTGACATGGCGCCGCGATCCCACAATGCACTGCAGCGTGACTCAAAAGCCCTATAAGCTAGTTAAGAGGGAACTTAACCGTGATCAGTTTCAAGTAGTAAAAAGAAATAGGAGTTCTCAAAGGTGAGAACTCAAAACATCCATTACAAAATTGTTCAGTTAAGATGGGCAGCTAGTAGCTTCTTGGGATCCAAATGATATGTAAATTACACAATTCATCCTTTGGCAGTCAATCATTAGCTTTCTCAAGATCCACAACGACACATCATCAGCTCTGCACATCACGCTTGTTCATGAAAATCAGCACTAGTGCCTCTCCAAAAGTATGTGAAACGGTCTTGTCAAAAAGTCCACTGTTCATGTATTTCATCTAGATCAGCTGCCTTTACTCTTCATTCCCTTCATAGCTGACCTCACTTCCTCCTCTGCACCTCCTGATTAACTGACTTTTCTTCATCCATCCTTCTCGCCCTCTTTCTTACCACGCGTAGGCTCAATTCCTTCCTGAACTCTGTGGAGAAGTCTTCCTTCTTCAGCTTTCACTTATTGTCTCTAAAGTGATCCTACAGATGACCATCTGATGCTGCCTCGCTACATGTTTCCCTGACACCACCTGCAGTTTCCTGTTTGTTTCAGATTGTACCTTCTGTATATGATGTAGTTCGCACCTTCTTCCTCTCTTATACTTGATCCTTTGTTCTTCCTTCGTCTTGAAGTACATGGTCACCATCCTTTTTGTAAATCCACATCCTTCTGCATTTTTCCTTCACAGCATACCTATTCAGCAGCTCCTCACCTGTGTTCCCTTCACTTACATGTTTATTAAAGTCTTCACCAATCACCACACTCTCTGCCACTTCATCCAACGTGCTCCAGAATTGCTGTCTGACATCCAGCCCATGGGGGTTGTTTCCAGCTTCATGGTCTGTTATCCTCGTCAGTTTTTTAAACACTATTCACATTCTTTATGTCTGTATGTGTGGATAAATGCATGCCACTAAATACATAAATTACACATTGCGTTTACACTCCATGAAGGTCTGGTGAAAAATTGTAGTTTAAAAAGTCTCACACTGTGAGACAGTGTTACATTCAATTGTTATATGGCTGTGCTAAAGTATACAGTGTCTTTACATGAAGCCCTTTCATTTGTGTTTCATGTCTCTTTACAGTGAAGGATGCAAGGCCAAATCCCTCAACATAGTTTGTCTTCGTCTAGTATTATCAAAGTGTTACAGATTGATTTGGGAGCAGTGGCTCCCCAAGGTCTATTATGCCTGTAACTTTGATTTTACTACAGCAGATATTACCTACAAATCACACTACACAGGACTCTCTTGACTCAGTTCCTTTTAATTCTTTTACAAAGGTTTGAGGCAAATTGTATAAAGTGTGACTTAAAGCCTGCACTTTCCTGTGGGACTCCACATCCAACACTTCTTTTCAGCAGAAGCATGAAATGTCAGATGCAGTTTGATATTGTTCCTCCAGGTTTATGAAGAAGGAACACAGTAAAACTTTTAACACTGGTTCAGATTTGAGACTAAGCTCCCTTGTTGCCCTACAAACAAGAGTGAAGTCTTTTTCTTACTCAGACAGTAAAGTGCAAAAAAGAGACTGCCTCTGACTCATGGCGCTTCACTTGCTTGTTTGCCTGCTCATGCTTTTTTTTGGTTTGACTGGTCTTGCATTAGATGTCTTTCTTTTGTTAACTTTGACCCATGTATCTCACTGTTTTCTTTTTGTTTATTTGCAAGATTAACACCCAAAGAATGTTCAAACCTCCTGGTTATCTGGGGGATTTCTGTGTGAAGTTTGCGGGTTCTCGGAGTACTTCCTCCACTATCCAAACAGATTATATATCTGACACACATGACATGATGTTCAGGAACATGTGTAAAAGCTTCTGATATGTCCAGAAAGAGGATCGTTGTGGAAAATTTCCAAATGCTGCACCCAGAAGCAGTCAGCTTGATAAGATGCAAGTGGTGTTATAGTTCTCTGTTTCTATGACTTTTTGATATGTGGTCGGACATTCTGCATTGCCATGCTGTGCACACTGCCTAAATAATAATGGGAAGTTTGTTTGAGGGTATAAATGATGCAGACATGACGATAAGACATACTGCCATGAGGCTTGGTCTTCTGGGAACGATCGTCTGAAAGAAAATTCTATTTGCCTTTCCTGTATTTTGCAGTGAGTGTAAATGATTCTGTCTGGGGTTGTGCATGTTGGTTTTGAGTATCCATGGGAGATTACCATTCCAGTTTAGTTGCTGAAGAATTCTTCCCAAATGGACCTCAGCACTGGTTAGAAAAAGATGAGTTCCTCATCGCCATGGTCTGTCTTTTGGACCAAGCCTGCTCCAAGACAACTCACACTGGTGTCTGTATCTCCCATTGCTGATACCACATGGGCCAAGAATTTAAGAGATGTCCTGAGCAGTTTGCTCTTCTTCATATTCACAGTTTGGCCAGGCTCTCTGAACTCGTCCAGCGCAGCTTGAACATCAATCAAGTTGTTGTTTCCAGCAGCTGGAGAAAATAATGAGGCAAAGCAGATGCCGCCCTCCAGTTCCTACAGAATTCTTTCTGGAAAGTTGCGGGTGTGTTTTTCGTCCAAAAAGCATAAAATTGAACTGGAAAAGAGCCAGAATGCAGACAAATGTAGTAATTTC
This sequence comes from Mchenga conophoros, assembly GCF_057382185.1. Taxonomy (NCBI): domain Eukaryota; kingdom Metazoa; phylum Chordata; class Actinopteri; order Cichliformes; family Cichlidae; genus Mchenga; species Mchenga conophoros. The sequence continues at coordinate 2,626,499 of NC_140541.1, forward strand.
ATATACCTCAGGAACCATGTTCACTGCCAATACCCCCTGTTCACGTTTAGAGTAGAAAGCAGCTCTTGGATTCTTTGATTTCTTGGATTTTGGGAATAGGGTGGGCATCTCTCACAGTATCTATGCATGCAGGCTCTTTTTTGGCAAGTCAGGCAACATGTTATAGAAATTGCCTGATGGAAGGGCAGCAGGGTGTTTGCAAAAGCAAGTGTGTGGCCATCATCTGCTTTGGAGTCTGCATTTCCTGGACTCTGTCCAGGTAATCTGACTTCCTCCCACAATCCAACGATGTGCAGGTAGTGGGATGAAGTTAATTTCTAAACAAAAACCAATATATGTCAGTCCCACTCATATTTTATATTAACCTTCCTCTCATGTTAGCTTTCTGTTATCATCTCTTATGTTAGCGGGTCGGTTTTGACCCGTGAATTAAATCAGCTATAAAATATACTAAAAACAATAAGTTATCATCCAATTTGTTTCTCATCTCTTGGTTACCTTGTTAGGCTTCCTTATCCATGAAAATGTTGGTTTTAATACTTTTGGTGTGGGCCTCTGGGTCTTTTTTTGTCACTATACCTGTCACGACCTGCGGGGTCGGCAAGGCACTGATCAGCAATCTCTCTCCCCCTCCCCTGTTTTGCCGGGGCGGAACTCATGGCGGGTTCACGCCCTCAGCCCACGCCCTCCCGGGTCATGCACACCTGGGCCTCATCAGACCAGCTGGTATATCAGAAGGAGGAGATCAGCTGTTCAACGCTGGATTGTTGTGAAGACTCCTGTCAGTACACGTCGAGCCCTAGTTTCCCCACACTTCCGCCTCAGAAAGTAACATTTGTCTCTCTGTTCTAGATTCCCCGGACCCGTCCCCGTGTTTCCCCGTGTGGAACGTGTAAGAGGTGGCTGGTCACTAGCGGAGAGAGGTTGGCGTGAGCGTATGTGTGATCCCCTTGTTTTCCCTGGAGCCCTGGAACCCGTCCTCGCACATCTTGTATATAGCACTGTCCTCGCACTGCCTGTAAATACACTTGGTGAAGATTTTTGTGAATAAACTGTCTCTGTTACAACACACTCCGAAGTCCTGCGAGTGGATCCTCAGAGCAACCCGTGACAGTAACAATCCAGCCATACTATGGATCCAGCGGACTCAGCTCTACAACCCACCCCTCCTCCAGAAGCCGTGTTGGAGCGACACGAGCAGATGCTACAACACATTAACCAACAGCTGATCGCACTCACTCAGGCTCTCGCTCAGCACGTTCCGCTGCCAGGTCCCGCTATGCCCCCCCGTCTGCTCCCGCACAGCCGCCAGCCCCGGAACACTCCACGCCACCAGCCCCCGCTTCCGTGGAACCCCTGGAACGAGCTCTACCGTCACCGGAGCCATTTGCTGGTGAGTTCCACAAGTGTGCTGGTTTCCTAACGCAGATTACGTTGCAGTTTAGGCAGCTGCAGCGAATGTATGAAAGTGATGGAGCTAAGATAGCCTTTTTCGTTCAGTTACTCCGCGGTCAAGCCTTGAACTGGGCCCAAGCAGTGTTACGGACTAGCCCGGAGATTACCTATGCTGATTTTCTCTCAAAGTTCAAAAGTGTGTCCGAAAGGGGCACCGGAGCTGAGGCAGCGGGCCACCGTTTGCTGAACTTAAAACAAGGAAGACGGAGTATGGCGGACTTCTCTGTGGAGTTCTGGACACTGGCTGAGGAGACTGGATGGGGGCAGCCTGCGCTGATAAGTACCTTATTGAACAATGTTTGTGATGTCCTTAAGGGCGAACTGTTAATGAGGGAGCTGCCCAAGACTCTATCGGAGGTGATCGCCTTATGTGTTAAGGTTGATGAACATTTGAGGGCGCGTCACCGCGCCAGCAACTACAGTTCCCAGAGGCCTGCGGGGCGAGTGGAGTCAGCTTCCGGTGGAAGCGGAAGTAGCGATCGGGAAGTGGACCGCGGCGACGAGCAGGAGCAACCCATGCAGATCGGACGCTCCCAACTCTCCCCGGAGGAGAGGGCACACAGATTGGCCATCTCGCCAAGGTCTGTCCTGCTCGGCCAAAAGACCCCGCCCGCCGGTAGAAAGGAGGATACGGGTGGGCGAGGTCTCCTTTTCACATTCTCCTTCACGCTTCATGCTAGCCGCTAAAGTGACTGTCCACTCTGCCTCTCACTCTCTTCAGGCGCTGATTGACTCTGGGGCAGAGCAGAGCTTCATAGATGCTTCCCTGGCTCTCAAACTTAAGATTTCCACACGGGCATTACCCCACTTGTTGCAGGTCACCGCTTTAAACGGTCAACGTCTTCCCGATATAACTCATGTTACAGAACCCGTGTCCCTAACGCTGTCTGGGAATCACACTGAACTGCTGCAGTTTTATGTCTTTGAAGCCCCTCTCACGCCCCTGGTGCTGGGATTTTCATGGTTACGCCAGCATAACCCGTGCTCGACTGGAGGGAGGAGAGGGTTCTGGGGTGGGGGGAGGAGTGTCACATGACCTGTTTGACAGCAGCTACTCCCGTTAAAGCAGCTAAACCACTACCACACGAGCCCCCTGACCTTTCAGCCATCCCGTCAGAGTATCATGATCTCAAGCAAGTGTTTTGTAAGGACCGCGCCCGCTCTCTTCCCCCTCATCGCCCGTACGACTGCAGTATTGATTTGCTCCCAGGTGCACCCCTTCCCACTAGTCGCTTATACAGTCTCTCTCAACCTGAACGTGAATGCATGGAGAAGTATATTAATGAATCCTTGGCTGATGGACTGATTCGCCACTCTTCATCCCCTGTGGCTGCCGGGTTCTTTTTCGTCACTAAGAAGGATAAAAGCCTTCGGCCATGTATTGATTTCCGGGGTCTCAATACCATTACTGTTAAGAATAAATACCCTCTGCCGCTTTTATCCTCCGCCTTCGAACTCCTACAGGAGGCTTTTTCCCGGCTAAAGAAACGTTTCGCGTGGGCGCCCATCCTCCGGCAACCGGATCTCAAGCGGCAGTTCATCGTGGAGGTGGACGCCTCGGATGTAGGGGTCGGAGCAGTTCTCTCCCAGCAACTAGACGGTAAGCTCCACCCTTGTGCTTACTTCTCTCGTCGTCTCTCTCCTGCAGAGCAGAATTACGACATTGGGGACAGGGAGCTGTTGGCAATCAAACTCGCCCTGGAGGAGTGGCGCCACTGGCTAGATTAGATTAGATTAGATTAGATAGAACTTTATTAATCCCTCGGGTGGGTTCCTCTGGGAAATTCGATTTCCAAAAAAGCACAGCACCGACAGAAGTTACAGAGTTACAGAATATTATATATATATATATATATATATATATATATATATATATATATATATATTCACACACACACACACACACACACACACACACACACACACACACACACATATATATAAATACAGAGACAATATAAATAAAATATACGAAGGGGATAAATAGAATAAATAGGAATAAAAAATAAAAATACAAGTGAATTGCACATTTCAAGTATTGAGTCTATTGCACCGTTGACTATTTACAAAAAGTATTGCACAAGGTATTGTACAGTGAGGTGAAGAGGCACTACAGCTTAGTTGTTCCCCCCCTCCTTTGTCCTCCTGTTTCCCCTCCCTCTCCCCTCCAGAGAGGAGTTAAACAGTCTGATGGCGTGTGGGACAAAGGAGTTTTTAAGTCTGTTAGTTCTTGTCTTGGGGAGAAGCAACCTGTCACTGAACAGACTCTTCTGGTTGTTAATGGCCGTGTGCAGAGGATGCCCAGCATTGTCCATAATGTCCATCAGTTTCTTTAATGTCCTTTTCTCTGCCACTGTCACCAGAGTGTCCAGCTTCATGCCGACCACAGAGCCAGCCCTCCTGATCAGTTTCTCCAGCCTGGATGAGTCCTTCTTTGCTGTGCTGCTCCCCCAGCACACCACAGCATAGAAAAGTACTCCAGCAACCACCGACTGGTAAAACATCCTCAGGAGCTTCCTGCAGATGTTAAAAGACCTCAGCCTCCTGAGGAAGTACAGTCGGCTTTGGGCTTTTTTATACAGGTGCTCTGTGTTGCATGACCAGTCCAGTTTATTGTCCACCCACAGCCCGAGGTACTTGTACTTGTTGACCACCTCCACCTCCTCCCCCTCTATCTGAACCGGCAGTGGACCTGCTCTAGACCTCCCGAAGTCCACAACCAGTTCCTTAGTCTTTGAGGTGTTGAGTTGCAGGTGGTTTGTGTGACTCCATGCGACAAAGTTCCTCACCAGACTTCTGTACTCCTCTTCCTGATCATCCCAGATACACCCCATGATGGCCGTGTCGTCTGCAAACTTCTGAATGTGGCATAATTCAGAGTTGTAGCAGAAGTCAGAGGTGTGCAGGGTGAAGAGAAGAGGGGACAGCACAGTTCCCTGTGGTGCTCCTGTGCTGCTGACCACAGTGTCAGACGTGATGTCCTTCAGCCTGACGTACTGTGGTCTGTCGGTGAGGTAGTCGGAGATCCAAGCCACCAGGCAGGGGTCCACCTCCATCCTGTTCAGTTTTTCCTGAAGCATACAGGGCCGGATGGTATTAAAGGCACTGGAAAAGTCAAGAAACAGGATCCTGACCGTGCCTTTTCCCCCATCCAGGTGTGAGTGGGCTCTGTGTAGGAGGTACAGGATGGCATCCTCCACTCCGACACCCGCCTTGTATGCAAACTGTAGTGGGTCCTGGGCATGTTGTACCTGTGGTCGGAGGAGGTTGAGGAAGAGCCGCTCTAGGGTCTTCATAAGATGTGACGTCAGTGCCACCGGTCGGAAGTCATTCAGCTCATTGGGCCGGTTCTTTTTGGGGACCGGGACGATGCAGGATGTCTTCCATAGGGCGGGCACTCTCCCCAGTCGCAGACTGAGGTTGAAGACTCGTTGTAGCGGCTCCCCAAGTTCAGCAGCACACGCCTTAAGCATCCTAGGACACACCTTGTCTGGGCCTGCTGCCTTTCTGGGGCGAAGCTTCCTCAGTTGTCTCCTGACCTGATCCACTGTGACACTGGGAGATGTTTGGGAGGAGGGGAGGGGGGGAGATGTCTTGCTGCTGAGAGAGGGATTGGAGGAGGGGGGTGTCATGGTGTCAGGAAGGGGGGGAAGCGAGGGAGGTAGGAGAGTGGGGATTGGACTCTGTAGTGAAGGTGAGGGTGAGGGTGGGGGGGTTGTGGGCTGGTCAAACCTGTTGAAGAAGTTGTTGAGTTCGTTTGCCTTCTCCACAGTCCCCCCCACTGTGCTTTTCTTGGTGTTGTGGCCTGTGATGGTTTTCATACCATTCCAGACCTCCCTCATATTGTTCCTCTCCAACTTCTGCTCCACCTTCCTCCTGTAGGTGTCCTTTGCTTCCCTCAGGCAGCGTTTCACCTCCCGCTGTGCTGCTTTCATCTCCTCCTTCACTTTGCTCCTGGGCGCAACTGGCTAGAGGGCGCAACAGAACCCTTTGTGGTATGGACTGACCACAGGAACCTCGAATACATCTGGTCGGCTAAACGACTAAATGCTTGACAAGCCAGGTGGGCTCTGTTCTTTACCAGATTCTGCTTCACCATCACCTACAGGCCCGGCTCCCGGAACATGAAACCCGATGCCCTTTCCCGCCAATTCACCACCTCAGAGGACCCCACCCGTGAGGCTCCCATTCTCCCTCCCACGTGCGTTATCGGAGCCCTGTCATGGGAGATCGAGTCCGCCATACGGGAGGCCCAGCGGGCGGAACCGGATCCAGGTACTGGTCCCCCGGGATTGCTCTTTGTTCCCACGTTGGTTCGCTCACAAGTGCTACAATGGGCCCACGGCGGAAAACTCACCTGTCATCCGGGCGTTCATCGCACCGTCACCTTCATCAAGCGGTTCGCCTGGTGGCCTACACTGGCCAAGGACGTCCAAGACTTCATCGCTGCCTGTCCAACCTGTGCCCAGAATAAGCCGGTCAACCAGCCTGCTGCCGGCCTACTTCATCCCTTGCCTACGCCAAGCCGCCCCTGGTCCCACATTGCGGTTGACTTTGTCACTGGTCTTCCGCCGTCATCAGGTAACACAGTCATCCTCACCGTTGTCGACCGTTTCTCTAAAGCTGCCCACTTTGTCGCTCTCCCCAAGCTCCCCACTGCCCTGGAGACCGCCCGGCTTCTGTCAACTCATGTGTTTCGCCTCCACGGGATCCCTGCTGAAGTGGTCTCGGACCGAGGCCCACAGTTCACGTCACGTGTTTGGAGGGAGTTCTGCGCCTCCTTGGGGGCCCAGGTTAGTCTCTCGTCAGGTTTTCATCCACAGACCAACGGTCAAGCGGAACGGGCCAACCAAGAACTCAAAACGGCTCTCCGTTGCTTGACGTCCACTAATCAGACCACCTGGAGTGAGCAACTGACGTGGGTGGAGTATGCTCACAATAGCCTTACCTCGTCGGCCACAGGCGTCTCCCCGTTTGAGGCCTCCCTGGGGTACCAACCTCCCCTGTTCCCTGCCATCGAAGGTGAGCACTTTGTGCCCTCTGTTCAGCAGCACCTGCGGCGGTGTCGGCACGCGTGGCGGGCCACTAGAGCTGCCCTTCTTCGCACGGCGGACCGGAACAAACGGCAGGCGGATCGCCGCAGGTCCCTGGCCCCGGCCTACTCACCTGGACAGAAGGTTTGGCTCTCGACCCGGTATGTGCCTCTCAGGACGGAGTCGCAAAAGCTCTCCCCCTCCTTCATTGGCCCGTTCGAAGTGGACTCCATTGTTAACCCCGTTTCTGTGCGTCTCAAGCTCCCCAGGACCATGCGTATCCACAACGTGTTTCATGTCTCGCAGATCAAACCTCACTTTTCCAGTCCTCTGTGCCCTCCTTCCGGACCTCCTCCGCCCGCCCGGGTCGTCGCTGGCCGTCCGGCCTTCTCCGTGTCTCGGATTATGGACGTCAGGCGCCGGGGCCGTGGCCTGCAGTATCTTGTGGACTGGGAGGGCTATGGCATTGAGGAGCGTTCCTGGGTCCCGGGGGCGGCTCTGCTGGACCGGGCCATGGTTCGGCGGTTCCATGAGGCTCACCCTGGGAAGCCTGGGGGTCGCCAGGAGGCTCCCGTTGGCGGGGGGGTACTGTCACGACCTGCGGGGTCGGCAAGGCACTGATCAGCAATCTCTCTCCCCCTCCCTTGTTTTGCCGGGGCGGAACTCATGGCGGGTTCACGCCCTCGGCCCACGCCCTCCCGGATCATGCACACCTGGGCCTCATCAGACCAGCTGGTATATCAGAAGGAGGAGATCAGCTGTTCAACGCTGGATTGTTGTGAAGACTCTTGTCAGTACACGTTGAGCCCTAGTTTCCCACACTTCCGCCTCAGAAAGTAACATTTGTCTCTCTGTTCTAGATTCCCCGGACCCGTCCCCGTGTTTCCCCGTGTGGAGCGTGTAAGAGGTGGCTGATCACTAGCGGAGAGAGGTTGGCGTGAGCGTGTGTGTGATCCCCTTGTTTTCCCTGGAGCCCTGGAACCCATCCTCGCACATCTTGTATATAGCACTGTCCTCGCACTGCCTGTAAATACACTTGGTGAAGATTTTTGTGAATAAACTGTCTCTGTTACAACACACTCCGGAGTCCTGCGAGTGGATCCTCAGAGCAACCCGTGACAATACCCCTCGGTTTCAATTAAAAAAAATTGTAAAATTAACCTCAAGAGAATCATATTAATAAATAAAAGGTTTCTGTGTTACCTGAGTATTACTGAGGGGTAAAGGACACATCTCTTAAATAAATCTGTTTTATTGATTTTTTTTATTTTAAGATTAATAACTAAAATGACATCTATGGTGTTACGGGTCAATTTCGACCCATATACATTTACATCAAGAAAAGACAAAAAAGTTTGTTTTTTTCAGCAGTAGACCTTTAATATAAACTGAAAAAAAGAAAAAGTCCTCTCCTCCTTTGTTTTGGTTATAGCCGTGGGTAATTGTGGGCTTTTTATCACTTCCCAATGATACAGCTTCACCTCAGTTTCCTTTGTGAAGTTCTTGTCCGAGGTCATATCTGGTAAAAAATAAAATAAAATAAAATATCACAGCTGATATTGTGATCCTGCAGTCCAGTGGTCATATGGAGGACCACACATTTTCATTGTTTCTTCTCAGGGATGCCACTCACAGCTTTGACTGTGATAATCTGTACATTCCAGGCATAGTTGGTTTTTGCATCACAGGCTTCCCAGATTTTTCTGCCGTTTTTCCCTTGCTTACTGGGTATATATTGCCGGAAGGGGCATTTTCCTCAAAAAGTGGACAAGACGTTCATCCACGGTCACTGGCCCTGGGATGAACATCAGTGGAAGAAGCTGCACCCATCTCTCCCAGACATCCCTGATGGAAGTAAGCTTGTCAGACCTCGGTCTGGTCTCTCTGTTGTCAAATCTGAGGACTCTTGAATCAAAATGATATCAAATGTGTGAAGTGACATCGTTGCCCAGAAAATGTTTATGCCTGTCGATGCATCCCATAGACTATCAGTGGCATCATTGCAGCATCTGTACACTCCAGCAAGAAGAACACCAATGAAAGCATCCAGGTATTCCTCATCATGTCGCCATGGACTTTTTTTTCCTTCAAGGTTTATCATAGTAATGATGATTCTTTCTAGTGACAATGGCATAAATATCTCAAAACATCTCTTAGTGTCACTGACTGTGGTCAGAGCAAACCTTGTGATTCCAGGGGTCATTTTGATGACATTTGCAGCAGCTGCCCTGCCATGTACATCATGAGGTACTGAGCTCCAAAAAATCTTACCATTTTTGGACTTGAATCTTTCAGCCGGAGTAGCTTCAGCACCAACGACCTCCACCTCTGATCAGATGTGTCTGTGTGTTCTGGATGATAGTCCACATTGTCTTCCTCCTTAGAAACCTGCCCATCTGAATCGCTATGCTGCTCTGTGTCCTCTCCTTCATTTTCACCAAAAATATGATCCTGAACTTAGCTCACTGTGAATCTTCTTCTCATTTTTTGTATGCTGCAAATTGTAAATGTGCACTCTGGAAGTCAAATGGCCACTCAAATAGTGAATTCACCTCACATGCCCGTGTTTATTTTGTTTTGTTTTTGTGCAGGTATACTGCAAAAAACATGCAAAATAAGAATCCCCTAAAGCTCATATGATTAGGAGAGGCGCTTGCTGTAAGTGTTTTAGCTGACAGTGCACTTATGATTTCAGTTTTGGCTTTAATTATTGCTTTACACTCATAATATTATACCTGGGTCGAAACCGACCCTAACAACACAAAGGTCATAATTTCAACTAGGGCATTTTATAATTTAGTGAAAATATTTTTTTTGTTTTATTTTGTAGAAATAGAGGTTCCTGACAAAGTCAAAACGCCTTGATACAATAAACAAATGTATGTGATTTTTTTATGCATTTGAAATTTAAAATGGGTCGGTGCCGACCCTAACACGAGAGGAGGGTTAAGTGCAACAGTCTTGAGATCGATGCTCTAGCACCAGCCATCACAGAAATCCCTCTTTGCACTGGGTGTGTTTCACCAAGAAAGGCCTTCTTACTACATACAACTCCAGTTCAAGTGCCAGCCTCTTTGGCAACTGTCTGGCTTCTCTATCGTGTTGCTCTGCTGAAGCTTCATGCCTGTGTCACTTCTGCACATGCTCCGTGACTGCTCTCGCGAGTGCCCTCACCTCACATCTTTTATGCAGTGTGAGCAGGTGTGGAGAACTGCTTTGATCAGGGTGTAGGAACTATAAAAAAATTAAAAATAAAAGCATGCTAAATATATAGAATCATGCATACAACCATACTACAAAACCAAACCAATAAAAGATAGAATAAAGCATTAAAATGCTACTGCTCATGTCCTGAAAATCTGATATTGCATCAGTTTTAATGAATGCATAGTCCTACAAAATTAACAGTGGCCTAAGGTGGACTCTAATTTCCAGCCTGAATTATTGCTTAAACTGGCCTCTGAAAGCCAAAGTGCAGAGTTCCTGCACTATCCAAAGGTTATGACACTAACCGCCAGAGGCTGTAAGAACATGATGTTTAGTTTCTTTTTCTTCTTTTCTTGGGGACACTTAGTTTTGCCCTGCTTGTAGGTCTTGTTTGATTTCAATAGACTCCAGAGAAACATACCTGCTCTAGTTGTTAATTTTGTCCCTTAGCAGTTTGGCGCTTAGCTGACATGATACAGTTTTAGAGCTTTATCTTGTTTTTTTGATTTTTCTTGGGGTTTTTTTTGCAGTATATGCAAATGTTGATGATTACTAAAAATAAATCGGCTTTCTATAAACAACAGCTTGCTGTCTTTAAAGTCAGATCAGGACCCCTTACCTTTGTTTATGGTTAAGTGTCTTTATTTTACAAAAACCCTGTGCACAAGTAGCTGAATTTCTCCATTATTTGTTTCCTCCACAATAATGATGTTATTATTAGAAAAAAAAAACATTGAACGTGTCCTTTTGCCTTCAATGACAGCACTATATGAGAGTGTTATTCTGTGAAAATTAAGCTATATTCTAGCTGACATTGTCTTTAATGAAGGATTAAGTGAAACAGTCTACATGATGACTTGCTTTTTATAATTAATTTGGAAGAATTATATATGATTATGGCTCTCTTCTTATCTCTGTGTTTTTACGTAATAGATCTGATTTGATTTGTTTACATGTTCTTGCACTTTTGTAATCCTGCTTGAATCTGAAATCCATAAAGTTTCTTTGCTGAAACAAAGAAACTCTGTCAGCTCAACAGGGCTTTATCACTGCAGACGGAAAAAGAAGTCTTTAGATGTAGATACGGTCTGGAGATTCAAAACAAGCCTGTCAGTGAATTGTGAAGTAATTGTCTTTCTTGGGGTGAGGTGGCTGTAGCTCAGGTGGTAGAGCAAGTCAGCCACTAACCAGAAGGTCGGGCAAGATACTAACCCCATCTGACTCTCTGCTGCATCCATCGGAGTGGGAATATGTATAGAGCACTTAAGAGCTTAGAAGAAGTGCTTGTGTGAATGGGTGTGACTGGATGAATGAATTAGTTGTATGAAGCGCTTTTAGTGCTCAGACAGAGTAGAAAAGCGCTATATAAGAACCAGTCCATTCACCATTCTTTCCATGATAAGTTACAGTTATCAAAAGCAGTGAATACAAATAAAAAGGGGAATCTCATAGCACACCTAATGAGAGTTCAATATCAAATGTGAAGGATTGTAACCAGCAATTCAGCACTGCTGCATGTAGATGACAGCTCAAGTGACACGAGTAACAGCTTTGTTGAGGGTTCAAAGACAATCTCAATTACTGGATTGGCCACAAAAATCTCAAGGCGCTTTATATTGTAAAGTCAAGATTCTGCAGCATTAGAGACTCTAACCATTCAGCCATCGGTTAGCTGTATGTGCGTGGTGACAGTGGGGAGAAAAAACCTTTTAAACAAATTAAATGTAATAAACATTTTCTAAATTGAACAGATTTACAAGTAGGTGACAGTGTATTACGAAAAAGTGTTTAGTGTTGTTGGCTCTCCTGTAAGGCCTCAGTAACACTAGAGAAAAAAAGAACAGCATTCTACACAAGAATATGAATGTCAAGACTGATAGACTTCAAATATTTTAGAGAAACAAAGGTTTTTGTTTTTTTTACAACAAGTGATATATACAAAAAGTGCAAGGGGACGGGGCTCCAGGAAATCCAGGGAAACGGGGTAGCTCACGATCACTCCTCATGACATCATCCCACCCCATCCCGACGGAACTCCCGCAACATGTCCAACGTGGCCAACACAGTGGCCCAGGGAACCCAGGACCCCTAGCCCTCCAAGTCTACCAGATATCGAAGCCCCCATCCCCGGCACCTCACATCCATAATCTGAATGATAGAGAAGGTTGGGTGGCCAGGCGGGCAGAGAGGGCCTGGAAGGTGGGCACAAAGGAGAGACAGGGTTTGCAGATGACAGCACTCTGATGGGGCTCATCACCAATGATGACGACACCGCCTACAGAGATGAGGTCCAGCGTCTGACAGAATGGTGTGACCACAATAACCTCACCCTAAACACTAGGAAAACCAAGGAAGTGGTCATGCACTTCTGTAAGACAAAAACTGACCCCCTCTCCATAAAAGGTGACTACGTGGGGAGGGTGTCCTGCTTTAAGTTCCGTGGCACCCACATATCTGAGGATCTATCTTGGTCAACAAACACGTCAGCCTTAGTGAAGAAAGCCCAGCAGAGCCTCCATTTCCTGAGGATTCTGAGGTGGAACAGGCTGCAGATTGACCTACTAGTGTCCTTCGATCGAGCCACAATCGAGAGTGTGCTGGTGCCCGCCATCTCCGTGTGGTACGCTGGTTGCACAACAGCCGATAAGAAGAGACTCCAGAGAGTCATCAGAACTGCAGAGAAGGTGATCGGCTGTCCAACCTCCTCCCTGGACTCCATTGCCAGCTCTAGATGTCTCTCCAGAGCCAGGGTGATTATTAAAGACCACCTCCATCTCAACCACCACCTCTTCAACATCCTGCCCTCTGAAAAAAGTTCAGATCTATCAGGCCCAAAACCAACAGACTAACAGCTTCTTCTCGTGGACTGTCAGAACTATTAATGCAAATTAAGAGTGTGAGCAGACCTCTCCCATACAATCATTCTGTTGCTGTGATTCCCTGTGCAATATTTCAGCAAATGTGGAATTTCCATCTCTATTTTTAACGACCATAGCCCTTCCACCCTTATTTATTATTGATTATATTTTATTACGATGCCCTTGTACACACCCCCATAGTGCTTCCTGTAACTAAAACATCGTGTATAGTGTTTTTATATTGTTTTTCTTTACTTTTGTTGTCTTGCTTCCCAATTTCGCTGTGCAAGCAACTGTACAATGACAATAAAAGTTCTAAGTTTCTACGTTTTTTTTTTTGGGGGGGGGGGGGGGGTTGTGTCCTGTCTGGCACTGTAGCAATCAGAATTACTGCCTGAAGGCCAAGAAAAATGCCCAACAGATTTACTTTCCCAAGTGGGCCTTTTGCTATACTGGTCCACTTGATTGTCATAGTTTATTTGATCTTTATTAGTTATTTTTATTCTAAGTTATTGTAATCAGGCCAGACTGGACTCAGGGACGAGAAAGAAAAACAAGAAGAAAAGTTCAGAAGAAAGTTAACAGAAGGAGAGGGAAAGAAAAAGGAGAAAAGAGATCGAGAGAAAAGACAATGAAAATCTGCTTCATCACCTTTTTTTTTTCCTGGATCACCTGTTGAGAAAGAGTTTCTACGTTCTAAGGTAGGATAGGTGAGTTGTAAGCCATGGTCCCAAATTGTTGAGAGAGTGCATCTGGATTTATGTTGCAAGATCTGGGCCTGTAGGTGATTGAAAAAGGGAATCGGGTGAACAACAGGGCCACCTGGCATGTCGGGCGTTATGCCGTTTGGCAGATTGGAAATATGCCAGGTTCTTATGATTTGTCCAGACAATGAATGGCAGAACCTTGCCCTCGAGCCAGTGTCTCCACTCCTCCAGTGCGGGCTTGATGCAGAGGTGTTCGTGGTTTCCCACATCATAGTTCTGTTCTGCAGGGGTGAGACAACGAAAGAAATAGGCACAGGGATGGAGCTTACCATCCTTTTGTTGGGAGAGCATGGTCCCCAACCCCAAATCGCAGGCTTCCACCTCCACGATGAACTGGAGACCTAGTCCATTTGCAAAAAGATAGGTGTTGAAGCAAAGTGTTCCTTGAGGTGAGTGAATGCATTCTGGGCAGACAGAACCTTGGGGGAGGTGAGAGGGGTTAGAGGCAAAGCAATTCTACTAAAATCCCAGATGAAACGGTGGTAGACATTTGCAAAGCCTAGGAAATGCTGAAGCTTCTTATGATCTGGAGGAACATGCCAGTTGACTACAGCTTGAACCTTGACTGGGTCAGCTGAGATTTCCCTATTCAATGATGTAGCCAAAGAATGACAATGTTTTGACATGGAATTCACATTTCTCCCCCTTTAAAAATAACCGGTTTTCTAGGAGGCGCTGGAAAACTTGTCTGGCATGGCATTCGTGTTCAGCCAGCAGTGCACGGGCAGGAATTCACTGCTGGCTGGAAATTCCGACACCACTTCACATTTAAAGAAGAAAGGGATGAAATCTGACTGTGCAATTCAAACTCTGGAAGTCAGTTCTTTTTTTTAAATAACTAACGTTAGCCTGCTGCAACTACCGTGTTCTAGTTGTGGTACCTACTAGTGATGGGATTTCCGGCTCTTTTTAGAGAACCGGCTCTTTCGGCTCCGAACCGGCTCTTCAGGTTGTTTTGTTGCTTTAATTAATTTATTATTAACAATAATATAAAATTATGCACAAAAGGAATTACTAATGTAAAAAAAGTGGTTTTATTTATATATGTTTATATATTTGATTTGATATACCTTTATAAGTCCTACAGGGGAAATTTCATAAGGCTGCTGACCTATTGCACGCAATGGCGGCGCCATCTTACCCTCCGACCATACATACATTACACAAAACATCACATGGGGAAGACGGGTCAGAGGTATAACAATGGAAAATGCACCACATGAGGAAAGATAAGGAGAAAAAATAACTCCCCCCAGACTGAGAAGAAAAAAACACCTCTGCACATGAAAAAACTCTTAATACACCAAAGAAACACATGACAAGCAACAGGGGCGGGTAAAGGGTGAGAGACCGCCGACTTAGACAGTACATCCGGGCCTGCGTGCGCTGGTCTCCTTGATCCCTGTCAGCATCGGAAGGGAATAAGCGTCGAAGGCATTTGGAAAGGGAGGGGGGATGAGTGTGTGCATATCAGTGTATATGTATGTGTGTGTGTGTGTCCAGAGTTCAGCTGAGACAGTGTCCTTCACCCTGCCAGGTTAAGTAAACAGTCTTCCAGCCAACCCAGGTGGCCTTGTAGGGAATGGGGGGAACAGACGTTATCAGGGTGTTGTTGTTCAGCTCCAACCTTGAGACCGCAGCTGGCGCCAAAGGGGTCTCCGCATGAAGTGATGGTATTTTTTACTTTAGTGCGAACAGCTCATATGAATTTCAAAGCAGTTCTACAGTCCAACACTGGTCTCTCAATCTCCCGTTGAAGAGCCGCGAGCTTCGCCATACTTGCGTTCTTTGATGTTGTCATTTCTTGTGCTCAAGGAGCCGATTCTGAGAACTCACGGCAGTGTGCCTCCCCGAGATGTCATCCAATTTGCGCCCAGAGATGTTATTCCGAGCGAGCCCTTCCGAGATGTATCCAGTCTGCAGTCAGAGATCTTATTCTGAGTATTCACAGCAGCCGTAGCCTCTCCAAGATCTTATCCGTGCTGACTCTATGAGCCCATTTTGAGAAACTCATGCCTCTCCCATCGTTCCAATCCCAGCGGGCAGCCTTGTGGGGGTTTGAACAGCTGGTTTCACTTTCTTAATTCTTTGATAAGTCAGGGCCAAGCCAGCTCCGATCAGCAAGAACCCTGTTATCATGGTTCCGAATAGGTAGATATCTTCAGCACTCAGGCTCACCCGAGCCCAGACTTCTCGTTGAGAAGGGGGTGTCAATTGCATTTAGGGACCAGTTGATCAAATCCATAATTCCTCTTTTAGGTTTTAGAGAACAGACTGTGAGAGAGTGTTCCAGGGAAAAGTAATAAAAAACACGAGACTAGACAAGGACATAAGAGGCTAAGCAGGGAAGATAAGGGAGAGGAGGAGGAGGAGGAGAAAAGTGCGACCGCCTTCGTCAAGAGCAAGAGCAGGAATGTAAATCTTCTGTAAGTACACAATTAATATAAATACATACGGTGGCCCCAAGAGACAAAGCACGTACAAACTCCAAAACACACTCCTATAGTTAACTGAACTTCCAAAACAGAGCTACTAGATCACTTAAATTACACAACTGAAACCATGAAAGCATATGTGTATTGTTTGTGTATTTATACACAAGCACTCATATATATTCAAATAATTTAAAAAAGTTCATGTAGCTGTTATTACCACACACCAAATCCGGTCGTTGGTACTTGCTGGCTTGTGTAGCCACAAGATAACAAAAGCTCAACACTGCCCCCTAGCATCCTGGAGCACTTCTGTTGTGTTTTGTTGAGTTTGTATGTGCTTTGTCTGTAAATATACTTTTATTCATTCACTCCACATAAAATGTAATAAATAAATCATATAATACGAAAACCAACTATTCACATTTCAACTTTTAACTATTTAAATTTTCAGCTTTTTCCTTTTAAACAAATTTAAAGTGAAACAACACAAAACGCTGCAAACCACAACACAATTAAATATAAATTATAATATGAAAACAACAAAAAGAAGATGCATATTCTCTGTCATATGGACCTGCATGAATAAACTTTCTGAATCCTTTATCATCTGCAACTGAAAATAGTTGTGGATGATTACTATACCTTTCTAATGTGACATTGTTGTCCCCGGCTCTCTCTCTCCCTCCCGCTCTGTTCCTGTGCTACTGAGTGCAACTACCGCCCCTCCCCCCTCTGCCCAGCACAAAGCACAAGGCTCGCGTGAAGCAGAAAAAAAGTACAAGAGAGAGAGAGGGTGAGAGAAAGAAAAAACAACCCACGGCTCGCGTCGTTCACGTCAAAGATCCGGCTCCAAGAGCCGTTTCGTTCGCAACCGACCCATCACTACTGCCTGCCTGGGTTATGTGACACTTCAGTATCTTCGATGTACTATTGCTGTGTGATTTATTACTATTACTGAAGGCTACTTGCCACCAAGCTAACATCTTATCTTATGTTAACATAAGTCTTTGCTCCTCTACAGTAAACATATTGTCTGTTCAGGGAGATTTGGGCTTAACAGCCAATTGGTAGAGAAAATCCAACAAGAATTTACAGGATGTGATTCAGAATACGTTACTCTCATTGAGTAACTTAACGGAATACTTTACAAACTACATTGTAGGGCATGTATTCTGTAATCTGAATACTTTTTTAAAAGTAACCTTCCCAATACTGTGTACCAGTCCACATCTAAACTATTCTACAATGCTTAACTGTGTGCAATAAAGCATAAAACACACATCTGATGCTCTCCTTCATATATAACTAAGTGATACAAAGTATTGTTAGAACATGTAATCAATATACATGTAAAAGAAATTTCAGTCAGAGTGGGCACTGAGGAGAGGTCAGGTGGGTCGGTCAGCTGATAGAAGTAGGGGCGTATTTTAAACAGTTCATTTCAATTTCAATTTCAATTTTATTTCTATAGTACATTTAAAAGTCACAGGTACAACAAAGTGCTTCACAGACGAGCCATACTTGCAGGTTTACAGCAAAAGAAAACAATCAACAACAAAAATACAGTTATAGGATGGTACTATTGCAACAAGCATGAACCGGGAAGAAATTAAGCTAAGTAGTTTGAAAGGCGAGCTTAAACAAATGGGTTTTTAACCGTGATTTGAAAGATTGAATAGTTTCCGACGCACGGACATCAACCGGCAGGCTGTTCCACAGTTTTGGTGCAGCAAAAGCAAAGGCACGATCCCCCTTCGTCTTTAGTCGAGACATTGGTTGCATTAGGAGCCCCTGATTAGAGGATCTGAGTGCCCTTGTAGGGATATATAAATTAAGAAGGTCAATCAAATAACTGGGTGCCAAGTTATTTAAGATTTTAAAAGTGTATAGAAGAATTTTAAAAACAATACGGTACTTGACAGGAAGCCAATGGAGGTTAGCTAGAATAGGAGTGATATGATCCTGTCTTCTAGTGCCGCTTAAACGGCGTGCTGCGGCATTCTGGACTAATTGTAGGCGTTGGATGAGGGAGAGTTGGAGGCCTAAGTAAAGAGAATTACAATAGTCCAGTCTAGAGGTTATGAAAGCATGAATGAGCCTTTCAAGGTCCTTGTGTCGTAGGTAAGGCATTGCCTTCGAAATTTGGCGTAGTTGGTAGAAGCTGGTTTTTACCACTGCAGCCACTTGCAAGTAAGTAAGTAAAATTTTATTTATATAGCACATTTCTAGATAGAGATCACAAAGTGCTTTACAAGATATAACAGATTAAAAAGACAAAATACAAACAAAGTTAGCAAAAGGCAGTTTTAAAAAGATGTGTTTTTAGCTGTTTTTTAAAAGTAATCAATGAATCAGCGGATCGTAAGTCCTGAGGAAGGGAATTCCACAGTCTGGCGGCCACAGTAGCAAAAGCTCTATCACCCCTAGTTTTCAGTCTCGTATACTGAATGACAAGTAGGCCCTGACTACTCGACCTCAGAGACCTACTAGGGGCATAGGGCTGTAAAAGTTCAATGATATATGGTGGTGCTTGTTGTTGAAGAGCCTTGAAAGTTAAAACCAAAATCTTAAACTGGACTCTAAATTCAACAGGAAGCCAATGTAACTGCATGAGCAACGGTGTTATATGTGAAAATTTAGAAGCTTTCGTCAAAAGTCTTGCTGCAGCATTCTGAACGATCTGCAGACGCTCCAAAGAACCTTTATTTAAACAAGTAAACAGGGAATTGCAATAGTCCAGTCGTGAAGAGATAAAAGCATGAATAACAATCTCCAGTTCGGTATAGGATATAATAGAGCTCAATTTAGAAATATTTCTTAAATGATAAAAGCAAGACCGAACAAGAGATTTAACATGACTATCTAACGTAAGAGCAGGATCAAGGATAATCCCTAAGTTCCTGACAGATGGTTTTACAAACGTTGAAAGAGGACCAAGAGCATTTATTATACTGGGTATATGTCTATCTGGGGCACATAAGAGGACTTCGGTTTTACTTTCATTTAGTTGGAGGAAGTTTTCAGCCATCCAGCCTTTAATGGTTTCCAAGCACACATTTAAAAGCCGCAGCTTAGAAGCCTCTTCCGGTTTAAAAGATATATAGAGTTGGATATCGTCCGCATAACAATGGTAACAAATATCCTCAAAAGGGCTCAAAATGTGCTGAAGAGGGAGTAAATAAACTAAAAACAGTAATGGCCCTAGCACAGAGCCTTGTGGCACACCAAAAGACAGGGACGCAGAAGATGATCTATACTTAGAAACTGCCACAGAAGAATATCGTTCAGAGAGATACGAGGAGAACCATTTCAATGCAGTCCCAGAGACACCAACCCAGTGTTTCAGCCTGTTAAGTAAAATATAGTGGTCAACAGTATCAAAGGCCGACGTAAGATCCAACATTAAGAGAACAGAACATTTACCTGCATCGCTTTGTAACAAAATGTCATTAGAAACTCTAAGAAGGGCTGTTTCAGTGGAATGAACTTTACGAAAGCCAGATTGAAATTTGTCGAAAATACTATATTTATCTAAAACTGCTGTAAGCTGCTTAGCCACGATCTTCTCTAGAATCTTAGCAATTAACGGAATTTTTGAGATCGGTCTATAATTGCTAGTGAGAGATGGGTCCAGCATAGGCTTTTTTAACAAGGGATGTATAACAGCAGTTTTAAAATAGGCAGGGACTATGCCCGAGGCCAAGGAGGTATTAATTATAGTAAGAATACAGGGACCAGTAGAGTAAAAGACATTTTTAAATAATGATGCAGGTAAAAAATCAAGAGAGCAAGAGGATAATTTTGTTGCACTAACTATTTTTCCCAGCTCTGGTAGTGAAACAGGTGAAAAACCTTCTAAAACAACAGGCCGAGCTGGCGTGGGAACAGACAGCGCAGACGCTGAAAAAGACAGAAAAAGACTTGCTTATCTAATTTGAGGGAACTGTCCAGCACTACTCCCAGATTTCTGACAGTAGACGATAGATGGCTGGCATAAGAACCTAAGGTCCCCGATAGCTGTTTCAACGGCATATGGCTACCAAAGACGATAATTTCTGTTTTGTTTTCATTGAGGGTTCATGTAGCAATCTTCACCCCACCCCAAAACGCTCTCTTTTTACCAGTCTATCAGTGGATTGTTTGTTGTAGCCCAGGGAAACCAAAACAAGAGGTGCATTAAAAAAAATTATGAATTAAGTATGGTTGCCAGACAGGGCTAGCAATACTGGCTTGGTAATGTGAGTGATGTCAGGGAGGCGCTGGCCCCTAAACTATACCCCTGCAACTGCTGCCTCTCTGATAACTCCACCTGGGTAACCCATTCACCTACCTGCCCACTCTCGGTAACCGTCTCACACGCCAGTTTGCCTGCCTCAGTAACCCGTCTTCCATCTCTCATACAACAGTGTGATAAGTCAGTTACTGGTTTTCTTTAGTTTCAGCTGTTTCGTATTACTACGTAATTCTGATTCTTCCAAGAAAAAAACTTGCTCTGGTCAAGTCGAGCTATGTTTATGTTTATGTTTATGTTTATGTTAATAAATGATAAATGTAAATAAATCCTGAACCACTCTAAGTATGAGTATACGCCTTATGTTCACCTTTTGGCTCATTCTGATAGTGCCTTTTAATTTCCATCAAACGAATGTGGCACTTTTTGTTTTTAATACCTTACACACACACACACACACACACACACACACACACACACACACACACACACACACACACACACACATAATTATATTATAATGAGGTGGGATTATGATATGCATTTTTAATCCTCATTAATAATAATCTCCATTTCTGCTATTAATTATTGACTGCATGCATTTTAATCTTATCCGCTAGCATTTTAATTCATACATTTTTTCTGTTTCTTGCATGACAGAAGAAACATTTTCTCATCTGACACAACACAGTTTGTCTACTTGCTGGTTGGATTCAGTTAAGCATTAAACCACTTGTGTTTTTCTTAGAAAAAGTGAGAATTGCCAGTTTGAGGATGGTTTGCAATGGAAAAAAAAACCAATGTTGAAACTTAAACAAACAGAGGTTTGTTGACACAACTATCCACCCAGATCACGCAGATATGAACTGGAAAGCAGGCTCAGGATTGATGTTTGCTCTTTGGAATGAAAATGAAAAGTACCATCGACTGCAATGTAAGTTTTGTCCCAATAGCCCCCGACACACCTGGTCTTTATTAACGGGCTTACTTCATGGAAATAAAAATGGCTTATTCATTTTTATTCAGTTTCACCAATATCAGCAGTACAACAACTAACACCACTTTTTGTTTTTTACTTCTTGATGTCTTAGTGCTTCAACAAATATGTCTTTTATGATGAAATTGATTTTTTACACTCCAGTGGATTGTTCATCCACCTCTCTTAACCCTTGTATGGTGTTCGGGTCCGTGAGACCTGTTTTCAGTTTTTCTCAAGAGAAAAATTAAACAATTAATTATTTTTTCAACCTGAAATTCATTGGCTTTGGCTTATTTTCTGTGAAGAACATAAATCCGAACTAATTTTCAATGACCGAATGCTGTACCTCCCCCCACGCATTTACATTACATACAAGGTGTTCGGGTCCACTGGACCCAGGTCTAATAAAAGTGTTGAAAGTGTAGGTCCTGTGTTCCCACACTCTGTCTTCCTCCTTTCTGGTGCTGCTGATAGTGTTTTCTTCCCCTCCTGCTCCGCACAAAGTTGCAGCATTGTTGAAAATTCAACTATCAACACCGTCTGCTCTTACATTCCCACACATTTTACCCTCTTTCTTGAGGGATCCAAATTTTATTTTCTCATACCCTGTCCCACCTGCAAATTAGGGGCATAATACTATAAATAAGACTTTGCCAGTGTGGTTCTTTATGACAACTGATCAAGATGGCAAAAGATTATCTGCTGCGAGGGCCATCCAATTGATTTTGGAAGAGAGAGGAGCTTCAGATGATGATGTTGACAAAGAGGTTTCAGAACATTTCACATTTCTGAAAATTCAGAGTCTGGCAGTGACTTTGAAGAAGAGGATGAGGTTGAGCACCATTTAGTAACAAAACGAAGACGAGTACCCCATCTGCAGCCAGCTCCAGGACCAGAACAAGCCCACCAGACAGCAAGTGAAGAAATATGGATGTCAATAACTGGTGAAATTGAATGGTCTTCTTGCCCAAGAAATGAGCCACCCTGCAGAGCTGCTACTGTGATAAGCCAGGTCCAACACGGCTGATGTGCAGGACATCAAGTCTTCATTTGAGCTTTTCATCCCAGATTCCATCCAGAAAATTATTCTGGATTGCAGTAATCTAGAAGGAAGGTGTGTTTTTGGAGAGAGGTGGAAGGAGACCAAATTCATCTAAGAACCCCAAAGGCCTACTTTGGGGTTCTTATCCTTGCAGGAGTTTTCAGGTCCGAAGGGGAATCCACAGAATCCCTGTGGGATGCAGAAACCGGCAAGAACCTTTCCGTGCATCAATGTCTCTGGAAAACTTCCACAAAATTTCCAGGATTATCCGTTTTGATAACCGAGACGACAGACCAGCTCGACGGCAGAGAGACAAGCTAGCTGCCATCAGGACAGTGTGGGATAATTGTGTGCACCACCTCCCCCTGTTTTACATCCCTGGGCCTAATGTCACCATTGATGAGCAGCTGATCCCATTTAGTTGTGAAACATATTGCTTCACGTGTAAATATGTTGTGTCTTTCCACTCACTCCACTTGATTATAACTGATTTATTTTTTTATAACATTTTATAAAAAACCTAAAAAAAACCGAGAAGCACATTCATTCATAAATGTGATCTAACAAAGGTAAAGGGAAAAAAATTAATCATGTTTGATGTTCATATGGCTTGTAATTGGGATGAAGTAAATATCTGTTGAGTAATTTAACATAAAATTGTTTGATAGTGTTAATTTGGAAAGCCAAAACTCTAGCGGGTCCACCAGACCCATGAACACTGGCTGAGTAACAAAAATACGAACACCACACAAGGGTTAATGTGTATCATTGAGCTATAGTAACGTCTGACAATCTGAATTACTACAACCAACAACTCTTGCAGTCTCACTTGACTGCCACAGTGACACTTCCAAGCATAGCTGAATAATATAAGTGAACCAAACTAGCTGGATTTACCTTGACACAAGAACTAGGAGGAGGATTTTCTCGTCCACTGTCTCTGTGGGGAATATTAGTCGGTCTCATACACCCATCCCCCTCCATGAAATCTGTGGCAGCTGGCCACTAATCCTGAAAGAATTCCTTGCCTCCAAAGCATGTTTTTCTGTATCTTCTCCCACGTAACACCCAGTTCCTTTGCTCCAAGACTGAAGGACAGAGAGCAGACTTTCACTGTGTGCACACTTTATATAGGTGTTACACCCTGGCCTAGGCAACCGGCGTGCAACTTCCACAAAAATAATCCCAAAACGAGATTTAAAGCAAGATACGACATTTATTTACATCACCAAACACAAGGCGCCAAACTATTTACAACGGGGGGGGGGGGGGGGGGGGGGGGAGAGCACGACCATGACATACAGAAACACAGGGCTTAAATACATAAAAGGAGCAATTAGGGAATGGACCACAGGAGGGATACACAGCTGGGGCAAATAAGACCTGACGAGACAAGGAAACGTAAACTGAACACTAAGATAACACAGACTTTCAAAGTAAAACAGGAAACACAACAGTCACGCAAAAACAAAACGCCTAAAACAATACACTGCCAACGCCGAACCGTAACATAGGAAATAAACTAATGTAAGCATATATTACTAAATATAGTACAGAAAACAAAAAAAATGCAATATATCCACTGTAAATTCATTCTTTAAAAATATACAAGTAATTTGGTCAAACTGTAGCCTGAATGGCTGATCAGTCAATCCACACTTCCTCTTGAAGGTTACTTAGCTACATAAAGAGAAAGACTACGGACTGGATTAAAACTGGATTATGTTGCATTTAGCCACACACTGACAACTGTACTTTCAAGTTGAAGATATTACTTTCGAATCGTATCTCTTACAATCTATTAGTAAAAGTATTTGCTTATGGGAATTTTGGACCCATAAACACACACTGCACACACTAAACAGTGAAGAAGCAGATTTGAGAGGTCAGTCACTGATGTTGGAGAAGAAGGGCTGGACTCTGCACTCTGTTGTAGTTTATTACGTGTTGTTTATTACAGATGTGCTCTGTCAGGTTTAGGTCAGGGCTCTACGCAGGCCTGTCAAGTTCTTACACAACAAACTTGCTCATCCATGTTTTTATGGACCTTGCTTTGTACACTGGTTCACAGTCTTGTTCGAATAAAAACTTAATCCCCAAAGTCTTCCTACAAAGTTAGGAGCATGAAATAGTTCCAACGAAAGGAACTCTGCATGCTTTGAACTTGGCAAAATGCAGTCAGACAACCGCCTGGCAACTGCCAAACCCATAGTTGTCCATCAGATTGCTACATGGATTAGTCCCTCCGGAGAACTCATCTCCACTGCTCTATAGTCCAGTAGCGGGCTACGTAACACCATTACATCTGATGCTTTGCATTGTGCTTGGTGATGTAAGCTTTGGATGCAGCTGCTTGGCTATGAAAACTTATTGCACAAAGTTTTCTACAAACTGTTCTTGAGGTAATTTGAAGACCACATGAAGCACTGCAAAAAATTGCAACTCTCTGTGCTTTATGTCCCTCAGCATCTGCTGACGCCTTGCCATGGTTACAGGGCGACGCGCGCTCTCTGCGACTGTGTGTTTCCTGGGTGAGAGAGCGCCTTTTTGTTGTTGTTGTTGTGCTAAGCTATGCCGAGCAGTTTGGTTAGCAGCGGTGTGTTTCTGTCGGAAAATAAACGGCTGTGCTCCCTGGAAACTCGGGGAAGCGAGACCAAACGACACCTCTGTCTCCTCCTTGTCTGAGCTCGCCACAATATGTTGTGCTCAAAACACCCCCAAAGATTTCTTACTTTTTTTTAAAAACTTTTTTCGACAATATTTACTGTTTGTGTGACACACTACTGAAAATATAAAAAGCATACAGTACTTGTTTGAGACGTAACATTTTAACAACAAAAGTATAGATACTCCTCCCTCCCAAAATGGTTTGTTCCAGCTCTCCCCTGCTCTGGCTCTAGCGCTCTTGCTGCCAGAGCGATGGCGGCTGAGACGCAGCGGAGCGGAGGTGGAAGTGCCTGGCTTTAAACAGGACATATTAGCTGCATTTAACCTTCAGTTACTCTTTATATAGTTGGTAGGAGTCCGCCATGTTTCTTTTTAGCTGAAAAACATTACACCAGGTAACCTGCAGGGTTGAAAACGTGTTTCCCGACGATGTTTGCTGCCCTACAATCCGTCCTGTAGTAAATTCAGCGACATTTCACTGTCCTGTTGCTCCCATTGAAATGTATACAGCCTATTTAAAATCTAAAACTTTAAATTCTCTGTAGCCTGCTGTTGTTACCACTGTCCTGTTTGTAATGAATACTAACTAGCTAACTAACCGGATGCCCATTAACCTTATAACTCCTGTTTTGTGTGTGTGTGTGTGTACAGAGAGACAGCCAGGTTCATAATGGATATAAGGAAGTTTTTTCCAAAAAAAGGAGCCACATTCAGGTAAAAGTGTAAGATCAAATGATCTGTGAACCAAGAATAATGTTGGATCAGTGTTTCAATGTTTATCTTTTATTAGATGTTCGTGTGGTTTGGTTATTTGCCTTTTGGTTGAAAGTACACTGAGAGGACTTTTTGTTAGTGACCTTAATAGAATTTTTTTCATATTAATGTAATTTTTCATCTAATTGAATCTATTTGTGTATGATTGTCAGTCCAAGGAGGGAGAGAGGAAAGAGGGAACGTGAGGAGAAAGTACAAGGTGAGGAAGAACCAGGTAAGCAAACAGACAGGGAGCAGTGACAGGCAGAAACTGTTAACCTGACAAAGAGAAAAACCTGATTTTACTCACAGTCTGGAAGTTGTGTCCTCCCTGTATTAAAGCTGCTAAACAGAATCTGCTAAACAAACTGGGCTGAAACATTTTGAGCCTCTTTAACAACATTCCAACATAACATTATCATTGATCGGGAGATTAAAATTAATGATATATTTTTATGTGGTTCAGCCACAGCTCTGCTAAAACCTCAGCCAGTAATAGGTCGGCCAACCTTTGGACCGTCCAGTTGTCTGTATGACTGCCGCAGTACGTACATCACATGTGCTCACTATCAGAAAGAGCCAAACAGCCCTGGTGGAGTGAGGAGCTGTAAAGAGAAGCAGATGCTCTGTTTCTGCAAATGTTTAAGCTTGTTTCAAAGATTCTGTACAGCAGCTTTAAATGTTTTCCAAAAGCACACACACACTTATCAGTGTTTCTCACACTTTTTACAGTGTGGACCACCTGAGAAAATGTCAAGCTCTCCTAAGGACCACTATGAAAGCATGAAACCCATAAATCTTACAACACAAAATTATTTTTTTAAATTAGTAAAATTAGTGTCTGCATACATTGTATACATTCTACCACAGGCAAAGTTGCCTCCATTTTTATATTTTTAATTAATATTATGTAATAATTTATTTGTAACAATTTATTCTGTTTTGGGAGTGTTTTTTATGCATCTGTATTATATTAAACACACACATTAAAAGTGAATCTCTGTCCAAAAAATGCACTCAGTTTACTTTTTACTCACTGTGAGCATCATTCAATATTCTCCCCCAGTAATTAAGGTTAGGATATGTATTTATTCTATTCCAATCCATTCTTCTTTTGCAGCATTTAAATAACCTTTATCAGATTTGATGGTTTTGTTACAGACTTTTCAAAAAAGTGTTTTGCTTTTCTTTCACAAATGTGGGATTAAATTGTTAAAATGTACAAAGCAGTGATGTCATGTTTTGTAACTCGGACCCAGGCACAGAGAGACTTGATGAATTTAAGAATCTTATGATTTAATAAAGAAATTTGCAGACTTGCACGGAGATGGTAAAATTATGATGACTGATAATGGAGATGAAGACAGCAGATGATGAGGACAGGGAGGAACAGGGGTTTAAATGCACCAAGGAGACATTCAGAGACAACTCGGGACAACTGGAGACATTTAAGGATGCAGGGACTGACAGAGACGGGGAAGACGTCTCATTGTGACGTGTAAAGTTTATCTTGCCTGGCTGGGCAGCTCTCTGGGTGCTCAGCACCCCCAAAGCTCTGATCCTAGAATCGCCCCTGATTTAATATGAAGGCAATAGGCAGAATGCTACAGGGCTTTGGAGCGTGATGCCATGCCCCCTCCCGCCATGACAGTAGGCCAAACGAAGCACACGGAAGCGTCAGCTATGGTTCGTACGTACTGTGTTGTTGGTTGCAACGTTAGATCACACGATAGGGACGGCAAGAAGCTGGAAAATGGGCTCTCTTTTCATCGTTTCCCCTCCTGGAGGGAACGGGAGGGATCTCATGTTCCGATATTACTAAACGAAGACGTCAGGCTTGGATTGCAGCGGTCAGACTCGGACCGGCACACAAGGTGAGTGGAAAGAAAGCGAAAAAGAGAACCCATCGGAGGTAACCCCCGCCCCAAAACATACAAAATTGCACTCATTGTACGCTAATCTGCACATAACTCTCAGATGAATCACGCACCTGGATTACTGGTGTACATTTACCTTATGTGTATGCACTAATTTTATTTGACATGCTTTCATTATGCAGCTGCAGAGTATGAAGGTGTGCGCCGTGCAGAAGTAATAGATGAAGATCTGACAGAAGACCAACAACAAAATCAAAACAAAGTGAACATGTGCCCCAGTGTGGTTGTCAAACCAGGGCCAACGAAACTTGCTCTGGTTGAATATTCATAAAACTGCTGTGTTGCATGTTCAGTTCATTGTAAATAATTGTCCATCCATCCATTCACTTCTGCTTATCCTTTTCAGGGTCGCGGGGGCGCTGGAGCCTATCCCAGCTGTCATAGAGCGAGAGGCGGGGTACACCCTGGACAGGTCGCCAGTCTGTCGCAGGGCCAACACACAGAGACAGACAACCATTCACACTCACATTCACTCGCACATTCACACCTAGTGACAATTTGGATTATCCAATTAACCTATCCCCACAAGCTGCATGTCTTTGGACAGCGGGAGGAAGCCGGAGTACCCGGAGGGAACCCACGCAAACACGGGGAGAACATGCAAACTCCACACAGAAAGATCCCGGCCTGATGATGGAATTGAACTCAGGACCTTCTTGCTGTGCGGCATCAGTGCTAACCACTGTGCCACCGAATAATAAATAATTGTACTTTCTGTAAAGTGGTTTCAATACAACAGAAATGAAAAGTATGTTTATTTTTTTTTTATTCAAGATCTGTTCACATGTACTTAGCAAATACATACACATGAAATGCAAACTATTTACATGGCAACGCACAGCTGGCATCAATCGTGAATCGTTCATCTAGAGCAATTTTGGGGGCAGCTGCTGAGGAGAAGTCAATGTTATGTGCAACCTCTGGCTGTTTCTTGGTCGTATGGTCAACCTACTGCACCGTGTATGCGCTGACTCCACAGACGAGGCACGCGAAAATATCGGGATAGGCCAACGGCAGTAGGCTGTCTGGGTTTCCAGTCCACTGCCTTTTTTCATACGGGTCCACATTACCGATGCACGCTATTTTTTCCAAGTACCGTCTCTTGGCGTCCGGCTGCAATCGGTCGCGATACGGCCCTTTGTCTTTTGCACTGATTTTAAGCATGGTTCTGACACAGTGTGTTTGTTTTGATTTGTGGCCTTCTGTCATGGCGCTGCGATCCCACAATGCACTGCGGCGTGACGTCAACTCCAAAGCCCTACAGGCATAGCGCTAAAGAAAGCAGCCTCATGGGCAGTGTTGCTGCAGGGAGGATGGACTGTCATACCCGTTATGTGTCTGTGAGCGAGGGAGGGAGAAAAAGGAAAAGTACGAGCTGTCACGGAGCAGAAACGGGAGCTGGAAGCATGTAAATATAATAATAACCACTGCAGCTGTAACAGGGTCATAAATCACATCTTGTTATAATTACACAAAATCTAAACCCCCAAACCGTTCCTTTTGTACCTGACTTTCAGGACCTCCTAGCCTGTAGTTATGTTCATTATCAGTTAGAGCCCCTCCTCATTCTTTCCTTCTTCTTCTTTGGTGCAACCCTATAAATACAGTGTACCCCTTTTGCCTCTCCCCTTTTCTACAATTCCCCTGTGGGAGAGGAGCTGGAGTGGGCAAATTATTTACTTGGAGGCCTTTCTTTCTTTTACCTTTTTTATCAGACACAACGCAGAATCACACCGGTTACACAGCCAAACAGAGAGCCTGACGAGCCCAGCTGTGAGTAAGCTATTAAGACTCGACTGTACGCTGTGTTCGTGTTTTCCTCTGAAACAATAAGCTCTGTTGCAGCAGCCTTTCAACGCCTCTCTCTGTCTCTCACTAGCAAAGTGACCCAGACAACAAAGTAAAGCTAGTTTTCAGCTACGAGCCGACACGAACCCGACGTATCAGCCAGAGGTCCCTTTACTACGGTTCGGAGCCGCAGACCTGTTATATATACGCAGCCTTGCCTAATGTCCACCTACTGTTACTCATTTATATTAAGATTTAAAAATCTAATTGGTATTAGTATGGCGAGTAGCCTTCAGTAATAGTAATAAATCACACAGCAATAGGACATTCATATAGTTGTAAACAGCATGATAATATATTAAGTAATCCAAAGTATTCAGAATACGTTACTCTCACTGAGTAATGTAACGGAATACGTTACAAAATACATTTTGGGGCATGTAATCTGTAATCTGTAGTGGAATACATTTTAAAAGTAACCTTCCCAACATTGACAGTCAATCACATACACATTATATATACATATATATAAATTCCCCTCTCACCCCTGTGGTCCTCATCCTGTCCTCGGGTCCTCTACCAGAGTCCTGGGAGCTTGAGAACCCACCAAAACCCACCACTCATTCTGACATAACTTTTTGAATATAGCTAAGTAAATATCCCACCAACTTGTGTGTTGTATGTTTGGGATAACCACTGTCATTGAACACAATAGCAGACCTTTGAAACAGTTTGGTGCGAGTTTACGTCTTCCATGGCAGAAGTCAGACTGAAGAAGAAATGTGGTGTGAGTCTCAGCTACTGTATATTTTGTCTCATCAGTGTTTAATATCTATGTGATTAATGAAACGTGACTTAAATGTCATGGCACTTTCGAAAGTCGTGTCCCAGAAGGTTGTAATTGTGAGTTTCGCTGACTGCATACTGTGATGTCTGCTGTGTTTTGTTTTGTGTTGGATTCAGCCTGCCTTCCACCAGCTGTCGTCCCACATTCACACTAATTTCAGGAATGCACACATACACCTTTGAATACTGACATCTAACATATGGTGGAGTGTAGTGTCTTTAATAAGTTAAGCTGTATATCAGCTAATGAGTATGGTGTTACTGTGTCACAAAAGCAAAGCGCAGGGAACAGCTTTTAGATGGAGCTTTCAGGTTTGAATGTGGTGTCTCTGTTCCTTCCAGCACTGGCAAAACCAAAGTGTTTGAGAAGCCCTAATGTGTTTACCTTTGTGTCTTATCCCTTTAGCTAATGGAGCCTCTGATCCCAAAGGAGGGGTGTCAGGGGCGGGGTAGTGAACATGCTTTCATTGATGAGGTAAATGACATAATGAATTAGCATTTTCAAATAATCTGCTACAGACTATTCCTGCATAACTCCTCGGATCTAAAATCCAAGGAGTCTTCTATCTGCCTTCAGCTGATCCAAAATGCTGCAGCAAGAGTCCTGACAGGGACTAGAAAGAGAGAGCAGATTTCTCCTGTTTTGGCTTCCTGTTAAATCCAGAATTCAAAATCCTGCTGCTCACATACAAGGTCTTAAATAATCAGGCCCCATCTTATCTTAATGACCTTGTAGTACCATATCACCCTATTAGAGCACTTCGCTCTCGCTCTGCAGGCCTACTTGTTGTTCCTAGAGTATTTAAAAGTAGAATTGGAGGCAGAGCCTTCAGTTTTCAGGCCCCTCTTCTGTGGAACCAGCTTCCAGTTTGGGTTCAGGAGACAGACACTATCTCTACTTTCAGGATTAGGCTTCAAACTTTCCTTTTTGCTAAAGCATATAGTTAGGGCTGGACCAGGTGACCCTGAATCCTCCCTTAGTTATGCTGAAGCAGGCCTAGTCTTCTGGGAGCTTCCCATGTGTGTTTCTTTTTCACCAAACTTTTTAATGTTTTTATACACCACTCTGCTTTTAATCATTAGTTATTATTAATCTCTGCCTCTCTTCAGCAGTGTGGCTTTTTTCCTGTCCCGCTCTCCTCACTGTCAACCAGTGATGGCTGTCCCTCCCTGGGCCTGGTTGTGCAGGAGGTATCTTCCTGTTGAAATCGAGTTTTTCCTTCTCACTGTCACTACTGTAACTGTTGAGTAATTTCTGCAAAGCCCATTGAGGTGACTGAGTTGTGATTTGGTACTGATTAAAATGAACAGAATAATTTATTCTGCCACAAAGCAAATAAATTAATGAGTTTTAATGTGTTGAATTGGCCTCTAAATTCTCTGGATCTCAATCCTGTTTAGCATCTGTCGGATGTGCTGGACAAAGAAGTGCAAAATGGTTGTACTGCATCCAGTGTGCAAACTTAGGACTGTTCCTTTATTTGTCAAAGCAACAGTACAAACTCTTCAGATGAAGTGGAATTTATGACTTAACAGAAGTAAAAAGGTAAATGGCCTGTATTTGTATAGCGCTTTACTAGCCCCTAAGGACCCCAAAGCGCTTTACATATCCAGTCATCCACCCATTCACACACTGGTGATGGCAGCTACATTGTAGCCACAGCCACCCTGGGGCGCACTGACAGAGGCGAGGCTGCTGGACACTGGCGCCACCGGGCCCTCTGAACATCCACCAGTAGGCAACGGGTGAAGTGTCTTGCCCAAGGACACAACGACCGAGACTGTCCGAGCCGGGGCTCGAACCGGCAACCTTCCGATTACAAGACGAACTCCCAACTCTTGAGCCACGATTGTCCCGCTTGCTGTTCACGCCTCATTTTCCGTCTGCCTGCTGTGAGCTCTGTTGTCAGATAAAGGGAGTGTACAAAGTATGTGATACAAACAGTACGTGTGCCAGTCTTGCCTTGTGTTGTCGGTTTGTTAGCCAGCCATTGTTTAGGTTTGTAGTTGGTTAGCTGCCTGAGCAGGGTCATTAGCTGAAATAACTCTGCAGAGTCTGTAGTTTCTTTCAGTTCAGATGTTTCTCTCACCGCTTTGCTAAACCTGTATTTCCATGTATTGAAACTGTCTGTGTCTCCACTCCTTTCCAACCTCAGGTGTGAACCAGGGTTTGCGATTATTATACCTAACCCCGGTGCTTGATGGTAAGCACCTGTCGTCACAGAAGCTGATGTAGGACATCACAGCATCTGTATAATTCGTCAAAATGTTGGTACCAGTCCTGAAAACACCCCAGTAAGTTTAGTCCAGACAAACCTGCAGATTCTCTACAGCATTAGTCAATTAGTTCAGTGCAGGTTTAGTTTGTTTCTGCATGTCTGCAGGAATCAAGCCATAAAACCAGGTTAATATAACGCCAGATGGACACAACCCATGACATTTTAAACCACGCCGTTAGTGCACCTAATGTCTCAATCCGGTCTTTAAGTCTGACGTCATTAGCTGTCAGAAGTGAGAGAGTAACGTACACTAACATCATCCATCTGTTCTTTTTAGGTTAAAATAGAATCTGTTGGCACTCATAAAGGAACTGTCTGATGCAACTTTAAACATATCTTACTTCATTCAGTCTGGCCTTGTCTAGTCTTACAGTAATCATCTGTTACCAAAGTTCACAAAGCCTTTACAGTTTGTCTTTTAGATAACCGGAGAGGTTGCAGAGCATAACTTTGAAGTGCTAATTCATGCTATACATGTTATATCGGTGAATCGTAAACTCTATTTATTGCAGCCTCACTATGCTGCAGATTGAACACAGCCCATGTTTTCATATTAACTTTACTTAATCTGTAACTTTACAGTAGTGTAAGAAAGCCTGCAAAGGCTCACCTGTCACTACACCAGGCGAAGAAAGCTCAGGGGTTGAAAGGCAATTTCAAGGGTGAGTCTTTCTCATTTAAGTGATGACTTCTTTATGGAGTTTGTTCTTAATAACAGATAAACTGTTCTTTTTAAGAAACCTGTGAAAAGAGTCATTTAACCCTGAAAATATCAATTCTTTTGAACTGGTCAGCTACTAGATTACTATGTTCAGCTGATTAGAGTAGATCGTGTCATACTAGGTTAAGCTACCAAATCACAGTCTTTACTATTTGGTAGAAAAAATGATAGGGCATTTTTTTTTTTCAAAGAAAGTGATGGAGGAGGAAAAGCCATGGGCACTAATTTTAAAGGTTGGGGGTCCACATGGCTACTGTACCTTGAAGAGCTAGCTGACATAGTGAAACAACACTTCCAGATCGTCTGCTACAAAGACTTTCTGCAGAACCCTGTGCTCCATAATCCAAAATACAGGCTCTGCTAAATTGGAAGTACTGCCCTGCAGCCAAGCCTTGGTTGCTCAGGTTGCTTCCCTGCCTTAAAGTTGTAGCCAGTGGAGGAGTGGGAATCGATCATCTGGATGTGCTATTCATCAACAGTCTTGGTGCCAAAGTGGCCAACACACCTGGTGTGGTCAGTGCACTGCAGATTTAGCCATGGGGCTACTTCTGGCTTCAGCTCGCAACATTCATGAGGGTGAGATTACAGGTTAACCAAAGTGGCCCAATGTTCAAGCAATTCTATAACCAAGACCTAATGCCTAATCACTCTTAACTCTTCAACAGATAAGCAGAATAATACTTCCTTCTTTTAGACGTAGGAGTAAATTGCATCATTTACCATGTTAACATGATCTAAAATGTATCATCTGTGAATCCAGCCAAAAGATTTTTTTCATCATAGGTCACCAGATAGCTACAGACCCAAAGACTGTCCATATACCTCAAAATCTGATGGGAGTTGAAGTCACACGGGCGACCCTTGGAATCACTGAAATGGGAGAGGTTGGTTACAAGATTGCTCAAAGAAGCAAAGGATTTGAAATGAAGGTTATGTATCACAAGAGGACCAGAAGGTAAATAAAAGAACACAAGTATACAGCGGAACCCCGACTTACGAAATTAATTCGTTCCTAAGGGTCTTTCGTAAGTCGAAGCACCCATCGCGCCTTTTGAGTGAACGATAGGCTATAGGCTAACTGCTAACTGCAACAACAATACGTTGTTCAAGTGGAACAGCGAAGCGCAAGTACGAAAGCCAAGGGGGTTGTCACATGATTCGGAAGGCATTGTGGGCATTGTAGGCATTCTGGGCTCAGCCAATCAGAGCCAGCGAATTTCATTATGCGGGCATTTTGCCGTAACACGGGAAAAAATATTGCCGTTAAGTGCCTTCGTAACTTGAATTTTTCGTTAAATGCGGTATTCGTAAGTCGGGGTTCCACTGTATATATATATATGTTTTGTAGTGATGATTTCATTAGTGTGCTAAAAGCCCTCAAGGATGATTAGTCAGTACTGCTGTAGTGGTTGGGCTTTTCTACCCTTCCACATTTTGCTCTTGTTTCTGTATATATAGAACACCAGAGGCAGGTCGAAGCAGCATCAAGACTTCAGAACAAAACAGACACAATACCAATGACAATAAATATGATTTAGTCAGACACTATATGACAGGAGTAGTTGGCATGGAGGTGGGCTTGCTTAAAACAGCTTAAATTAGTCACCCTCAGTTTCTATACCGTCTCCCTCAAATACTCTTCATGCTGTTCAGGAGCACCGAAGACGAGCAAGCAGTTGGAGCAAGTTATTGTGAGAACTTGGATGACCTGCTCAGGTGCTCAGACTTTGTCATGATAGCTGTAAATCTGACCTCAGAGACATCAGGCTCATTGGCCACAGGGAGTTGTCCCTCATGAAGCCTACAGTGACACTGATCAACATCAGCAGAGGTGGGAATAATGTGTTTCCTGTACTATAGTGTTTAGTGATCACTGGTTCAGTGTAATAACAATTCTTTATAAACCTCAGGTCTGGTTGTGAACCAGGACGCCTTACTTGCAGCTCTCAATTCGTGCAGCGGCCTTAGATGTGACTCATCCTGAACCTTTACCAAGGTGCTATGTCTGTGCGTACAAAGTAACACAACAGAATCACGCGTTCAAGCAGACTCATGCAGTGCTATTGTCATGGTCTGGGTGGGCACCTGCAGGTCTCCGACAGCGGCCCCTCCTCCTTTGGGCGGAGTTCGGTTGCTCCTCCCTGGCTGACCACCTGTGAGCAATCATGCCAGCAGTATATCAGACCTGCGCTCTCAACCATCCATCGCCTGAGTATCTGCTATCCCCATGTCAGTCGAGTGAAGCATCATAACTCTGTCAGACGCTGTGTGATGTCTTACTTGTTTTTCTTGTCCTCAGAGGTTACACCTGGAGTGGAGATCTTGTCTCCCTCACTCCCGCCTTCCTGGACCTGGGCCGCCTGCTGCTAACACGACGTGGCCTGCCGGCCCACCACTCACTTGCCTGCCTCCCCACGCCTCGACCGCTTCCGGGCTTCCGCCCCACCTGTCTCCTCCACCTGAAACCAAGTAAGGCAACTCAATTCAACTGTGGAGGATCGTTGATTGTCTGCTGGATCCCACTGACCGTGATCTCCTCTTATTCCAGTGCCCCGGCCCCTGCCTAATCCTGTTTCTACCTCCCCGCTGCCTCTGCTGTTCAGCCGTCTCCTAGAGGTGTCTAGGTCACCCTCATTATCGTAGATAATCCTACGCGCCACGAGTGTGGTGGCGCCGCTTTGCTTTTGCTTTTGTTTGCCTGTGGGCGGAAATAAATCATTTGTTCCCTACCGTCTCGCTTCCGGGTTGGTTTCTGCACCTGTGTCCATCTTTGTTCCCTCGTGCCGCTGGGCCGTGACAGCTATCTCTGATTTTTCTTGTGTAGGGATCATCCATTGCTTGAGCTTCCTAATATACTCATCACTCCCCACATTGGCATCTCAACCATTACCACAGCACGTGTGATGGTGAAGAAGATGGTCGAAAACGCCCCGGCTGGAGTGAAAGGGTTACCTGTTCCAAATGAAGTTCATCTACACCGTCAAACTGTTAAATCTGACTTTATTTTTAGAATTAAGATCTCTAAAAAAGTAAGATTTGAACACAGTAAGTTGCAGGATAGTTTCAATGTAGGATCGTATCACATGATGTTTGATAGATACAGGTTGAAAAATGTCTTTGAAGCAAAGTTAATTATTTTATTAACTTTATATACAGTGAGGTCCCACCGGTGCTACCAGTGTTTTCATGCCTGTGGTGTAAAGGTCAGCCATTAATCAGTGCTTGAACAAAATGTGGTATGTATTAATGAAAAAGTCTTTGAAGTAGAAAAGGAAATGCAACACTTTTGGACACACAAATGAAAACTTTAAGAGCCTTTTGGTTTGATAATTAATCTAGAAGAACAAACAAGCTAAATAATCTTCTAATAAGCTTCCAGTGAACACTTAAATAGAAACACAATGTCACGGTCCAGTGTTTTTGTTTCTGTGTTACTATTGAACTTTGATTTTGTTATTGTTTATCTTTTCTAGTCTTTTGGTTTCTGTGCTCCATGGTTGCTGTCTCACCTAGTCACGTCCGCATCTGTTATGTTTCCTGTCTTACTTTGAAAGTCTGTGTCCTATGTCATTGTATTGACTTTTTCTTCCCCTTGGTCTTGTCATGTCGGATTACTCCCAGCTGTGTTCCCCTTCTGTGTCTCATTCCCTCGCTATCCCATGTGTATCTAAGCCCTGCGTTTCCGTCTGTTAGTTGCTGGTTCGTCTGCGTGTCTACCCGTATTTCTGCTGTGTGTTTCTCCATGTTCCAGGTTTCCCGTTCCAGGTTTCTCATTGCAGGTTTTTGTTCCTTTCATTATTATTTTGTAGCTGTTCCCAGTTTAGGTTTTTGTTAGCGTAGTTCCCTGCAATGCTCTGCTTTGGTTTATATTTTGCCTTTCATTGTTAATAAACTTTCTCACAGCTACGCTGTCGTCCGTGCTTGCATTTGAGTCCAAATCCTCGTCCTCAAGACGGTCTGCCGCACACACAAAGAAGATTCTCTCTTATCTGAATGAAGCCCTGCTGCATCCAGGTACCCCCGTCCTCAGTAAACGACATTTCTATCCTACAGAATATGTTTTAGTGTTGCCTGGATTGTAATCCTCAACATGAGTCCCAAATTCCCAAATTAATTTGTCAACTGGAAAACAACTTGGTGTGCTGTTTACTGTCATGGAAATACTGTTGTAATAATCAGTGCTAATATTAAACAGAGTTAATATTTCAAATAAGGAGGCCTTCAGCCAAAATCAGAAGTCCTGTTTCATTTTTTTTCTGCTTTTGGCTCTTCCCTAAAATCATCCCTCAGGCATAGTTCCTAGCTTAATAATAACATCATTTCCAGGTTCTCCTTCCTCAGGACATGGAGAAAGTTTAGCCGCTGCTGGGCCTTCTTTACCAGGGTGATGGTGTTGTGGGTCCAAGTAAGATCAGTGGAGATGTGGATGCTTAGAAACCTGAAGGTAGAGACAGATTCCACCCGTTCTCCATTTATAATCAGATGGGAGTGGAACTGTCTGTGTCTCCTGAAGTCCATTACGAGTTCTTTTGTTTTTGGACGACCAGCTTCAAGTTCTCTACCTCCGCCCTGTACGCTGTCTCATCTCCATCAATGAGCTCAGCCATGGTGGTATCATTGGCATATTTCAAGTCAGGTTAAGTGGCTTTATTGTCATTTCAGCCATGTGCAGTGGTACAGTACACAGGGAAATAAGACAACGTTCCTCCAAGACCATGGTGCTTCATATAACATATAACAGACAATCAACGCAGTACTACATAAAGTGCAAGTATGCAAACATTGCAAAAAAACCCAAATCAAAAGCAGTGCAACACCAGCCAGCACAGAACGATACAGACACAACAGTGTATAATATAAAAGTGCAACAATGAGAGCGTGTCGTGCAAAAAGACTGAGCATTGTGCAAATTTTAAGGTGAAGTATGAAGGTGTGTGTGTGTTCGTCCAGTCACTGAGTGTTCAGGAGTCTGACGGCCTAGGGGAAGAAGCTGTTCCACAGTCTGGCAGTAAGGGCCTCGGTACCTCTTGCCAAAAGGCAGCAGAGTGATATGAGGGGTGTGTGGGGTCCTCCACAATGCTAGTGGGTTTGCTGTTGCAGGTGTCCGTGATGGAGGGAAGAGAGGCTCCAGTGATCTTCTCAGCTGCTCTCGCTATCCATTGTAGGGTATTATGATCCAATACAATGCAGTTACCATACCACACAGTGATGCAGCTGCTCAGGACGCTCTCGATAGTCCCCCTGTAGAAGGTGGTGAGAATGGATGGTGGGAGATGGGCTTTTCTCAGCTTTCGCAGGAAGTAGAGACACTGTTGGGCCTTCTTAGTTATGGAGCTGGTGTTGAGGGACCAGGAGAGGTTCTCCACCAGGTGAAATGAAGGAATTTGGTGCAGATCGAAGGAGGAGGAAAGACAGTCTTGTGCTTAGACACAAGACACTGCTCGAAGCACTTCATGACTACAGATGTGGGGGCTACAGGTATGTAGTCAGTGAGGCTGTCTATACCAGCCT
The DNA here is from genome assembly GCF_057382185.1 of Mchenga conophoros. Classification (NCBI taxonomy): domain Eukaryota; kingdom Metazoa; phylum Chordata; class Actinopteri; order Cichliformes; family Cichlidae; genus Mchenga; species Mchenga conophoros. Next base: position 2,665,008 of record NC_140541.1, read on the forward strand.
CACTGGGGATAGAAATGATAGTGGAGGCCTTCGGACAGGTGGGAACCGCTGTGGGATGAGTCAGGGAGAGGTTGAACAGCCTGGCAGGGATTCCTTCCAGTTGGTCTGAGCTCTTCTGCAAGTTTGAGGCTGCTGTTGGGGCTTGGGGGGCTCTGTCCTTTGTAGTTAGTGAGTTTGGATACCACACCTGGTGTGGGATGATGTCAGTGAGGAGGACCTCTATCCCTCTCCTGTACGTCTCCTTGGCTGAGTTACAAGTCCACATTTACTACACAGTACTTGTGTAGAAAAGGACAGACTTGAAGGTCTCTGGGTCCTGCTCTTCAAACATGGACCAGTCTGTCAGATCAAAACAGTCCTCTACTTGGAGGAGAACATCATCTGGCCATGCTTTAATGACCCAGGGGCTTGGAGGGGTCTGTTTCCTGGGGGCGATGTAGGCAGGGAGGAGGAGCAGAGGCCGGTGATAATTCTGTCCCAGGTGGGGGAGTGGTGATGCTCTGTAGACATGCTTGATGTTACTGTACATATGGTCCAGTGTCCTGTCCCCAATGGTAGGACACTTAACACGTTGGTGGAATTTGGGGAGTACAGATTTCAAACATGCCTTATTAGTCCCCACAAACGATATGAACACCCTTGATGTCCTCTCTGCTGTTTGATGATGATAAGTTGGAGGGGATTGAGTGCTGAGCTAAAGTTTGCATTGCGGGGATGTAAACAATGGTAATCATGGTTAATGTCTATAATTCTGCTGTTATGGCACCAGTGTTGAAGCACATCAGCGCAGATCCCAGCACGCCTTCCCCCACCAGAGTCTTTGTGGCGGTCCTAGCGGTGTAATGTCTGGCCCGGTAACTCCACTAAGACACTGCGGATGTTTGGATGGAGCTAAGATTGAGTTACAATCAGTAGACAACACTTACGGAAAAAGCGGTATTAGTAAAATCTCTGATTGTACCTCCTTAGTGTTGTTTGCGAGGGATCTGGCTTTGGTGAGTAAGATGGATGGAAACGGGAGTTTGTGTTGTTGTTTTGATAGCTGGATGTGCCAACTCTGCATCCCCACTTTGATTTCTCTCCCTGCTCCATCTGCGTCACTTGCTGTTTCTGACAATAACCCATGGAGCTCCCGTGTTGTTCTGCAATCTCAGTTGGGATACTGTCGGTTCAATCTGAATTAAAGTCTGGGTTCTGGATAAGGCCAATATCCTTTAGTTCCTGATGACTGAAACTGATCAGTGCATTGCAGAAACACTCATCCAGTGATGGGAATAACAGCGCTACAAATGGCGTTACTTTTTTCAGTAACGAGTAATCTAACGAATTACTATTTCTATTGTTACAACGCCGTTACAGTTACTAACAAGAAAATGCGGTGCGTTACTATTTTTCAACAGACGGTTGAAGCTGTGTTCAGCTTACGGCATCTTATATCAGCTGCAGGAAGTAGCTGTAAGTAATCTGGACGCTACAGCTTTAAGCAGCTGCGCGCTCCCGCGGACGGCGATCACGAGCACTGTCTGGCACAACACCTGGAGAAAAAAATAAACAAACAAAACAAAAAACAGCCCATTCGTGTTGGTGGAAAAATGCACCAATCAAAAAATGATATGGCAACATGACATTTGGTTGTTTAGGAAGAGGGGGAAGTTTCAGGAGTGACGGTGAGAGAGAGAGAGCAGAAAAAGAGAGAGAGAGAGAGTTTTGAGATGTGACGTTTAGCGTGTTTGGAGTGTGTAGTTAATGTGTTGTCTTGTGTAGTTAGTGTGTAGTGTTGTGGATAGCTTTGTGTTGTGTGTCAGAACAATGAGGCCACTGCTGTCTCCACACTGTAAAATCTAATTTGTTCCCAGAACTCAAAAAAATTGTATCAAGTTTACTTAAGATGACCAAGTTAGGGCAACTTGCTCATTTTGAGTACACTGTACGGCCTTGTTAGTTCCCAGAACTCAAAAAAAATTAAAGAAACTCGTTGCCTCAAAAAAACTAAGTAAAGCTTACTTAAGATGACTGTTAGGACAACTTATACATTGCAAGTCTGCAGTATTAAGAATAACTTGATATTTCTGACTGTACAATACTAATTGTTTACTTACTGACAAACATTTCAAGTTCAACTAAATGAAAAAACTGTGTGGTAACCTGAATATGATTAAAAATAAGTGCAGTCTCTGATTTAAACAACACATTTGTTTTTCATTCCAACTCAGGAGCTGGAATGTTGTAATGTTTTCAGGATGCTTGTTTCCAGTCCAGGCATTACTGCCTGAATGACTGTCATGGATCGAGGTGATACAAATGTAGGTGCAGAAGAAAGTCTTTAACTTCCCTGAAGTACAGTGGCAGTGGATGTGGGTTGGAGATGCAATGAGCTTGAACCTGCAGGCGACCATCTTCACTGACACACCTTCTGTGACGGAGGACTCATGAACTTAATTGCTTCCTTAAAACATTTTTTTTCTGCATTTGGTATAAAACAGACTCCAATTTACACAATCTCAGGCTCCCTCCCCACCGGAGAGGTGACATTCAATGTCCCACTGTCAGTCTGGATAGCCGTGACCCCCACCCAACACACAATAATGTCATGAAAGCATCATTTTAAAAAGGGCTATGCAAACATGGCCAATAACTTTCAACAAATCTAGCTGTTAGAAAACTTGCAGACTTCACTATATACAGTGTAGACCCTCTAAACTAAGTTTGGGGGATGTGATCTTTCAAGAAATGCAGACAAACTGTTGTTGTTGGTTTACTTACACAGCATGTCTTATAGAATTAACTGGAGTCACCAGCAACAGCACAGTGCAGTCATATCTCAAGTCTAATAACAGAAGACAGGAAAAGATCAGTGAAGAAACAACTTCCCCAAATCAAAGCACAAATAAAACAATAAGTAAAACAGGCTGATCTAAAGTATGATTAAAGTTCAGCCTCATTAATATAAATGTCACTGACAGTTGCTAATATATTGGAAAATCAAAATACTGACTGATGTCTTTCTGTCCAACAGCAGGAGTGCTGGTGATGAGATGAGAGATGATGAGATAGCCTTTATGTGTCAGTTGCAGGTCTTTTGCCCACAACCGAGATGACAGACCTCCGACCGTACATACAATACAAACATCACATTGGGAAGACAGGTCAGGCCAGGTAGCGAGGAAAAAAAAACATTGAAATGTGCAACACAAAAGGATAATACAGGAATGCACAGGTATCAACACACCATAACACAATAAACACAGACAGCAACATGGGAAAGAGTTCTAGTGTGTACATCTGATCTGAGACCGCTGCAATCTTTCGACTGCGCCTCCAGCTGACCCGATGTCCACATCATGGGGGAGGTAAGCGTTGGAGGTGGCGTTGGATCCGGGGTAGGGAGGGTGATGGGTCGGTGAGTGCTTATGAGTATCAGTATATGTATGTGTGTGCGTGTCCATAGTTCAGCTGAGACAGTGTCCTTTGCCCTGCCAGGCTAAGTAAACAGTCTTCCAGCCAACCCAGGTGGCCTTGTAGGGAATGGGAAGGAACAGACTCAACACAGTCGTTATCAGGGTGTTTTGTTCAGCTACAGCCTTGAGACCGCAGCTGGCGCCAAAGGGGTATCCGCATGAAGTGATGGTGGTTTTTACTTTAGTGCGAACAGCTCATATGAATTTCAAAGCAGTTCTACAGTCCAACACTGGTCTCTCAATCTCCCGTTGGAGAGCCGCAATCTTCGCCATACTTGCGTTCTGTGATGTTGTCATTTCTTGTGCTCAAGGAGCCGATTCTGAGAACTCACGGCAGTGTGCCTCCCCGAGATGTCATCCAATTTGCACCCAGAGATGTTATTGCGAGCAAGCCCTTCTGAGATGTATCCAGTCTGCAGTCAGAGATCTTATTCTGAGTATTCACAGCAGCCGTAGCCTCTCCAAGATCTTATCCGTGCTGACTCAATGAGCCCATTTTGAGAAACTCACGCCTCTCCCATCGTTCCAATCCCAGCGGGCAGCCTTGTGGGGCCTCAAAGACAGTAAGAAGCAAGCAGAGGGAGAAAAAGCATAACATTTTTCAGAAAGTGATTTGATCCTTAATGGCTGTGCAATCATTGTAACATAGAGATTGCTTATGTTGTTAAATAAAGGCTAGATTTGGCATTAATAGATGCCACAGCTGTTCAAAAGCTGCCACAAAGCATAAAAGAAAATGGACGTGTCTGAAAACTTCGTCGCATTTTTGCAAATATGTGATGTCTTGATAAATCGAACAGATATTTGAATTTTACACAGCTACATTCTCGCCTGAAAATATCTTAAAAGTTTATTTTGTGACCCAGAAAAAGTAATACGTTTTTTAGCCGCGCTCCTCCGCCATTGCCGTGCTTACAAGTATGCACAGGCTCCGACAAATGCAATCCTCCTTTTCCCCAGATTACCCTTTCTGGGTCACAAAATAACCTTTTAAGATATTTTCAGGCAAGAATGTAGCTGTGTAATGCTCAAATATCTACTTAATTTATAATAATATCACATATTTTCAAAAGTGCTTCAGAGTGGAGAGCTCTGTTATCCACCAGCGCAATAGCAATAGCTGACCAGGAGGTCAAGGCTTGATAGAGTCCGCGAGCACAGCTAACTCCTGGCTTACTGTTTTCAACCCCCCCTGCAGTCTTTTGCTACTCAGGTTAAACATGATATATATCATTAGTTAGTTAGTTAGTTATTTAGTTAGTTAGTTAGTTAGTTAGTTATGGCTATGGATTGAAAATACCCCCCACACCCCACCCACCCCTAACGGCTGCACCTCCCGAAGAATTTTGTCTGGGCTCTTATCTCACTTTTTTATTTCAAACAATCAACAGAAAATTTCACAGACATAGTTTTATAAGGTTTTTAAGGCCGTGGTGTTCATTTTTAAGAAACATGATCCCAGCGGCAGCAGCAACGCTAGGCTAACACTAACTAGCTAGCAAGATTATAAACCTGGTGCTAAACTAAGAGAAGCCACAAAATCAGTTTGAATAAGAGTAAACATTTACTCACCAAGTCAGTTTATCAGGTAAAGATCCACAGCAATGACAATAATAATATGTTGAGCTGACGCTTCTCCAGGTTTGCTCAACATATTCCATAACAAATGCGCCCTGAACATGCGGACTGATCCGCAGGGAGGAGGACGGTAGTGATGTGGCATTTTCAAAACACATCTTTCATCCTTCCGCACTGAAAAACAAAACTTCCAGCTTACTTAGTTTTTCTAAGTTAAGACAACTCAAATAAATTGAGTTTATCAGCGTTTTTGCATAAAAAGTACTGGTAACTTATTTAAATCGAGTTCTAATAACAAATTGATAAAAACTGAGTTCAGCCTATTTAATATTTTTAATTGAACACAATATTACATTTTACAGTGCAGGTAGAAACAGGAGTGATACACCTGCTGCTGTCAGACCTGCAGGTATCAGGCTGTGATGTTCTCCTTTATAGTGGACAGAAAAATTTGGAGTGGCAGAAATAATTTGTGTGGCATCTTATTGAATGCAGAACAGCTGATTGTTCTGTAAATAGTTTGAAATGGTTATTAAAATTTTTTGTTTTTTATGTTTGTTGTCTGATTTTAGATCAATTGTGTTAATACTGTAGTCAAAATGAAAACGCGACTTTAGATTCAGACACGTGAGGTTGTGCTGAAAAGGATGAGACCAAACAAGGCAAAGTAAATCGTTTTTAAAGGTGAAATGTGGAGGAAACATCAAAAGTGGTTAAAAAATGGCCAATTATACCCTGGACCCCGGAGGGTTAAACATTTTTTTAAAGTAGCGCAATAGTTACTTTTCAAGTAATTAATTACTTTTAGTAACTGAGTTACAAGATTCTAACTCAGTTACTTTTTTGAAAAAGTAACTAGTTACTGTAATGAATTACTTTTTCAAAGTAACTTGCCCAACACTGGACTCAGCTAAAAGGCATAAAAAGCACAAAAACACAAAAAGGTGAGGCGCCTAGAACTTCTAGAGAGTCTGGACAGGTTCCTCAACACCTCCTTTGTAAAGCAATGACTGTCTCAAGCCTGCTGCAACAGTCAAGCTGCCTCATTAAGGAGTCCTGGGCATCCTGCCAGAGTTGGGACTGAGACAACTCTAGATGGTGCCACACTACCCAGAAGTAAGCCAAGGCACTGCCAGTAGCAAAAGCCTGCTCCTCCTGCATGAGAGCAGAAAGGTGAGTGTAACAGGCCAGAACCTTGCCCACACAACTGGAGCCCCCAGATTTGATTGCACCTGGTGAGACAGGTGATGCATATAAAGGGATATAATGTTTCCAATATTAGCAAGACACACCTGGTTAGCCATTGCCCTGTGTAGCCTAGTTAGCAAGGCAACCATGACCCTACAGTTGCTGCTAGAGCATGCGGCCATGCCGAAAGGGGAGCTAGAGGGTTAGACTAACAGAGCAAGAGCCTGATCTGCCAGGCGGAGAGGGGCACAGGCAATTTTTTCCTTTGACATGAATATTAGAAAACCTCCTACAGGTAACGGACCACTTGCAGAAGAGCCAAACTGCTAGCTTATCAGGTCCTTAAAGTCGGGTACATTATTGTACTTTATTGAGCCCCGTGGGGAAATTGCTCTCTGCATTTAACCCATTCACTCAGTGAAGCAGTGGGCAGCCATTGGGCGCCCGGGGAGCAGTGTGTAGGGACGGTACCTTGCTCAGGGGTACCTCAGGGTAGCTGTTAAGGGGAATCGAACCCCCGACCTTCCGATCATGGGGCAACCACTCTACCTACTGAGCTATCCCTGCCCAGGGGCACCTACATCTGGGAAGGTTGCAACTGCTCAAACCTAGATGCGGGCATCACAGAATCATCAACGAGGGAAATATCAAGAGAGGAGGATGCCTTGATAATCATATCAGAGAAGTGACTGGCCCAACTCTGCTCCTAGGAAACTAGCTGGCTGCTAACCGCAGGACAGGTTGTACTCCTCAAAGATGACGTTCTCTTCATCAACATCTCCTTCCTGATACCTTTCCACATCTGGCTCCCAACCAGGAGCTGGGGTCAGAGAGGGGCCACTAAAAGACTGAGCTTCAGCAGGTCTTGCAGAAGGGGGAGGCAGAGATACCTGCCAAGGGCCTGAACACTCCCTCTTGGCCTGTGAGGCATCCACTTACCCAACTTTGGCAAAACAGAATGTGGGAAGCCACATTCTGTGAGTGTTTAAGTCACTTCAGTTTCATCTTCACTTAGATATTCACATCATCCACAAGATCCAACTGTGACACATTTTTCTGTCAGTGTGACTGATTATAAAAAGACAAATGATTGAACAGTGTGCAACAGCTGCAGTAGTAAATGTTTGCAGTGTAGGTAAACTGACAGTCTGATAGCATCACTGTCCACAGAGTCACAGAGACAGAAAGATGGAGACTATAGACTTCATTCTGAGTTGATAATGAATCTGGTGTAATCGTTATCTCTGTCTTTATATATTGACGACTGAATTACTTTTGACGTTAAGTAAAAAAAAGGCAAAATACAATGAATCTGGGATTTCAGTGTTTGTGAAAATGGCAACCTCTGCAAATTTGTTGTTTCTATTCGCTTTGAAAGGAACTTTATGAATTAGGAAATGAATTGGAGTGTCAATCAAATGATTAACGTGCAGCTGAAGGACGGCATCAGAGCGAAATTCAGAGTTTGTTAAAGAAAACCCGTCAGCGAGCGGGTTAGGTTCATTGAGTCTGTTACCCCGGTAACTGACTCGGAGTTGAAGTCAACCCTGAAGGCTTCAGGGTTTCCAAATCCACACAATACCACAGAATCTTTCCCAAGAACACAAAACAGTGCACCGCTTTCCAGCAAGGATTTTGCCAACAGGGCCCTATTTCAGGAAGCCGGTTTAGAAAACTCAGAGTGAAAAATGATACTCAGGGTTGAGTAACCCCGAACTGTCCAACTCGGAATATTCGGTTTCAGAAAGGCTGAGTGTCGTGGTCTGGGTGGTTTTCCACAGCATCAGCTCCTCCCCACTGGGTGGAGTCTTTGTTGTTCCTCACCTGATGGCAATCGGACCAGCAGTATTTATGACCGGCGCACTCAACTGGTCTTCGCCAGATTATCTGCCAACTTTACCTCTGAAAACCACCTACCAAGCTCTCCTGGATACCAGTTTGCTGCCACCGGTAACCCCTCTCCGTTTTGGAGCTGCCATTCTCTCCTGCCTGCCTCCCTGCATTGCATGCAGCACCCACCTGGACCTCTCCTGCCTCCCCCCTCCACGCAACCCCCACCTGCAAGCTTGTAAGACAGCTCAGTGTACTATTTTTTTAGATTCACTCGCAACCCTCTGTGGGATTCCCCTGACTGCTCTGTCCTCTGTTTCAGTGCCCGGGCCCGCCACAGTTTTCCCTGCCCAGTACCTGCACCCAGTTATCCCTGCCATCTAGTTTTCACCACAGTATTTTTCTCTCGCCTCAGACATCTAGTTTATGTTCATTGATTCTAGTCTGCACTTTCTGTTAGCCTCTGAGCATTGTAAAAATAAAGTCTCTTTTCGTTACACCTCACCCCTGGCCTCCGGTTTTGAATCTGCGCTTGAGTCCATCCCATGTCCACGGGCCACTGCGCCTGACAGTATAATCTGGCCAGTATATGGACTCAGCGGATCAAATCCGGACTGCCGTCTCGAAACAGGGCGCCATTCTTGGTACTCACGAGGACGCGCTCCAGTTTCTCCTGGCGAAGGTTAACTCACTCACTGACGAGCAAGAGAAGATGCAATCCGCGGTTCAGAACCTTCAGTCAGCCACTGCCCCTGAACCCGAACCCATTCCCAGTACGTCGGCACCGGTACCCGCGCCGCCGCCGCCGCCTCAGCCAGCTGCGGATTCTGAGCCTCTGCAGACGCCGATGTTCCGCGATGCCGCCTCCCCGGAGCCGGAACCCTTTTCTGGCGGCCGGGGGGGATGCAGCGGTTTCCTCCTTCAGTGCGAGCTTGCGTTCGGTCGCTCACCCCGCTCGTTTGTTTCTGATACTGTGCGGATTTCTTATTTAGTCGGGAAACTGCGCGATCGCGCCCTTACATGGGCAGAGGCTTATCTAGCTAGACATCCGTTACCGACTTGTCATTATGACACAGTGCTAGGACCAATTCTGTTTACATTATACATGCTTCCCTTAGGCAGCATCATTAGAAGACATAGCATACATTTTCACTGCTATGCAGATGACACCCAGCTCTATCTGTCCATGAAGCCAGATAACACACACCAATGAGTTACACTGCAGGAATGTCTTAAAGACATAAAGACCTGGATGGCCGCTAACTTTCTGCTTCTTAATTCAGATCAAACTGAGGTTATTGTACTCGGCCCTGAAAATCTTAGAAATATGGTATCTAATCAGATTCTTACTCTGGATGGCATTACCTTGGCCTCCAGTAACGCTGTGAGGAACCTTGGAGTCATTTTTGACCAGGACATGTCCTTCAACGCACATATTAAACAAATATGTAAGACTGCTTTCTTCCATTTGCGCAACATCTCTAAAATTAGAAATATCCTGTCTCAGAGTGACGCTGAAAAACTAGTTCATGCATTTATTACTTCCAGGCTGGACTACTGTAATTCATTATTATCAGGATGTCCAAAAAACTCACTGAAAAGCCTTCAGCTAATCCAAAATGCTGCAGCAAGAGTCCTGACAGGGACTAGAAAGAGAGAGCATATTTCTCCTGTTTTGGCTTCCCTTCATTGGCTTCCTGTTAAATCCAGAATTGAATTCAAAATCCTGCTCCTCACATACAAGGTCTTAAATAATCAGGCCCCATCTTATCTTAATGACCTTGTAGTACCATATCACCCTATTAGAGCGCTCCGCTCTCGCTCTGCAGGCCTACTTGTTGTTCCTAGAGTATTTAAAAGTAGAATGGGAGGGAGAGCCTTCAGTTTTCAGGCCCCTCTTCTGTGGAACCAGCTTCCAGTTTGGATTCGGGAGACAGACACTATCTCTACTTTTAAGATTAGGCTTAAAACTTTCCTTTTTTCTAAAGCATATAGTTAGGGCTGGACCAGGTGACCCTGAATCCTCCCTTTGTTATGCTGCAATAGATGTAGGCTGCCGGGGGATTCCCATGATGCATTGAGTTTTTCCTTTCCAGTCACCTTTCTCACTCACTATGTATTAATAGACCTCTCTGCATTGAATCATATCTGTTATTAACCTCTGTCTCTCTTCCACAGCATGTCTTTATCCTGTCTTCCTTCTCTCACCCCAACCGGTCGCAGCAGATGGCCGCCCCTCCCTGAGCCTGGTTCTGCCGGAGGTTTCTTCCTGTTAAAAGGGAGTTTTTCCTTCCCACTGTCGCCAAAGTGCTTGCTCATAGGGGGTCATATGATTGTTGGGTTTTTCTCTGTATCTATGAAGCGCCTTGAGGCGACTTTTGTTGTGATTTGGCGCTATATAAATAAAATTGAATTGAATTGAATTGAATTGAATGATGACTTTTTGAGAGAGTTTAAGAAAACTTTCGCTCACCCGACCTCTGAATGCAGTTCGGCGCGGAGGCTGTTGCATCTTCGCCAGGGACGGCGGAGCATTGCGGATTTCCTAATCGATTTCCGCATCGCCGCCGCCGAGGCGGGCTGGTCTGATCGGGCTCTGCATGGGGTGTATTTGCACTCTCTCAACGATGAGATGAAGGACCACCTGGCCTCCCGGGATGAGCCCGCTACTTTTGAGGAGTTGGTTTCCCTCACACTTCGCATTGACAGCAGGTTGCGGGAGAGAGAGTGGGAGAGGGACTACAGTTCCCGTCTGTCCTTGCGGCGGTCATCTCCGGTCGTTTCTCCCCCGCCACCGCTTCCGGTTCAGCCGTCCACTCCCAATGCTGGCACCGGGGGTGGTGAACCGGAACCCATGCAGATCGGGCGTTACCAGCTGACGGTGGAGGAGAGAGAGAGGCGCCGCCGTTCACGTTCTTGCTTTTATTGTGGCTCCGGTGAGCATTTGATTTCTTCCTGCCCTAAGAAGGGAAAAGAGACCGCCCGCCGGTAGGTCCGGGGATATGGGTGGGCGGTACCAGGGTTAACGCCAAGCCCAGATTTTTGCTTTCTGTGACACTCTTACTCGGTCAGGGAGCCCACGTCTCATCAGCGCTGGTTGATTCAGGGGCCGAGCAGAGTTTGATCGACAGGGGATTTGCTGAACAGCTTCAGATCCCTCTTTTTGAGTTAAATCCGTCTATTCCAGTTAGGGCATTGAACGATCAGGTCTTTTCTTACATTACTCATCGCACTGCACCGGTTACCTTGATCACTTCCGGCAACCACAGAGAAACACTGATCTTTTACACCTCACAATCCCCTGACACGCCCATAATTTTAGGTTTCCCATGGCTAAGACATCATAATCCTCACCTGGATTGGGTGGGACAGAGGGTCGTGAGTTGGAGCCCATATTGTCATGCCAACTGTCTCGTCTCAGCTGCCCCACCTGGGGCCACTGAGCCCTCTAGCAAGGAGAACTGCACCCCTGACCTCTCTGCGGTTCCCCCCGAATATCATGACATATCAGAAGTTTTTAACAAAGATAAGGCACTGTCCCTACCACCCCATCGCCCTTACGATTGTGCCATTACCTTGTTTTCCGGCTCCACGTTACCTTCCAGCCGTCTCTACAACTTGTCACGCCCTGAACGGGCTGCCATGGAAAAATACATCGGAGACTCACTGGCGGCTGGACTCATCAGACCATCGACTTCCCCCGTGGGTGCTGGCTTCTTCTTCGTGGGTAAGAAGGATGGCACACTCCGTCCATGCATCGACTTTCGGCCCCTTAATGACATCACAGTTAAAAACAAATACCCATTACCACTCATCAGCTCCGCTTTTGAGCCCCTCCATGGGGCCACCATTTTTACCAAACTGGATCTCAGGAACGCATATCACCTAGTCAGAATCAGGGAGGGGGATGAGTGGAAGACTGCGTTTAACACACACTTAGGACATTTCGAGTATTTAGTCATGCCATTTGGCCTCACTAATGCACCTGCAGTTTTCCAATTTTCCAGGGATTTTCTGGATCGTTTTGTCTTCGTTTACCTCGATGACATCCTGATTTTTTCCAAGGACCTCAAGGAACACAGAGTCCATGTCCGGGCCGTACTCCAGCGGTTGTTGGAGAACAAATTATATGTCAAAGCCGAGAAATGCGAATTCCATGCACCATCTGTGTCATTCTTGGGTTACATTCTTGCAGGGGGGCAGGTGAAGACAGATCCGGCTAAAGTGAAGGCAGTAGCGGAGTGGCCACTACCTACCTCACGAAAACACTTACAAGGGTTTTTGGGCTTCGCGAACTTCTACCGCCGCTTCATCAGGAATTACAGTCAAGTAGCCGCTCCCCTAACTCGTCTAACTTCCTCTAAGCTTCCTTACCATTGGAGTCCAGAGGCCGACGCCGCCTTCTCCCGGTTGAAAGAACTGTTTACCTCTGCGCCGGTCTTAATCCATCCCGATCATAGTAAACCTTTTGTCGTGGAAGTAGACGCGTCAGGCGTTGGGGTCGGGGCGGTGTTGTCCCAGCGTTCAGGTTCATCTGCTAAGCTTCAGCCCTGCGCCTTTTTCTCCCGCCGCCTCTCACCTGCGGAGAGGAATTATGACGTTGGAGACAGGGAGTTGCTTGCTGTAAAGCTAGCGCTGGAGGAATGGCGGCATTTACTTGAGGGAGCAGAGCATCCATTCACTATTTGGACTGACCATAAGAACTTAACCTATTTACGCACAGCCAAAAGGCTCAACTCGCGCCAAGCTCGATGGTCCCTATTCTTTACTCGATTTAACTTTTCCATCTCTTACCGACCAGGCACCCGCAACACCAAGCCGGATGCTCTGTCCCGCCAGTTCGACCCTGTGTGTGACCCGTCTGATGCACCCACCATCTTGCCGGCAGGAGTCAGGATCGGTTCTGTCGCCTGGGACGTGGAGGAGGACATCCGCCGTGCGCTGGAGACTGAGCCAGACCCCGGCACGGGCCCTCCGAACCGACGCTATGTCCCCACCGTGGCTCGCCCTAAGGTGATCGATTGGGTCCACAAGGGCAAATTTTCTTGCCATCCGGGTGGGGGGAGAACAGGCTCACTCCTTAAAAGGTATTTCTGGTGGGAGACTATTGATAAAGACGTCAAAGAATATGTAGCTGCCTGTCCTGTCTGCGCACGTAACAAATCGAGCTCACTACGCCCAGCTGGACTTTTACGACCCCTCACTATACCTCATCGCCCCTGGTCTCACATTGCGTTGGATTTTGTCACTGGCCTTCCCGTCTCCTCAGGTAAAACCACAATTCTCACTGTGGTAGATAGATTCTCCAAAGCTGCACACTTCATTGCCCTAAACAAACTCCCCACTGCAACGGAGACAGCCAAGATTATGACTGAGCTCACAATTCGCTTACGTCTTCTGCTACTGGCCTCTCGCCTTTCGAGGCCTCCATAGGTTACCAGCCGCCTCTCTTCCCCGACCAGGAGGCCGACCTCGAGGTTCCCTCGGTCCAACACCATCTCCGACGTTGTCAGCGGGCGTGGAGGTTGACCCGTCGGTCGTTGTGCCGGTCCGTTGCTCGCCAGTGCCTGTACGCGGACCGTCGCCGCAGGGCAGCCCCTGCCTACTCCCCTGGGCAGAAAGTGTGGTTGTCTGCTAAGGACGTTCCCCTCAAGGTGGCATCCCGTAAGCTGGCCCCGCGTTTCATTGGACCCTTCGAGGTGGAGCGGGTCCTCAGCCCTTCTGCGCTGCGGTTGAAGCTGCCTTCCTCGCTGCGCATTCACCCGACCTTCCACGTCTCCCAGGTCAAGCCGGTGGTCGTGAGTCCGTTGTGCCCTCCTTCCGCTCCCCCTCCTCCCGTCCGGCTCGTGGATGGGCATCCTGCCTTCGCGGTCCGGCGCATTCTGGACGTCCGTCGGCGGGGACGGGTCCGGCAGTTCTTGGTGGACTGGGAGGGTTATGGGCCTGAGGAGCGGTCCTGGGTGTCTCGTTCCTTGATTTTGGATCCTGCTTTGCTTTCTGCTTTTTACGCGGCTCGACGCGGGCCGCGGGTGGCTCGGTCGCCGGGGGTCGACCCTTGATGGGGGGGTAGTGTCGTGGTCTGGGTGGTTTTCCACAGCATCAGCTCCTCCCCACTGGGTGGAGTCTTTGTTGTTCCTCACCTGATGGCAATCGGACCAGCAGTATTTATGACCGGCGCACTCAACTGGTCTTCGCCAGATTATCTGCCAACTTTACCTCTGAAAACCACCTACCAAGCTCTCCTGGATACCAGTTTGCTGCCACCGGTAACCCCTCTCCGTTTTGGAGCTGCCATTCTCTCCTGCCTGCCTCCCTGCATTGCATGCAGCACCCACCTGGACCTCTCCTGCCTCCCCCCTCCACGCAACCCCCACCTGCAAGCTTGTAAGACAGCTCAGTGTACTATTTTTTTAGATTCACTCGCAACCCTCTGTGGGATTCCCCTGACTGCTCTGTCCTCTGTTTCAGTGCCCGGGCCCGCCACAGTTTTCCCTGCCCAGTACCTGCACCCAGTTATCCCTGCCATCTAGTTTTCACCACAGTATTTTTCTCTCGCCTCAGACATCTAGTTTATGTTCATTGATTCTAGTCTGCACTTTCTGTTAGCCTCTGAGCATTGTAAAAATAAAGTCTCTTTTCGTTACACCTCACCCCTGGCCTCCGGTTTTGAATCTGCGCTTGAGTCCATCCCATGTCCACGGGCCACTGCGCCTGACACTGATAACAATTAGTTCAGTCAACACGGAGTTGCTTTAACCCCAAGTGAAGCGCGCGCACGAGGATACATAAAGCCCTGATTAGTGGAGCACAGATTAAGCGAGTCACCATGGAGACAGAGGGAAAGAAGGCGCGGTCAATGTATTTTACAGCGCTTGAGGCCGAAATTCTGATGGCAGCATATGCCGATAACATGCAAATTCCGCGGAAAAAAAATAACACAGCCTCAGCTGCAAAAGAAAGAGAGCATGCATGGCAAAACATAGCCGACAGAGTCAATGCGTGAGTGTTCATTTAAACGTTGATCTAGGGATTTCCACCCATTTAACACATTATCTTATTATATTTCATTATATTTTATTTTATTTTTTATTTCATACATTTTATTTTGTGATGTGATGTGAGCACAGGTGCAACCCAACAGGCCCCAAACGTTCCTGGCAGCAAGTAAAAATGAAATATAAAAATATAGTCCAAACAGGTGAGGTGTAATTGTATTATGAGCCATAGTGCTTGGTCTGTTTGTCCGATGTAAATCAATTGCAGTTAGAGGCTACATTAATTTCCCCTCTGTAAGCACTTATTGAAATTATCTGAGCACATTACAAGTACATATTTGCTTACTCTGTATGCTCAAATGTGACCCCGTTATAGCCACTAGAAAAAAAGCGGAGGCCCGAAAAACAGGTGGAGGTCGTCCACCACCACCACTCACAGAGGCTGAGCAGTTGGCTTCCACATTTGTGATAATGTTGGCAGCATCACATATGATCTTCACAGTGCAGAGAACACAAATTAGCATCCATTACTATAATGAAATAATTTGTTAGTTTGAAATGCTACAGGGAACTATGTACCTGTACATTAATGCTGTGGAAAGACTTCCTGTTCACATAGTCTCCTTCATTTACTGAAGGAGCAATGATTGGAATGTGAGTGCCATCTATACAGCCAATCACGCCTGGGAACCGTGAACATAAATGTAAAATTTAAGTAGTAGTTCAAGTATCACCACATCATGAATTAAGTTTCGTTCATCCTGATACCTGCAATTTTGTGGCATCCCTCTTTGATAAATCTTGTGGGTCTATGACCGGGGAACACCACAAACGAGTACAGGAGACGTTTCAGTGCAACTGTAACATTCCTGACTGCCCGACAGACAGTAGCCTTGGAAACGTGCTCAGCGTCACCAATATTATACAGGAAGCTCCCGTTTGCAAAAAACCGAAGTGCAATACAAATAATATGTACAGAACTGAGAGAATGTCCGCGATGTGTCACATGCGTAATATATGGCCTGAGGATGTTATTCAAATAAATTATAGATTGTGCTGAAAAACGGTAACGTTCACACAGGAAATCATCAGGAAATGATAAAGTGTCCAAACGCGCTCTAATCACTCTCTCCCGGCGGAGAGCTCTGCGGAGAATTTGTGCTTCAACATCTACTGGCTCTTCAAGGAAGGAGCACGCCATGTCTGACACTTCCTACAGTCAGGTTTCCGACAAAGAGGCGGAGAAGGTCAGGGTTAGTTGAAGTAAACCTGCTAGGGGGCAGGTTAGCTTCACGGAGTGTGTCGTCATAGTAACTCACTCAGAATTAATCTAAACTCGCTTTGTGAAACCGAAAACCCAGAGTTTCCGTTAACCCAGGGTATACTTACTCAGAGTTTGCACTAAACAGGGCCCAGGTTCTCCGTGCAAGGAAAAAGGTAAGCTAAGGTCATCAGCCAGCTTCACTAACTGTTAGCAATGCAGTGGTCCACTAAAGCCTGAGGCTACCTCAGGTAGTGCCCACAAATAAGGACATTAGGTATGTGGAGGCGGATGGCAGGAACCAAAGGAGAGTCCCAACAAAGAAACAACAAAGCACCTTCATTTACAAATAGTACCTGTAAGCACACTGAGCTCAAGTGCTTGCACTTAAACTTTATGGCGACCTTTATTTTGATGATCCGTATGATACAGTTATGATACAGATCACCTGACAATAAAAAAGTATATGCATAGTTGAGAGGAGGTCTGATTGCAGCAGGGTGTTGAAGGTCATGTTTTGACCATGAGGCTATAGCTATAGCTACCCAAATGAGGCCCTTGAGGCAGTGTATGTGAATGAATTGGGATAGACAGCGGTAAGGCAGCCGCTCACTCTCTATCTATGATTGTATTTTAAAAAGGGCACGCTGTCTAGAAATGAAGGGCACCCTTTCAGCAGGCAGCTTACACAGGCCTCCCTGAAGCCCACAGACCGGCTGACTCCGGCTGGCCTTTTCCCTGAAGGCTGCTCCTATAAACTGTGAAGGTGTCCCATATGGTGAGGGATACATTAGCCCATCACCGATGTGACCTCACTGAAAACTAGGAATGTCCTTGAGGTCTTTTCAATGTTCTAGAGTTTTCTTTTACTCAGCAGTCTATTTCTTCACTAAAAACCTTTTTTTAAACATAAAACATAACCCAGAAAGACTTTACAAAACAGCAGGCTTTCTTCACATTTTCCCTTTTGAATTTTCACCTGTTTTGCAAATGGAAATATTATCATAAAGTGGAAACAGATGATTTAAAAAGTAACATCTTGTACTTGTGAAATTATGGAAAATACACAAACAAAAATAATAATAAATGCAACCCTAAATTTAACCCTAAGCAGTTCCTGAGTCATTGGGAGGGGCAGCGGGTCATTTACCATTTGGAAGGTTGATGGATTGTTCCCCTGCTTCTCCTGTCCATGCCTCAGAATGTGTGTGTGTGTGTGTGTGTGTGTGTGTGTGTGTACAGAAAAGGTAAAGGTACAACACTGCATGAATGAGAGAGAGAAAGCACACTGATGCTCAAAACAGAGTAAAGGCATTTCTACGGTCTACTTACCATTTAATGCTGTAATATACATAACAGTGTTCCTAATAGTGATACAGTGTTGCTGTTAATGCACGATGGGTGGATAGAAAAAAAGACGTTTCCTAATCCCTTATGCTACAGTCAGCTGATTTCAGTTTGTATGCAGAGAGGAGGAAAAAGTCAAAGTTGTCCATGGCCTTTGAGAACTTGAAATATTGACATTTTATTGAGTTTTACTGCACAAAACACCATGACAGTGAGGTGCATATTGTTCATAGACCAAACAAAATGCATATAAAACATTGACTCTTTATTTATCATTAATCAGTCTGGATGAAACATAGTAAAGCTGCATAGGGATTTGGGAATTCTAATTATTAAGAATTATTATTACGTGTGTGTAATATGCCGACATTACATCTACTTTACGTGTATGCTTGGATGCAGCTACTCAGCCATGGAAATCTGTTCCACAGAAAGTTCTCTGCACACTGTTCTTGAGCTAATTGAAGGTCACAAGTTTGGAGGTTTGTAGCTACTGAAAATTTGGCAACTTCTGCGCTATTGTTTGCAGTTCGTTCTACAGGGTGGGCCATTTATATGGATACACCGTAATAACATGGGAATGGTTGGTGATATTAAAGTCCTGTTTGTGGCACATTATTATATGTGAGTGGTGACCATGGTGGCCATTTAGAAGTCGGCCATCTTGAATGCAACGTTTGTTTTTTCAATAAGAAGAGGGCCATGTGACACATCAAACTTATTGGTAATGTCACAAGAAAAACAATGGTGTGCTTGGTTTCAACGTAACTTTATTCTTTCATGAGTTTCAAGAGGGAAACACGTCATCATGTAGCAATTTCAAATATGCAGTGGCCTTGAGGTTTCCATTGATGAAGAATGGACCCACTATTGTTTTACCCCATATACCACACCAAACCGTCACTTTTGTTGTTCCAACAGTCTTGGAGGCATCCATCCAATGTGGGTTGGTGTCAGACCAATAGCGGTGGTTTTGTTTGTCAACTTCACCATTCACATAAATGTTTGCCTCATCACTGAACAAAATCTTCTGCATGAACTGAGTTTCCTGTTCCAGTTTTTGTTTTGCCCATTCTGCAAATTCTGTGGCCGATCTGGGTCATCCTCGCTGAGATGCTGCAGTAGCTGGAGTTTGTAAGGGTGCCATTTGTGAGTAGCTAACATCCGCCGAGGGATGTTCGACTAATGCCACTCTCCAGTGACATGCGGCGAGTGCTACGCTGTGAGCTCTTGCTGAATGAAGCTAGGACAGCCACTGATGTTTCTTCATTAGTGACAGTTTTCTTGCGTCCACATTTTGGCAAATCCAACACTGAACCAGTTTCATGAAACTTAGCAAGCAGTTTGCTGACTGTAGCATGGGAGATGGGTGGTCTTGTAGGGTGTCTTGCATTGAAATCTGCTGCGTTCACCAGATATCAACACAATTTCCATCCGCTCCTCACGTGTTAACCTCTTCGACATATCAATGGCTGTAAACAAAGAGAAACTTGTAAATAACTCATGAAAGAATAAAGTTACGTTGAAACCAAGCACACCATTGTTTTCTTGTGACATTACCAACAAGATGGCCGACTTCTTCATGGCCACCATGGTCACCACCCATCTTGAGGAGTTTGCCCCCTCACATATACTAATGTGCCACAAACAGGACTTTAATATCCCCAACCATTCCCATGTTGTTACGCTGTATCCATATAAATGGCCCACCCTGTATTACCTTTAACAGCTGACTGTAGAGCATTTCATCCCTGACTTTTAATGATGTACCTGTAACTTTTACACAGGCAGTGGAACCCCCCGAGGTCCGAATGCCTCTTTGCTGTAAAATTTCAGACCTTTTTCAAAGCTTCCCCAGATCCTGTTTAAACCACGTGCTTCCGATCGTGGGGTGAAAGTTGAAACAGTTCTTAAAATGAACAAGCGAATAACAGTGAGAAAAGGGGGCTTTCTAAATGCAAGCATTTTAACTTTAGTTAATTTAGTTTTACATGCATTTGTGACAACTTGCCTTCATCACTGCAATATACTTTATGTTGGCGTTGATCAGGCCTCACGATCACATTTACAAATGGTTCAGAAAGCTGCTGCTGCTCATTTGCTAACAGAGACACTCACATGTGAGCACATGACCCCTGTCTTCAGTCTTTACACAGGTTTGCTTTTAAGTGGTCTGTCTCCAACTTAGATCAGCTGACCAGCTGTTTGTTGCTCCCATGTCATGATGGAAACACCTGGGGGACTGAGCTTTTGTTCTTGTGGCCTCCAAATAATGGAATAAGCTCCTCCCCCATATTAGGGTGGATTTGATTTTAAACAGAATCAAATTTGAAAACACATTTTCTAAAAGGCATTTTAGCAGTATTAACAGAGTTAGCTTCTAGTCAGTTTTAAGTTTCTTTAAAAACGATATATAATCAGTTTAGTGCTAAATGCCCCAAAATAAGCGCTAGGGAATGACAGGAGTACCAATGGTATGACAGGGAAACGAAAAAGCCAAAGGTTTGTTTTTTTAAAGAGCTCAAAGAGGTGGGAACACTGCTAATTAAACCAAACAAACGAAGACTTTAGTCAAATTAAAGCTACACTTAGAAATCAGCAGCTCCTCCCAAGCAGCCCAAAGAAAACACAAATCCCAGTTAATACACACAGAATCCACCACTGCTGCTCACCACCCGGGACTGACCTACTTACTGAGTGAGCAGCGCTTCAGTAACATACTGCTGGGTGGCTGATCACTGAGTTAACGTCAGCTGGGAGCTGCCACCTCAGGAGAAATGGGTGGCAGCTCAGCTCCTGGATAAGACACACCCACACATCACGGGGACCTACGAGAGCTGAAACTGTTTTATTTATAGTACACTTTGTTCTCTATTTTTTTTATTTATACCTTTATTTATTTATTATTGTTATTTATTTTCCCCCCTTTGATTAATCTGTGGTTTTGTGACTTTTAATGTGTTGTTTTGGGTTTTTCGTGTGCTCTATAAATAAACATGGACTGGATACTGATTATTTTTGTCTTATACAATGAATACGTAGATAAATATATGTATTCATTTTTCCTTTGTTTGCTGTTTTTGCCATCTCACTATATACTGTGATATTAACATGATAAACTAACATACATGTCTCTGATTTCACACGAGAGAAGCAAACACGCGTGGTATCCTTAGTGTCAAGCAGCCAGAACGTGAGAGCAGAAGCCATGGTGAGTCTGGCTCGTTGCATTTTATTCTTCTGTGATCTGTGAAGTGGACTCTGGATTTTAGATTTGTTAATCGGGTTCATGGCCCCACAGATGTAGCCACCCATGTAGATGGGAACTGTAGGGATTTTCAGCCACCTCGGATGTGTTGTTGGAAGTGGATGATTTAAGTGTTTGCCAAAAGTTCATTTCCAAAGTTTGTCAAGATTCAACCAGAACTCAGAAGTTTCACTTCAGCAATCAGTATAACTTCACTTTCAGCACAGCTGGCTGATGGTCCACAGACTGCTTGAACCTCATATTCTGGAAACAGCTCTGTGGAGGCAGTAGGGCCAACAGTGGCAGACAGTGAATGTGCTACCTCTGCTGGACCATAATAACATTAATAATGATAACGATTAATAATTAAAAGAAAGATTATGTGTGTGCCCTTATTAGGATAGAGATGGAATGACTGCACAGCACGCGTGTTTAAGGACTTCAAAAGTGCCATATTTGAATTTATTTGGAATTTCGTGAACCACACAAACCCGTTTCATTCCAGCAGGTCAGAGAACTCGTCAGCCAAAAATAACCATGTTATTGATACTAACAGTCTGTAAACGTAACATTTTACTTTTAAATTGTGCTTCAATTCAAAACACTTGAAAACAGCATCTTGAAACTCGAAAGCACTTGAGTGCATCACTTAAAGTAAGTGAAAAAGTAAGAAAACCTGTCTGTCAAGGTTGCACAGCTTCATCTTAATTCCGGTGGCGGTGGCTCGAGAGTTAGCGCGGGTCATCTGCTAATCAGAAGGTTGGTGGTTTGATCCCCGGCTGCTCCACTGTGCATGCCAAAGTGTTCTTGGGCAAGATGCTGAACTCTTCCAACGTGTTTGCTAGAGTGATGGTGTGTGTGAACGTGGGATAGAAAGCACTTCACTGTCAGTAGAAATGTGCCACATGAGAACCAGTGTTACAGGTTATTGAGTTATTGAGAATGACTTTCAGCAGCTAATGAACAATGAGCCTTGCAACAGATTAACAGACAGTTTCCCGTCCCTGCCCACAGTAACCATCCCTTTTTACATCAGAGTAATTTCAGCATCGGCTTGTATCCAAAATAATAAACTGAGCAGATTATTTCTCCTCCTTTTTGTGTAAATTGGCTGAAAAATATTCGCTGGTATGTTCACTGTGTGTCTGTGTATGAGTATCGGGTGGGTGGTTGGATGAGTGGGAGGAAAAGCCTAATGAACCATGCTTCAAGAGTGATTTGAGAATGATTCGATGTGCAGTGACCTTCCCACATAAAATTACCATAATTTTTACTTTTATCCTTGGAAAAAAAGGGTAAAAATAAAAATACCCAACAGATCAGAAGTCTTGAAGTCTGGTGGGAGCTGCAGCTCTCTCAGTGATCCTGGTGAGTCACAGATAGGAAGTGCTCAAAACAGAAACAGACATCAATTCCTCCCTTTCGGCTTCCTCTCAGGCTCCACTGGATGCTTTTATTTGTTTGTGGCTTTGTCAGTGGCCCATCCTCATGTTCCATTTCTATTTTTGCATGTTCATCTACAGTAGATGAAAGCAGACTTTCCCCTCAAAGCCCAAGTTCTTCTAAAAGAGTCGTTTTTATGAGAACAGCCAGCGCCGTATCATTATCCAAATGAGGAGAAGAAATCCTCCGTTCTTAATTAAAGCACAAACTACACTTAGAAGATGATAGACCTGCTTTTTGTTTTGCATTAAAAACAAAAGCAGATAAAAAAAATCTGTCATATGTTGTCCTCATTTTTCCTAAGCTTACAGTGCATCTATATTATTATTATTATTATTATTATTATTAATAATGTTGTTGTTGTTGTTGTTGTTATTAATAAACAACAGCACAGGTCACTTAATGTTGACATCAGGTTATGGGGTAGGGTTTGAGTGAGTTTGCTGAAACCTTTGCTGGTGGGCTAGTTTGAGTTTAGAGATTATGCTGCTGTCTGGCATCATCACCACAACACTCAGAGGAGACCAGGGGCCAGTTTAAGAAGCCAAAACAAAAGACTCGTCAGTGAGGAGAGCCTGTGTAGTGGGGAAACTATTTTACTGCAAACGATAGATGGAGCTAAACATGTTCTAAAAACGTATTGCTTAAATTTCTTAAAAACTCTTATTTCTGAAGTCTTCAGTCGATGAAGATGGACCTAGGTTTTTGAGAGCAGGGCTCCACAGCATGCATTAGCCTTTGTACATGTAGTGTTTTATGTTCACTGTAGAAAGAGATAAAACACTTGGATCAGTCAACAGTCTGTCATTAGCTCCACATTCATTCCAACAGAGGGAATCCGACTCCTTCATTCCTGTGAAATCCCCACTCGTCAATGACACATAACATTAATAGAGCTCATTAGCCATCTGCTGATCATCTGTAGTAATGAAATGTTTTTTAACTAGGTTCATGTTTGTTTTGTACCAACCTTACTTCAGAGTGAAGTAAGTTTTATTTCTCTTTCGCTCTCTCCCAGGAACTCAAGATAAATCTTGAGATAATCTCAGGCTCATCAAACATGACAGTTGAACACAGAGAAACACAGACATGCCTGAGAAATCTGCATTTCTGCTGAGGCTTTAAAATCAACAGTATTGTACCACAGTACAACAACCCACACTGCCTTGTGTTGACGATTCGTTATACTGCTGGGATTATAAAAGTTTGGACAATTTTCAATTCAATTCAATTCAATTCAATTGTATTTATATCAGATGATGATATGAAAAATCGTTTGTTTCATGGTGTAAAAATATGTTACATGGTTGTGATGCTCACTGTAGTGTCTGTATTAAATTCAATTCAATTTTATTTATATAGCGCCAAATCACAACAAAAGTCGCCTCAAGGCGCTTCATAGATACAGAGAAAAACCCAACAATCATATGACCCCCTATGAACAAGCACTTTGGCGACAGTGGGAAGGAAAAACTCCCTTTTAACAGGAAGAAACCTCCGGCAGAACCAGGCTCAGGAAGGGGCGGGGCCATCTGCTGTGATTGGTTGGGGTGAGAGAAGGAAGACAGAATAAAGACATGCTGTGGAAGAGAGACAGAGGTTAATAACAGACATGATTCAATGCAGAGAGGTCTGTTAACACATAGTGAGTGAGAAAGGTGACTGGAAAGGAAAAACCCAATGCATCATGGGAATCCCCCGGCAGCCTACGTCTATTGCAGCATCACTAAGGGAGGATTCAGGGTCACCTGGTCCAGCCCTAACTATATGCTTTAGCAAAAAGGAAAGTTTTAAGCCTAATCTTGAAAGTAGAGATAGTGTCTGTCTCCTGAATCCAAACTGGAAGCTGGTTCCACAGAAGAGGGGCCTGAAAACTGAAGGCTCTGCCTCCCATTCTACTTTTAAATACTCTAGGAACAACAAGTAGGCCTGCAGAGCGAGAGCGAAGTGCTCTAATAGGCTGATATGGTACTACAAGGTCATTAAGATAAGATCGGGCCTGATTATTTAAGACCTTGTATGTGAGGAGCAGGATTTTGAATTCAATTCTGGATTTAACAGGAAGCCAATGAAGGGAAGCCAAAACAGGAGAAATCTGCTCTCTCTTTCTAGTCCCTGTCAGGACTCTTGCTGCAGCATTTTGGATTAGCTGAAGGCTTTTCAGGGAGTTTTTAGGACTTCCTGATAATAATGAATTACAGTCGCCCAGCCTGGAAGTAATAAATGCATGAACTAGTTTTTCAGCGTCACTCTGAGACAGGATATTTCTAACTTTAGAGATGTTGCACAAATGGAAGAACGCAGTCTTACATATTTGTTTAATATGTGCATTGAAGGACATGTCCTGGTCAAAAATGACTCCAAGGTTCCTCAAAGTGTTACTGGAGGCCAAGGTAATGCCATCCAGAGTAAGAATCTGATTAGATACCATATTTCTAAGCTTTTCAGGGCCGAGTACAATAACCTCAGTTTGATCTGAATTAAGAAGCAGAAAGTTAGCGGCCATCCAGGTCTTTATGTCTTTAAGACGTTCCTGCAGTTTAACTCATTGGTGTGTGTTATCTGGCTTCATGGACGGATAGAGCTGGGTGTCATCTGCATAGCAGTGTAAATGTATGCTATGTCTTCTAATGATGCTGCCTAAGGGAAGCATGTATAATGTAAACAGAATTGGTCCTAGCACTGAACCCTGTGGAACTCCATAATTAACCTCAGTGTGTGAAGAGGACTCTCCATTTACATGCACAAACTGGAGTCTATTAGATAGATATGATACAAACCACTGCAGCACAGTACTTGTAATACCTACAGCATGTTCTAATCGCTCTAATAGGATATTATGGTCGACAGTATCGAACGCTGCACTGAGGTCTAGCAGGACAAGCACAGAGATGAGTCCACTGTCAGAGGCCATAAGAAGATTATTTGTAACCTTCACTAAAGCTGTTTCTGTGCTGTGATGAGCTCTGAAACCTGACTGAAACTCTTCAAATAAACCTCTGCAGATGATCTGTTAGCTGTTTGACAACTACTCTTTCAAGGATGTTTGATATAAAGGAAGGTTGGAGATTGGCCTATAATTAGCTAAGACTGCTGGGTCTAGAGATGCTTTTTGAGTAAAGGTTTAACTACAGCCAGCTTGAAGGCCTGTGGTACATAGCCGATTATTAGAGATAGGTTGATCATATTTAAGATCGAAGAATTAATTAATGGCAGGACTTCTTTGAGCAGTTTTGTAGGAATGAGGTCTAAAAGACACGTTGATGGTTTGGAGGAAGTAATTATTGAAGTTAACTCAGAAAGATCAATTGGAGAAAAAGAGTCTAACTTAACATCAATGGTACTAAGAGTAGCTGTAGATAATATTACATCTGTGGGATGATTACTGGTAATTTTTTCTCTAATGATAAAAATGTTATTTGTGAAGAAGTTCATGAAGTCATTACTAGTTAAGGTTAAAGGGATTGTTGGCTCAACAGAGCTCTGACTGTTTGTCAGCCTGGCTACAGAGCTGAAGAGAAACCTGGGGTTGTTCTTATTTTCTTCAATCAGTGATGAGTAGTAAGATGTTCTGGCTTTGCGGAGGGCTTTCTTATAAAGCAGCAAACTATTTCTCCAGGCTAAATGATGATCCTCTAAATTTGTGACACGCCATTTCCTCTCCAGGTTACGAGTCATCTGCTTTAGGCTACGTGTTTGAGAATTATACCACGGAGTCAGGTACTTCTGATTAGAGACCTTAGTTTTCACAGGAGCTACAGCATCCAGAGTCGTACGTAGTGAGGAGGTGAAATTATTAACAAGATGATCGACCTCTGTTGGGGTAGCGTTCAGATAGCTGCTCTGCTCTGTGTTGGTACAGGGCATTGAAGATGATAACAGTGGGTGGATTATATTCTTAAACGTAGTTACAGCGCTTTCAGAAATTTTCTTGGCGGACTGCTTTAACACCAATCACACGTGATCTAAATAACAAAGTTTGTGTTGTTTTTGACTGCAGAAATCACTTCATGGTTACAGTTCACGGTTTTGTAGTGGTTACTTCAAACATGATAGTGTACCATGTCAAAGCAAAGGTTGTCTCATGCTGTCAAACTGGGTATGATCACCGCAGTGACTTCATCAGTCACCAGGTCTGAGTTCAGGAGAATCTCTTTGGGGAATCTGTTTGGGACTTTCACCGCTCTCTCCCTTTTTGCTCTCCTCTTTGTTTGTTGTGTTTCAGAGGGATCTGGAGGACATATTTTAAGTTCCCATGCTGCTGGAAGCAATGAGCTTACCTGTTCCTGATCATCTCATCTGCTGCGTCTACACAAGGTGGTGGTTTGCCTTTCCCTGCAGATGTTAGTTACCCTGTTATCTTCTGCGCAGACTGTCTGGAGGACTGGTGAGGAACTTGTGTCTGGTGAGAGATCTGAGGAGAGAAGGAACTGTGGATTCATGTGTTTTTCCTGAAACCCTGTGTGTAGCCAGAACCCTCCACACTTGCTAATCTCATTAACTACACAGCTTCAGTCTACGATAGCCTCCCTGTACCTAAGAACACTCTTGAGGGTGTCTTTGTAGTAACTTCCCATATGGCCTTTGTTCATCCAGACAGCAAACATGACCCATCAAGCGAAGGCGATTTTAAACCGTTTCCCTCTAAGGCAGCCTTTTCTAAGATGTCCTCATTTGAAACAAAGTGACTCACAGTTGTTGCGAAATCAGTTTCACCCCGGTTCTTTTTATTCCTCCTCATCCAGAGACGGCACCGACTCAGTCATTTAAGAAGGGCAGACGTGTCCCTCTGCAGATCTTCACTGCTTTGTCTGTGAAACACAGTTTTGTAGAAGCGACCCCATCATAAAACCCCCACGGTGTGCTGGAAGCTCTGTGCCTGTGTTTATGCACGAGCACGTGTGCGCGTGCATGTGTGTCTATGTGAGTGCACGTGAGTGAGTGAGTGAGTGAGTGAGTGAGTGAGTGAGTGTGCATGTAGGTGTGGGTGTGTCGTAACAGTTAAAGCACTGTGTGTGTCTCTGCATACGTGACTTCCTGGGGGTCATAAAAGTAATCTCCTCACCCAAGCCACACCAAATTCCTCTACACAACATAGAAAACAGAGTTAACATATTACAAACACCGAGACCCCCACTCTGCATCCACTGGGTCGTTGGCCTCTTGTTGTCTTACATTTACAGATAAGCATGTGGAGAGTCTCCTGCAAACCTACTTCTAAGTTTATAACAATTATGAGTTTTTATTAAAGGTACAAGCATCAGCATCAGCAACCCCCAACTGTAGCTTCCTGTCTCCTGGCAGGCAGGCAGACCCCCAGTGTCCATAAATTCCTTTCTCTCTAAACAATTACACTCTCAGGCTACAGCTAAGCCAAACTGAAACACAGACCAATGCTTCCTTATTCCTCTGATCTAAACAAATTTAACACATCATATTATAATAATTATTTCCTTGTACTCACACAGTGTAGACCTCAGATGATGTTGAATGGTTCAATGTATTGTTGTCGTACAGAACAACTTTAATTTTCACTCTCCAAAAGTTGTTTCTGTTCGTCTGGACGTAGCGTTTTGCGGGAGAAACGTTTCGTCATCATCAGGTGACGTCTTCAGTCTCAGCTGCAGGTTGCAATCTTATAAACAGAACATCTGCATAACGACTGAAACCAGCCCACTGAAGGAACAACTGGGCTGGGAGGTCAGTTCCTTAATCGTAATTATGCAAATTCTCATGACCAATGATCAACAACCACTGATCAATGGTCATGAGTCCCATTCACAGAGAGTTGGGGAATGGCTGCAATCACAGCATGTAAGATGGTGACAGATGTACCCTTAGGCCCCCTCCTCGATTCCGAGATGGTCTTTCCCTTTTCACGTAAATGGCTGCATTCAAACCAGCGTCCCTCCCTGTCCAGGATGTGAACATCCTCATCCTTGAAAGAGTGTCCACTGGCCTGTAGGTGTGAATAGACTGCAGAGTCCTGGCCTGACGAGGAGGCTCTTCTGTGTTGTGCCATCCTCTTAGTCAGAGGTTGTTTGGTTTCCCCGATGTATAAATCCTGGCAATCCTCCTGGCACTTAACAGCGTACACTATGTTACTCTGTTTGTGTCGGGGGACCCGATCCTGGTGGTGGATCAGTTTTTGGCGCAGCGTGTTTTGGGGTTTAAAAGCCACAGAGACCTGGTGTTTAGAAAAAAATGTGTCTCAGCTGCTCCGATACTCCTGACACATATGGGATCACTGCAGGTTTTTGCTTAGGCAGCGGTTGTCCTTCTCTCCTGGATCGGCTGGAGCTTTCTTTAGGTGCTTTTCCAGCTCTGACAAAAGTCCAGCTGGGATAACCACATTTACTCAGAGCCTTCTTGATGTTCTTCTGCCTCCCTGGCTGCTGTGTCTGTGGGGATGGTGTTCGCTCTGTGTTGCAGTGTCCTGGTGACGCCCAGTTTGTGCTCCAGTGGATGATGAGAGTCAAACCTTAGATACTGATCCGTATGTGTAGGTTTACCGTACACGTCAGCTTTTAGATGTCCTCCATTACTGATGGAAATCTCACAGTCTAAGAAGGCTAACCTGCCACTTTTCATATCCTCCCTGGTGAATTTGATGTGTTGGTCCACCGAGTTAATGTGATCTATGAATTGTGGTACGTCCTGAGATTTGATTTTCACCCAGGTGTCATCCACATATCAGAATCAGAATCAGAATACTTTATTGATCCCTGGGGGAAATTATTTTTTGTTACAGTGCTCCATTTTAAACCAACATTAAGACAAGACAGACAATACGCTAACTAAGAATAGTACAATATATACATATATATACATACATACAT
The DNA here is from genome assembly GCF_057382185.1 of Mchenga conophoros. NCBI lineage: Eukaryota > Metazoa > Chordata > Actinopteri > Cichliformes > Cichlidae > Mchenga > Mchenga conophoros. The sequence goes on from NC_140541.1 coordinate 2,694,194, forward strand.
ACATACATACATAAGTCACTTATAAATAAATAGTTGGAAAAGAAACATGTGTAGCTGTAGCAGCAAACAGTGTGTTAAGTGGATGCGTTGTACATCTGAACCCATGCCTTGGTGGTGTTCCAGGATAGGAGAGCAAAGCCCTCTTTTCCACTTCTTCCATGTACAAATTGGCCATGATGGGTGAAACTGGGGAGCCCATGGCACACCCATGTTTCTGCCTGTAGAACTGACCCTTGTATGTGAAGTAGGTGGAATCAAGACACAGTTCAAACACACGTGGTCGGTGCTGAGAGTGGTCCTGTAATCTCTTACACACTACCTCCAACGCTTCTGTGACTGGGATGCAAGTGAAGAGAGATGTAACGTCGTACGAGACCATGGTTTCATCTGCCTCCATAATGACATCTCTCACCTTCTCAACAAAATCCAGGGTGTTCTGGATGTGGTGTTCAGAGCTGCCCACCAGCGGGTTGAAGATCAAAGCCAGAAGCTTGGAGATGTTATAGGTGACCGAGTTGATCATGCAGACAATCTGTCTTAAAGGTGCACCCTGTTTATGTATCTTTGGTAAACCATACAGACTTGGTGTAGACTCCCCTGGGTACAGCCTGTGGTATGAGGTCCGGTCAATAGCCTTGTCTTGTTCTAACTGCTTCAGACAGTCTATCACCCTCTTCCTGTAACCACTTCCTGGGCCTCGTTTCAGGGGCTCATAAGTATTTTCATCACTGAGTAGTGACAAAATCTTCTCATGATAGTCTTTCTGGTTTAGCAATACTGTGCATCTACCCTTGTCTGCCAGCAGGATGATAATGTTGTTGTCATCACTAAGTGATGTGAGTGCCTTCCTCTCCTCCATGGTGATGTTGGATGCTGGGGGCTTTGCATTGCTGAGACAGGCTGAAACTTTTGTCCGTAGTTGCTCTGCTTCCACTTCTGCAATATTGTTGTTTGGAATTGCTGTTTCTGTGGCTGTGATCAGCTCCACTAGCGGGATTTGTCTCGGTGTGACAGCAAAATTCAACCCTTTAGCAAGGATGTTTTTCTCTGTTTGGGTAAGCTGTCTGTCAGACAAATTCTTCACCCACTTGTCCACATCCTCCGTGTCGCCTCCTTGTCTTTTTTTCTTTTGCCTGTCCCGTTTGGCTCTTTTGCCATCAGAATTGTTGTCTAAAGGCAAAGAAAGATGCCCAACGGATTTACTTTACCAAACTGACCATCCCAGCCTTGCCGTAATGGTCCATTTGATTCACCTTTTATTGTTTATTTTATTTTCACTTACTGAATACGGGACAGACTTGACTGGGGGAAAGAAGGGGAGAAAGAAAGAGGGAAAGAGAAACAGCTGAGAAGAGGGACGGGGGAGAAGGGCAAAAGACAAAAACCAACAGAAAGGGCAGAAAAAAAATGCATATATCAATCACCTGGATCACCTGCTGAGAAAGAAAAAAGAAAGCAAGCAGAAGAGAACAAGAGTAATAGAATAAACAACATCACAATGATATATGGGAATATGACAGTAAATACTAAATGTTAAACATTATTGTGCAGCACATAAGATCAACAGAACACAGTGTGCTTTGAGGTAGGAGCCAAAAAGGGTGTAGTTTGTGGGTGTGATCACCCGTGTGTACACCTGTGAGCATGGACGCTCTTGTTTTTTTAAAAGGTTCCTTCATGTAATAATCTGCTAGAGGGTGTGGGGGGGCCACAGCCCCGTCCTCCAGGGCATGAAGCAGGTATGGAGGAGATCGAAACTCCAGACATCCAGAGGCCCCCAGAACACAAGAGACCAAGGAAGACCAACAGAGGGGCAGCTGCGCCACTGTCCCAGAAAGAGCTGAGGAGAGTCCCAGATGAGGGCTCACTCAGCAGCCGCGGAGCAGAAGCCAGGGGGGGTTGCAGTGATGCACCCGTGAGCTCCGCCGGCAGCCAGCCGTGTCTGAGTGACCGAGCCCCAGGCCGAGAGGCCGGGGGCACCCCACCTCCGAAGTGGCCCGAGCGAGCCCCAGGCTCCAGGCCCCGATAAGCGGCCGCCAAGGAGTGAGCCGGTGTGTACCTGGACGCCCATCCCCGGACACAAAGAACCACCAACGCACCGACACCTGAGGGGGTCCGCCACTGGCAGGGGAAGTGGTGGTGGGGGGAGATAGGCCTCCAAACCTTGGAGGGCCTGAGATGTCCCCAGAGAGGTGGCGCCTGACACCCAACCTGACATATAGACACAGACATACAGGCACACACAGACACAAACATCCATTCCCACCCTCATGCTCTCATATGCACTTACTCCACACTCAACCAACGTGGAGACAGACATAAAGAGACGCTGTACACACGATCACACTCCCCAAGCGTACTCTACGAACCGGGTCTAGGTACCCTTGCCCCTGGAGGGGGGAACTGCACCCAGACCCAGGTGGTGTTACCCTTTTCCCTGCGGTGGGGAGAGGCAGACCGCCCCGACTCCGCAGCAGCAGGGAGGCCCCACACTCCAGACCGCAGTCGGAAAGCCAACTCCAGGATGATAATGTTGTTGTCATCACTAAGTGATGTGAGTGCCTTCCTCTCCTCCGTGGTGATGTTGGATGCTGGGGGCTTTGCATTGCTGAGACAGGCTGAAACTTTCGTCCGTAGTTGCTCTGCTTCCACTTCTACAATATTGTTGTTTGGAATTGCTGTTTCTGTGGCTGTGATCAGCTCCACTAGCGGGATTTGTCTCGGTGTGACAGCAAAATTCAACCCTTTAGCAAGGATGTTTTTCTCTGTTTGGGTAAGCTGTCTGTCAGACAAATTCTTCACCCACTTGTCCACATCCTCCGTGTCGCATCCTTGTCTCTTCTGGCCGCTGAGGACACTCTCTGTATATTGCTGTGGTTTCCGACGTACAACAAGTAAGTCAAACTTCCTTTGTTGCCTGGTCTTAGACTTCTTGTGCTGTGCTAGACGAGTCTAATAAGTAAAGTCAAACACCTTTTTAAGAGTACTCTCATCTAAAAGCATTGTCAGTCTCTGTCTCCTCTTGAGATTTTACCATGTCGATGGTAAAATCTGTTTGCCTCACCCGTTAAGCAACTGATGCTGTGCGTTCTGGAGGATTTTTGTTGCCTGGAAGCCTTTAACTGAAGAGCTCATTTGCAGACTTTTAGGAGTAATCCTGTTTTGTCGGCATCTGAGGCTGAATCTCAGGTGGTTCCTGTAGTCCGCCATCTTACCTTCAATCTTATAAACAGGACATTTGCATAATGACTGAAACCAGCCCACTGAAGGAACAATGGGCCGGGAGGTCAGTTCCTTCATCTTAATTATGCAAATTCTCATGACCATTGATCAACAACCACTGATCAATATCCATGAGTCCCATTCACAGAGAGTTGGGGAATGGCTGCAATCACATTGTAAGATGGCAAATTTTCACTGTTTGTGATTGTTGGGGGGGGATGTAACACGACAAGGGCAATAGCACAAGCTGTACACAAGCTGACACTACAAAGAATAAATTGTACATCAAATATTTATTTTATAAACTTTACACACTATTTAAAATGACCTTACAGCGTTAACTTAAGTAGGAGGGAAACAGTAAACAAATCCATCTTCTGGGTCTCCAAAGCCAAACCAGTAAACCCCACTATTCCACTCTTCCTGGAAAGAAAAGTAAACACTGTAAAGTGAAACCAAAGGAAAGGTACAATGCCTCAGCTCCCTTGCTCTGCAAAAAACAGGAGAAGAGGTTTACATTAAAAAAGAAATGGCACAGAAGCCCCCACCAAACGTCTGCCAAGCACCGTGAGTAGCAAACAGGACACAAGCTAGGCCACGTTTGGCTTCCAACAGTAACTAAAGCAAAACACCACTAATAGCAGGCACACACTTCTCAGTGCTCGTAGCCAAAAGAGAGAGGAAAGCCTTTGCTGGAGCTATATATGCTGTTCCACAAAGGGTCATGATGCTGCTCAGCTGTGGCAATCAGGTGTGGTCACCTGGAACAGAGAGGGAGGGAAAGAGAGCAACTCTGTTCCAGGAAGAGGCCAGAAGGTCAGAGGACGTAACAGCACTGAGCAGCTCCTTCAGTGGGAGACTGCGGCACCCACGGTGTGGGACGGAGAGATTTCGCAGGTCTTTCCTCCCCACTGCTGTCAGACTCCATAATAAAGACTTTAACTGATCAAGCACACACATCCATACATATGCAATAATACTAAGTGCAATAATCCTTTCTGTCATCGTTGTATTTTTACTCAGTTGTATATAGTATTTGTATTTGTATTCTATTTTTATCTTATTGTATATGTATTTTATTTTATTCTATTCTGTACAGTTGTGTACTGTATTTATTCTTATTGTATTCTAATTTTTGCCTCATAACTTTTGCACTGTCCACTTCCTGCTGTGACAAAACAAATTTCCCACGTGTGGGACTAATAAAGGTTATCTTATCTTATCTTATCTTATCTTATCTTATCTTATCTTATCTTATCTTATCTTATCTTAGTAACCATGATTAGAGAGTCCTAAATCCAGTAGAAAACATCTGTAAGATTTTCTTGTTGTTTGTTTAGAGGCAAGCCTACCCTGTGCATCCATGCACTTACTCATGAAGAGACAACAGGCACATACAGACATCTATCCATCTCTGCCAGGCTATCCATTTGTTGTGTGTTTCTACTCTGTGTTGCACCATGTGATGGATTGCTGTAGGCAGGGTTGCTGCTCTCAGCCTGTTTGTTCTACACTGTGTGTGTGTGTAATATCTTTGTCTTTTTATATTATCTGCTCTTGACTGTGAGAGCAAGACATGAAGTGGATGTTATGTGTGTATCATGTCTTTGAGCAGCTGAATAGCTGCCTGTTCCCTCCTTTGAAGAGCCAGGAGTTGCAGTAGTGTGGCGCTGCTTCTGGTGATCATCCTGAGGGCCCTTTTTTGAACACTTTCCAGCAAATTTAGCTTTCACTGCATCACTTCCAAAGAAGACAAGGCCTTGGCAGTATAGATAGCTGCAAGTATCTGGCTTAAGCACGGGCAGAGGCGGAGCTCTTTAAGGGTTCTTAAAGCTGCTTCTTCAATGTGAACGTCTCTGCTGAGGTCAAGCAAGAGCAAACCCACACAAGCACAGGGCGAGCATGCAAACGCTACACAGAAAGGCAAAGGTGAAGGCCTTACCATCAAAACACAGAGAATTATGTGAACAAGAACGAGTGTTCACATGTCGGGGTCATGTTGTGTAATAACAGTGAATTGCTGGCTAACTGTAACATCTACCTTTGTCTGTAAATATGTTTTCCATCAATGTCTTTGCCATGTTATCATTAGACCCCTTTCTTCCACATGATAATAAAATGAATAAATGATACTGAAGTTTTAGCAGTCTGCTTGTTAGGGGCTCCTTCAGCTTTCATATATGCGTCTGTTTGTTAAGATGTGGTGTGTAAAAAGAAGCTCGTTGTTTTTCACCTGCACACCGAGGCATGTTCTGTGGGGAGCCAAAAGTCTCCAGGCAGGTGACATTACTCACCCTCCTCTCCTCTCACCAGCCTGCCTCATGTTTCTGTCAGCTCACATTGTGTAGGAGCCCATCAGTGTTGTGGCTGAGAGGAGAGTCCAAGGAGTCAGACACCTTTTATTATCTTGGGGACTGAACTTGTGTGTAGTGGCTGTCAGAGCTCGACACAGAGGGCAGTCTGAGTAGGAACAGGCTGTGGGTTTCTTTTGTCTAATTCACACATGAGTGGCAGAGCAACACTACCTGTCCGTTTATTGTCTTATTAATATTGTTATTATCATCATCACTGTCATCAGCCCAGCTCCAAGTGCCAGTCCCTCAGACACTGAAAACTCTCTGATTCCTGTAGAGACCAATTAAGGGCGCCCAGTCTACACAGAAACAGTGTCTGGCATTTTCACCTTGACAGATTTAATGAATACGGGAAAGACATGCTTGAAACTTAAAACTTCTGTACAATCAGCCCATTGGCATGGAAAGTTGAGCCATGTGGCCAAGACAAAATGACTGTGGGCCTCCGAGGGCTGACGTTCATCCTGCACAGCCTTGTGTCATGTTAATCTTCCCCCTGTTAGTCCTAAAATGCAACCGGTGTCATGTGTTGGGAGATCTCTTTTATCAGCAGCCATACTGTGGGGTTGGCAAGGAGGGCATGCAGCCCAATGCTCTGGCAGGTCATCAAGAATGAGATTTTCACACCAGATTGTTCAGGGCCTTGGTTAATAATGACCATTTCCATTGCTGGTGGCCAACAGGGTGTGAGTAAAACTGTGTATCTGTCAGCCAAAGACAATATAAGAAGAAAAGAGGAAGGCACCAGGAGAGAGGGAAAGGCAGGAGTGTGAACGAACTATGACTGGTAACAGGAGAGAGCTGCCGATGTGCTTTAGTAAAGGGAGGGAGATGTAAATGGCCTGTATTTATATAGCGCTTTACTTGGTCCTAAGGACCCCAAAGCACTTTACACATCCACCCATCCACACACTGGTGATGGCAGCTACGTTGTAGCCACAGCCGCCCTGGGGCGCACTGACAGAGGCGAGGCTGCCGAACACTGGCGCCACCGGGCCCTCTGACCACCACCACCAGTAGGCAACGGGTGAAGTCCAAGGACACAACGACCGAGACAGAGGACACACCCAAAGCAATGGACAGCGCACAAGAGAGATGAAGAAAGGACTGCAGCAAGAGTGGAGTGGGTGAGACGGGTGTGAGGGGTGATTTTTACAGGAGAATAACTGCAAGAGCGAAAAGGGAAGGTTTTCAACGTAGTAGGGACACCGGCTAGGTTCTCATTAGGGGTGACCCAAAATGAAGAGAGGGAGCGCTCGGTTTGAGAGGTCTGCGGACGGCGTTAGAGAGACGAGGCTTAGATAGTTTGGACGTGTCCAGAGGAATACTAGACAAAGGATGTTGAATGTGGAGCTTCCAGCCAGGAGGACAATAGGAATACCACAAAGAAGACACATGGATGTAGTGAAGGAGAACATCCTGGTTTTATATTTTAGTAGCTAAAAAACTGATTTGACCTGGAGGCCGATGCAGTATCCTCATTTTTCTGTCATTACTTTTTCTCTGTGGACTTTTGATGATGAGCAGCAGCAAAGAGACATTCAATTTGTATTTTCTTTCTTTAAACTAGAAAAACATGCATCCATACCAACAAAGGGCAACAAAGGAACAGAATCAAAGTCTCTGAGTGTAGCGTGCACATCAGAGGCCTTCCATCGGGACAGAAACCAGTGCTGGCAGTGTCAAGTCTAGAAGTCACCACAGCCCACTGCTTTAGACTGGTTTCAGTCGTGAAGCTATAAATGATCACATAGTAACTAATACATTTTTGAGCTGAAAATGAGGATAACATGGACATGACAACAATTGCTGTTCACTTCAGCCTGGCTCTAAAAGCTTTACAGCATCAACAGGTGTAGGCAGTGTTTGTCCTTCGTAGCAGTGGAGAGGCGTTTATTTTTGATGTCATCCATTTTCATACTCGTTGGACTTACAGACATTGATTGTCATGCAAAGCTGTACCAAAGCAGCAGACACCTGCTACGTGTCATGGTGTTAATCTGAGTCACTGAACCTGCTGCTGCTCCCTCAAACTCTTTAAACTGACTTCATATGTGATGGAGGGTTTTAGTTTTAAAGAATGATTTGCTTACCTAGCATTAGCAGTTTATGGCTGCAGCTCGCTAACCAAGCTCGCCATTGTTAGTCAATAACGTCGTTTTCCACCCTCTACTCCAAGTTAGTCTTGGCTTCAAGACCTGATGCGGCAGCAGCCAAAATCCAAGTGATCATCTCTGTGGGTCTGTCCGTGGTTTATGGGCAGGCTTTCAGCACCACTGTTTAGATTAAGAACAACACATAAAGAAAATGGGAGCATTTGAATTATTTCATGTTTCTGTAAGTGTGTAGCTCCTGGTATTTTTTTTAATATCGTAGCACATGAATCACATTTACCGATGAGAATGCAGTTAAAGCAAGCGGTAACAGTATGAAATCAACAGCTCTCTGCACATAGCCAGAGAAGTTTTTCATTGTTGATTCTCATGCTGCATTTTTATCTTGTTTCCTCCAAACCACGAGAGCTTAGAGACCTGTGTGTCCTGGGAGGATAACACTAAGTCAACAGGAGCTGTTGTAGCTTGTGAGGGAGGTTTGGGAACAAAGATAAGGACCCTCTTAGCGAGCTGCATTCTCCAGCAAAGGCTCAGGTGTCAATGAGATTTCAAGCCAATACTCTGGATTTAGTTGCAGTTTCAAAGACTGAGTCACTGAGCTAGTGAGTGCAGTTAAAACAGAAGGAGGAACATAATGCTACTTAAAAAATCTTTGGAACAGAAGATTAATACTTATATATGTTCACATGTTTACTCCACGGTCTGTTCCAAGTGCTGCAGTTTTAGGAGCAGCTCTGCATATTTAGTGACGCCACTGAATCACAAAAACAACCATTATTAGAAAAAGCAGAAAAAACAACCGAACGCAGACGCTAGCAAACACACGTGCACGTGATTTCTGCTCAGCTGTAGTCTTTCTGTCACGGTCTCCGCGCCGGCCCGGCCGGCCCCACGAGGCTGCATGTGCTGCTTGGTTTTCTCTCTCTCTCTGCCTGGGCGGAGCTCACTGTGGGCTCCGCCCTTGGCCCACACACCTGTCAACAATCAGCGGTCATCACCTGGAGCACTATTTGAGGCTGGAACACAGATCCTCTCGTCGCTGGATGATTGTACTACAGACGTTAGTGTTTCTCCCAGCTCTTGTGAACCTGTGATTCGTGATTCCTCCCCGTACCTGTGACCCCCCAGTCGTGTGAACGTGTGTGAGTTTGGGCAAGAAGACGTGAGCGAGTGTGAGAGAGCTTCCCCATGATTCCCTGGAGTTTGGATTCCCCTTCACTGTATATATCGTGCACTGGTGCTGTGAATAAACTGTTTTTTGGAGACGCCTACGGCTCTGCGCTTGAGTTCCTACTACCAGGTTGTGACACTTTCTGCAGATACAAGTATGGACTGAACTGCAGTACCATTAAAATCTGCCACAGTTATTTGATACTAATCATATAATTAAAGACAAAATGGACATGAGGACATGAGGACATGATGGCTGACACTGCAACCCAAACAGGGTTCAGTTTAGTGGTTGGGGGCTGCGCAGGAGCACGTCTGCACTGTTTGTAGGGAAACACACAAACTGCACAGTGCCTGTTCTAAGCACTTTGTGGTAAAATTGTAAATGCAGGCCATGGTTGTGGAAATGTATTGTTTTATATTTGGCATTGTCAAAATAACCTTTTTTTCAGTTATTGTCCTGATTTTGTCATAACCTGTGTAGGAACTGATATACTATGGACTCAGTTTAACAGAGTTTATTGCCAAACACCTTGTAGTGCGACGCCCGGGTTCCTGGCTCAGTGTCTGTCAGAGAGGACAAGTTAGGAGTCCACACTTCATCAAAACGTGAAAGTGGCAGCAGGGAGGCTAGATCAGTGTTTTACAGGTGATGGTGGGAGTGGACAGGTACGTGAGTCTTGGAAGGTGAGTGAATCCAAATACTTTTCTTGAAGCTGGCAATTTTCTGTCAGCACTGAACACAAGAGGAAGTCTTCAGGTAAAAATGCAGGCGACTGAGAGGCAGAGAGAAAAGGAAGGTTGCTCGGGGAGGCATCACAAGAATGGAGCCTGATTACCGCACTGTTTGTGACAGCGTAGCGGAGAATGGCAGCTTGAGCTGATCCTTAAGAACCGACCAGGAATGAGCCAATCAGGAACAGGTGTGTTGGCTGAATGGAAGCTGAGAGGTCCCGGAGCAGGACCTGCTGACGTCGCCTCAGAGAGACAAAGGAAAATAAAACCAGATACATGTTTTCACTGTTGTGCTTTCTTTGTGCACGTTAACGGGCCACTGAGACTCTCTGAATATCTCCTGGTCGGTTTCATGTTCAGTGTAATTGTTCAGATGTTCATCAAATAAAAAAGTAGATCCTTGACCCTTAACAGTTAATGTAAATTATTTTTACCTGCAGAAATAACCAAAGAACGAAAATCAGACCATTTATTTCCTGACTGTGGTTATTAGTGTAAAAGTGCAAAATGCTTTTACTTTGTTAAATTACAGTTTATTAACTATGATGGGAGAAAATGTATATAAAGGTTCACTTTGCATATTCAAATTAAAAACACCCAAAACTACAGTAGCCAAATATTTTTACTTTCATCAGCCCAACTTCTTCAGCCATTAACTACACAACACTGTCACCCTGCACAGGTGAGGTGTGCAGCTAACCTGCGCTGATCCAGTTAAATACAGCAATAATAGACTGTTTTAATCATTGAACATGTGATCATATTTACACTAGCATTTTCTTTGTTGAAAACAGTCACAGTAGCGTATTATTACATGTTTATATTCATGTACACCCTCTCTGTGCCCGGGCATTGTGCTGTGAGTGGTAAAGGGGGGCTGCTATATGCTTCTTTGCCTCGTGGCTTCGGTATTGTGCAGATTGTTGAGCAGTGGAGCGGCACAGGAGGAGGATGATCAGCTGTGTCCTGCCCAGGAGGAGCTGCTGACCCCAGAGTCAACCTCATCAGTTTCCCCCTGTGGACTAACGGCACAGGGGCTCAGAGCAGGCTGCTCACAAGCCGCTGTTCATGTATAACCAGCAAACTCTGCTCACACAGGCCTACAGTGCTCTATACATCACACTGTAAAGAAGGCTGGGGCAGCAGCTACGGTGTCATGTACACCTGTAAGAGAGGCTAAAGGAAAGAAACCTGAGCTGATAACAAACGAATGAAAAAAACCTCCAAAGTTGTAGTTAAAGTGGAGCGGGATTTTATCCAACTTTTGACACCACACAAATTAAGTTCTTGTATGTGCAGAATAGAGAGTAAGACCACAGGTTTCCATTTCTCAAGCAAACTAACCAGCTGGCATGTGAAAAATGAGACTCCCCAAATAATATTTTCCCAAGAAAAAGGAATTTAAGGCTGATATTTTCCATGATGAATTTGAGAGGCTGCATTACTCGTAACATAGAGCGTTTCAAATGATGAACTCTCGTGAAATACTGTTTTTAATGCTCTCATCCTCAGTAGATTAAACTGACAGGACAGAATGAAAAGGACAATGTGTCTGTTTTGGTAAATGTCCTGTGGCTGTTTGCCAAGGTCTAATGTGATCCTTTAAAGTTCATGCAAGAGCCTGCTCGGCTCCTCGCCATTCCTCTTTGCCCGCAATGACACAGAAAGACGAGCTCAGCAGAGCACAGCAGAATAAAGGAAGAAGAGGAAGGGGTGGGGGTGAGGGTGGAGAACTCATTAACAGAATTGATGTGGGCTGCCTCCACCCAGCACTAATGCCAATACTCTTCTGAGGCTGATTTCTTTGTTAACACCAAACCAAGTAATCAGCGACCCTACTGCACACACTATAGAGTTTTACGACAGCCCACTAATGAGTTTGTTTACAGACACAGAAGAATAATAATTATCACAAGTGGCAATGCATTTATTCACAAAGGGAAGAAAAGTCTTTTGACTCGCTAATTTACTTGGGAGGAAAAAAATGAAGCCAATTAAAGGATAACTCTGGTTTATTTCACTGTGGTATATTTACCGGGCTCTAGAAAAGACACGGAGGAAGTTGCCATGACTCATTAATACTTGTACAATAATTATACTAAAAAAAGAAGAAGGAAAAGGCGTGTGTATATATCAGCTGAGTTCTGTCAAGACAAGCAAGGAAAGCATGTTTTGGCTTGTGAAATCCAAAAATAGACATCAAGTAAAACTAAAGCAGCCCTTCTCCTCTCAGCATGTTGGGAATCAACCCAGTATCATGACAGAGCATGCAACAGACAAGCTGGTCCAACTTATAGTACCAGAAGGAGCAGATAATATATGTAAAGACTACAAACTGATGCTGACTAAGGAAGATGTGAAGTCCATTCTTGGCTCCTTAAGATTAAGCTAGGTAGCTCATGAGTACTTACATGTAAATGTGGAAGTAATGTCTCTTTAAATGTTTGTTTTTATGTTGGCTTGAACTAAAATGTCGCCCACTGCTGGTGCTGCAGCTTACTGCAACTTGTGCATGCGAGTCCATGTCATGCACAAGTTGCAGTCGCTTGTTTAGCGTGCTAGCGTGACATGCTAGCACGCTAAACAAGCTAGCACTGTCTCTTCTTTCACTGACATGAGCTCATCTCATTTATCACTGCAACAGACAATCATGACCAACATGTTTGATGTAGAGGAGCGGAGTGAAGAGGTTTTTTGATTAACTCGTGATAAAGTCGTGATGATGGGGAGTAACGCAGGCTCAGCTGGTACTCACATTAGCATTGCTGAGAAATCACTTGGCTGCATAAATATATAAAGTTTTACCAGCTGGTTTGCTAATACCCCACCTTGATTTTTCGTTAGTATTCTGTAATCTGTCAGTACATGTGGTTAACACTGACACGTGGTGTTCAAGCCTTTTATTTCAGCTGTGAATGTATTTTTTTCAGAATAATTCACACACGTTTGAAATAATAGTAATAGTTTTTTCCCCCAGAGATATAAAGATCAGCAACACTACAAACACATTATTTTAAAGAATATAATCCATTACCAACAGTTAAACAGACTACAAAATATTTAGCTCAGCCTTAAACATCTGCAGGAGTGATGAGGAACATGTTAATGTAGAATACAACTTTTACTCTTGTATACTTTAAGTACAATTAATACAGTTTGTTTAGTGAAGTGTTTAGTGTTGCTTAAAGAAATGGCTCTAAAACAAACAAACTCAATGTAATTAGTTAGTAATATAGTAAAATATTTATTTAACTATAAAAGTAAATAGTGCAGAAAACTGAAGACAGCTAGTAAGAGCGCAGAAAGCTGCAGGAGGCTGCCAGCATATATAAAAACATAAAAGAGAGGCAGCAGAAAATGGTGTTAATCAGGTGTGATTTGTCGTGATTAACACTTGAAGGATGTGTGTGTGTGTGTGTGTGTGTGTGTGGGGGGGGGGGTCTTCATCATCTCTGCCTGCTTTCTGTAAAAATCACTGCAACCCACTGGTATATACAAGATGCAATATGAAGTATGGCATCCTCTGGATGTGATGTGCATGCACGAGCGATCTCTTGTTGAAAAATTGCTTTGTGGCTGACTGCAGCCTGCAGCGGTCATTGGTTGTGGCTGCCTCTGATGAACATGTCGACTCAGCATGTCCCAGGCATATTCAATGGCAGACGTATACGTGTCTGCATGCTTCTGAGCCACAAATGCCTGTGTTACTCTGCCTCTGTGGGGTGGGCATTGTCCTGTGTGGGCACACCTGATTTCGGCTCACATAGAATAAGTGAGGGTTTGGCTTGACTGCACAGCCCACAACAGTCAACAAACAAACACCCACTGTGGGTCTATGTGGGCATCTGATGGCATTTTATCACATTTTTATGGTTGAATAAAACACATTTTTATACACATTGTTCGCTAAAAATGTGAAATTGAAGTCACTTTATAAAGAAAAAAAAAACAGCGGAGAAACCTTAAACCTGACATATTCTCAACCGAACACCTCAGAAATTATTCTATTACAGGTGTTATTGACCATAAATTCAGTACAGGTTTCTGGTCGTCAGAATCAGAAGGAATCAGAAAGACTTTAATTAACATACAACAGAGCAGCATGACGTTGAAGATTAGGACAGGGCATAAACAGGCAATACGACTGACATAATAAATACACAGAATATACAGTATATACACAGTTTTCCAATTAAAGTGACTGAAAGGTGAATAAATAACTGTGAGTGAGTAAAGTGTCGGCAGTATAAAAGAGTGTGTAGTAGTTTATGTTCATGGGTGTGGGGATGGGCTTATCTGCTGGAGTTAAAAAGCAGGGAGGCTCTCCTCCTCTCAGTCCTGCAGGAAACGTCTGTACTGATGTTGCTGCTGATCATCTATTAGTAACAGTCTTCCATCCTTTTTACCCATCCAGCTCCTTTGCAACAAAAAGCACCAACAATGACTCAGTGTTTACAACAACATGCTGAATTTTATATGGCGCTGTGACTCACATACCAGAAGGGTGGAAAGTAAGGTCGCTGATTTGAATAACACGAGTCTCAGCTGTGAAACAAACTGTGACTGCATGCTTTGTCCCTTCGTGTGCTGCTGGAGAGGAAGTGCAGCCAACACAATCCATCCATAAGTGTGAAGGCTTTATGAAGCGCAAGTTATGACAGTAACTTCTGCCCTGATGCTTGTGAAGGTAACAGCAGAACTGCTGAGAAAAAACAAAAACAAAAACAGATGAGCCCAGTGCAACTTTTTCAAAGGGTGGACCATGCTTCGTATGTGCCAATTGTGAGAAAACTGCCCACAGAAAAGTAAAGTATGCAGTCATGTACATGTGGACTGGTAGTCTTTGTTCTTTTAATGGAGCTCCTGTGTTTGTCTCCTGTGTCTTTCTTTATATTTCACCAATGTATTTTTGATTACATGAATACAGAATCATATACATCACTTTTTCCCTGACCTGCTGTCCATCTACACCAAGCGGTGCAAGTCCAAAGCTAGGAAGATTATGATGGACCTCTCCCATCCCAACAATGGACTCTTCTCACTGTTGAGGTCTGGGAAGCGCTTCCGCTCCCTTAAGGCCAAAACAGAGAGAATGAGGAGGAGCTTCTTCCCCCAGGCTATTCGGGGCCTGAACCAGGTGTAGGACTGGACTCTCCCAACATGTCACTATAAGACTGGACTCTCACACACGTCACCACACGCACCACCACACATTTCCTATAATCCTATAATTCCTATAATTTATAATCCTTATCTTTATAATCTCTTCTGCTATTTGCACATTCTTTACTGTAAATTCCTAAGTTAATTTGTAAATTTTTGTAGTAAATTGTAAATATTGTAAAACTTTTCTTCTGTCATTTAATGGTCGGGCATTGTACAGCTACAACCATTTCACCCCCATGTCATACTGTGTATGGTTGTGTGTGTGTGACAAATAAAATTTGAATTTGAATTTTGAATTTTTCTGTTTTACAGGTGATGAAGCCTTTGATGTAAACAATGTTTCCATTAATTGTTAAGACTTTATTTTTGGTTTACTGACAGTTTATGCAGATGCCACAGTTGACTTTGGTTTAACCCATAAGAGCCCAGACCCACTGTGACTGTCAGGAAAACTCTGGGAGAGTCAACTTTGAAACTTTAACAGAAACTTTCCTCAGTGTGTAAAAGTGTCACTCTTATGGGCTCTTATGGGTTAAAGTGGTGATGAAGAGGTCCACTACAGATGTGCCCACTGCCTACGCTGCCCACGCCATTCTCACCGGCTGACAGCTGAGTCTGCATCGGCCTCCAGCAAAGCCACTCGAGAGACACCTTCAGTTGGTGATAGGAATCTGGCCTCGGCCCTTAGACCTTCATTCATTTCATTTCATTTTACTTTTAAGTGTTACTATAGTGGAACTTTGAAACAGCACTCCGAATTCATCCTCTTCCTGTTTAAGTACTAAACAAAGCTAGATTTGGCATTAGTCACATCCTGATTGGTCTTATATCACCTGACTCTTCCCCATGCTTGGTGGTGTAGATGGTTAAATGGATGTAGCCACTTATGTGTTGATGGAGAAGACCCTCGCTCTTCTCCCTGCAACTTGGAAATAAGTGAATTTGTTTTTCAGCAATTTGATCTATCTGTAGAAAGGCCCTTTCACCTTTGGCTCGGGTCTCTCGTGCTGTCACAAGTTGACAATTAAGATGAGACATACTTTATTTATCACAAACACTGGAATATGATTTTTATCATAGCAGCTCTAAAAACACAATCATACTTATTAAAATAACCAGTGGAGCGAAATAAAAGAGAAAACAGAAAATAACGAATGGCTCGATAGCTACAGTCACAGTCACTGATAGTCTCTTTCTCACCTGATCAGGAAATCCAAACATGGATGTGGGTTACTTCCAGGTGAATTTAAATAGAAGAAAAAGCAAAACAGCAATGATTAAAGACAGTTCCCTTCTGTGAGTAATGTGGATGTATACAGCTAACAGTGCAATATTTAAACCACCGAAAACATCCCTTTGCAGATAATGGCACCTTTCACAGATGATGCCGTCTCCCCATGTAAATGGACTGATTCTTATATAGCGCCTTCTACTCTCCCAGAGCACTTAAAGCACTCTTTACAACATGTATAATGTTGGTTCGCCCGCTAACCTGCCAATAGATGACCTGATCTACCTCCCGAACTACAGCCAGCCTGTGTGGCATTAGGGTGTGGTTTCTGGTTCCGCTGTGGGAGGGAGTGATGGGCAGAGTGGTTTAAGGAACAGGCCCAGCTGAGGAGAGCCACACCTGGCATCCATCTGCTGGTTACACTCTGTACTCACATAGCAGGTGTGGGGCTGTGGAGATGAATACACATGAAGCATAAAGGCTTTGAAACCAATCTCTGAAAAACGTATGGTATAAGTGGACATTAACTACTAGTGGACCAAAACAAACCCCAATAGCATGTGTATACCCAATCAGGTGGCTGGCCTGCCACCTGATTACTAAACCCAGAGCAGCCAGGCGTGTGCTACACCCCACATTTCCTGTACTGCTTAGATTAACCTCTGTCTGCCTGAGAACAAAGAAAGTCCCGAACTAAGTACAGTCACTCGCTCCAGGCCTTAATAAGTTTACCAAGCTTGTCTATCTTACTGTCCAAGGACATTCCCTGTGATGCTGAAACATACATTCATACTTTTTTCATTTAGATCCAGCTCTGAAACCCATCCTCTGCAGCTCCTTCAGTATTACAGACCAGCAGCAGAACTCCAAGCATGATGTAGTAGTAAAGATTTTCTGGACTTTACAAAAAACAATACTAGTTCATCTGACATAAAACACAAGTTGTCTGAGTCCGGATACAGCATAGTGGAAAAGGAGTGTTTGGCAATCCAGTTTGCGGTTGACTCTCTATGTCAGTGGTCCCAGTCCGTGAGTCGTTTGGTACCGGGCCGCGAGAGTTGAGGCTCGGGTGTGAAATGTTTGGTTTTCAGGGTTTTCGGTTTTCAGCGTTATTTTGTTATCGTTTTTATTGTTAACTCGCTTTTCCTGGGTCTTTTCACGTGTGTTATGAATAAATCTTTTTTTCGGCACTAGTTTCATTTTGTTGTATTTTTCCGCGACATCTTAAAGGCCGGTCCGCGAAACTATTGTCGGGCATAAACCGATCCGTGGCGCAAAAAAGGTTGGAGACCGCTGGTTTATGTTATTACCTCCTAGCACACTGATCCACCCTCTGTTCAGACCATGCTCTGCTGCAATGGTTCTGCAATGGTTCCACCACATGAAGGAAGCCAATGTCTGCATCACACGTGTGGTTTCTGGCTCTCCAGCCATTTAAATTCAAGTTGGTCCAATGGTTCACGCGTTAGTGCCAGGGATGATGGCCGAGCAGCTGGGAGCAACGTAATAATCAAGTCTTCCTTATTTTGATAGGCCACGGGGACCAGAGACAAGCTGCAAATGGTGCAAGAGTGCAAATCATTATTGAAAATAAAGGATCACTTGCCTGCAACGCTATCTGTGTGTGTCCCAGAACTTGTGTGTGTGTGTCACAAAATTGTAATAAATAAACTTTAAGAATAAAAGGAAATCAAAACAGCATTCAGGAACCTAAAATAGTAGAATGATAAAACCAAAACGCCACCATCTTCAACAAGACTCCCAAACTCACACATGAAAAAAGAAAGAAAAAACGTCTGACAGCATTTCTTCTATGCCTCCATATTTTTTGAAATGCTATATTTAAATGAATGCTTGCATGAGATTCATCCTTCATTGGATCCATCAGCAATTTAAAGATAAACACGTGAATCCAGTTGGATTGTCTACACGTAAATAGTTTGAAGCCTGGTGGTAAATATGGATCCCAGTGATGTTCAAATCACAAAAACAGCACAACAATGAAAGAACGATAGCCCATAAAGTTAGTTACTGTTCAAAAGGATGGACGAACATGAGAAATGATCAAAGTGGAGAGAAGAAACACATGCATTGGGGAGGAGAGGCTGCAGGGACTTGTTATTGGTTGCAGAGTAACGGATGAAAACGCCTCTGTGGTTTGAGGCATCTTCTAGCAGCCAAAGCAGTGTCACATTACTTCTGTGCTCTTCCAGCCGCTGCAGGGAGAATGTAGCTGAGTTTGTCAGCAGCAGCCTCAGCAGTCAATCTGTTTCCAAAGCCCTGAAGCTCAGACAAAGAAAAGGCTCTGGAGAGTACAAGGCTGAGTGTATACCAGCTTCATCAGTCTGGTTTGCTGTTGATATGTTCAGATGTCAAGGTTACTACACAACTACGAAGTCAAGGCCAAATGTACTTAAGCTTATATTTGGGTACATATTTAACACCTTCTGTTCGGGACGTTTGATACCAATGACCATGTACTATGGTGCCTAACAAGAAATTAGCACCCATTATACCAGCACTGTAAGACAAAATAAATAACAAACCATTTCAGACTTTTGTTCCTAACATGAAGCTCGTACTTTACGCTGGATTTAGGTGTTTATTACATTTACAATAATTGTAATTTGAACAAAACGATTTTCTGTTTCTATGGTGAGTCTAATTACATTATCACAATCTGCATGAAATTTAACAACAAGAGTGGTTAGACAACGAGAGATTTCAAACCACAGGAACGTTATACAAGGCAGAAACGTGTACACACAGCACGTGTACACTGCTGGTATTTATTGTGGTTTAACCCGTCAAGGACAAAAATGTAAAGGAAATTCTGTATCACACCATAGCTTTCATACTTTTTTGTAAGTGAGAGCTCTACACTTAAAGGTAACGAGCCAGCATGACTCACACTGCAGCCCCATTATTTTAGGCTAATGTTAACTTGTGTTACGTTCCAGCCATACTAGCTAGCCATTGTTTTGAGTAAGTTAATGTGCTCTTCACATATAAAGTTTACAGCAGCTAACCCTAACCCAGCCTTGAGCCCTGCAACAGTTACAGTTTTTTCTGATTGCTTAAGCACATTTTTTGTAACTATTGGCTAATTTTGCAAAACTCTTCACACAAATAAGAAAACCTGTCACCCAATCATCAAAACATTGTAGTTCTCTTGCAAAAGCAAACACAGCTAGATTAACTCTCCACACCTTCGTAAAAATGGTGTTTCCGTATCAAACAGTACACACAAGCCATCATCTACTAAGCACACAATGCGCCAACTGCACACTGATGGTATGAATACAAAACACATCTGGCTTTTGCTTTCTCTGTGCACAAGGTAGGCTATGTCAGTGTGAGCTCATACTTCTGTCATAGATCCATAAGCATAGAGGGATCCAAACTTCAAGTACTGCTGTTTATTCAAACACATCAAAACAAACACAAGTGGTTATTTCCAAGTATAGGATTATTTGCAATCGCCATAATGACTATATGGGTTACTTGGTCTGCAGTGAACATGCTTCCTCTGCCCCCAGCATCTGGTCATCTAGCAACTCTGTAAAGTAACAATTTCAGTATTTTTACATCAATGGTATTGGCGTGTTTCTCATTGGCATACGGCAGTGCTACAAATCTTTGTGCGAAGTGACTGTACTAACCGATTCTTATTTCAAGATGTCCTTATGGTGCTTGCTACAGTGTAGCGGCTCGAGTTAGGCTGGACCCGTTGGCCAGCTTCCCTCAGGGTCATTCCACGGTTGATGACATGGTCCACTATTGTAGCTCTGATGTCATCAGCAATTCTATTTCTTACTCTTCCTACCCTTCCTCTCCCCCCTCCTCATCTTCCTCTCCCTCCTCCTCGTCTTCCTCTTGCTCCTCCTTGTCCTTGTCGTCCTCTTCATCCTACTTCTTCACCTCCACGTCCTCTTCCTCGGCCTCCTCTACTTCTCACTCTTTCTGCTCCCTCCATTGTACTCCGCACACACAGCTTACCTGTATTATAGTGCTTAGGCTGATTGCAAAGTGAACTAATTATCTAAAAAAGTTTTCACATGTGAAAGTGTGCCAGACAGTTGGCAAATTAGTGTTAATGATAGCCATACATGTGTATACTTTTGCTAGGAGTGTGTTGGAAATTTGGTAATTGAGTGTTGTGCAGTGAATTGTGCCTACAGTTTTGCAAAGTGTGTGTTACAAAATTGCAAACTGAGTGCAAAGCAGTTTTTGTGCTTTTAGTTTTGCAAACTCAGTGAGTGGTTTTGCTATAAGTCTGAATAGTTTTAGAGATTGTGCTACAGGAATCACAGTTAGGGTTTAAGCATTCAGAAAAAACTGTAAACGATGGCTACAGCCTTGAAAATAATGACTGATAAATACATTCTCATCAGTCCACATGTAAGAACATAACTTCATGGTAGTAAAGAATTCAAAGAAGTGAAACAGGGTGGTTACAGTGAGAGCTTCTGTTATTCCTCAGCCAGGATGAAGAGGTGAAGCCATTGGTTTAAGCCCATTGTTTTCATTACACAGTACACACTGCTCTGTGTTTTACTAATGCAGTTTGTAAATGAATACATGACAGGCCTCTTAAGCTATATGTGGAGTCTTAGCATTGAATAGCATGTGCAGTGTGCTTACACAGTGAAATGTTTGATAATTACATTACTGTCATGGTGCCTGCGTGTTTCAGTTCTTGGATTATCAACATTTCTGTTTTTGTATTTGTGATAATCTTGTATTTAGCTCTATATTCTATATTCTGGCTGTAATGTCAGCTTCATTATGATTTCTTTTTGCTCCCTATGATTACTTAGTGTATAGGTTTCCTTTCTTTTTGGCATTTGTATTCTGTCTTCCCAGTCTCGTCTCTGTGTTTTGTGTCATGTCTATGTGTTAAGTTTGTGTCTCTTAGTCTTGGGCTCAGTGTTAGTCACTTCCTGTTTTATTTTGATAGAGTCCTTGTGTGTTATGTTGAGTTTTGCGTCCTCTTATTGCACAGGTTAGATTCTGTCCAGCTGTGTTCCCTGATGTTGTATTGTCTGACTCTCTCTTTGTTCCTTGTCGTGTTATCCATCAAACAGTGTCCTTCTTTGTACTTTCCATGTAAACTTGCTGGATCTGCTCCTGGGTTTGTTTAATTTGTTTTATAAGCAATTTTTAGTTTTATGCATTATCCTCAAATTCATGTGCTTTGGGTCTCATTCCTGTGTGCCACACAGCTCAAACTTGACACATTATTATTACTAATGGGCGATCGTGGCTCAAGAGTTGGGAGTTCGTCTTGTAATCGGAAGGTTGCCGGTTCGAGCCCCGGCTCCGACAGTCTCGGTCGTTGTGTCCTTGGGCAAGACACTTCACCCGTTACCTACTGGTGGTGGTCAGAGGGCCCGGTGGCGCCAGTGTCCGACAGCCTCGCCTCTGTCAGTGCGCCCCAGGGTGGCTGTGGCTACAATGTAGCTGCCATCACCAGTGTGTGGATGGATATGTAAAGCGCTTTGGGGTCCATAGGGACTAGTGAAGCGCTATACAAATACAGGCCATTTACCATTTAATAAAATAATACAGACAAAAACTAAAACCTTGATTTACATGATTAATGTGGGTGATCTCTTCCCAAAAAGCCTCATTATTTTCAGAAATCATAAAGTTATGTTGTTAAATCACAAATAATATTTTGGTTGACTTTGTTTTAAATTGAGTGTAGGTTGTAGACAATGCTGCATCTGCTCTTCACCATGTTCATGGAGGATATTGCAGCTTTCCAGATGATGACCTCGCTGCACTTTAACCCATTTAATCCCTCATTTTTCCCTGCAAAATAAGTGCATGCATTTACTCCTTAGACTTCCGTACACTTAATATGTTTATAAATTTTTTTTATTTCATGTTGGTTATGTTAGTGAAAATGTTTTATACTCGGCAACAACTGCAGATGGGAAACCACATAGTCTACATTTAAACAAATTCTTCAGTTTGACCTATTTACACATATAATAAATAAGAATACCAATGACGTGTGACATATTATAACTAGGCATGGTTACAAGTGTACTCAGAACTTTTAGATACATAAAGATACAATGGCAATGCACACTGAAAGGGAACTAACAATGACAAGAATGCAATTACTGCATTTCACAGTCTCATAAAACAGCTAAATAACCACGGAGCTACGAATGTTTGAACCGACAAAAAAAAAAAAAAAAAAAAAAAAAAAAGCTGACAAGAAAATAATAATTCACACTGTGGAAATAGCTTAGACTGACTCAACATTTACTGAGCACCATAGCCAGATGAGTGTGCAGTATTATTCAGCAAGAACACAAATCAGTGCAGGTAAGTATTTACTGTACCTCGAAAAACTTAAATAATAAAATTGGAGGTAATGAAAATGCATGTGAACTGAAAAATAGTGGGGTAAAACTTGAAAATTGCAAAACTGAATTGAAATGTTTGTGATGTTAATCCTTCATTAAAAACAGTGCAAAAGGTACAAGCAGTGCATACTGTATGCCATCTTGGGTCCTCGTTAAATTCAACACGGCTTGCCCTGCTGGTCCTGCCTCGTCTGGTCCTGCGGTTGCTACGCCACCTCGCCGACTGCTTTCCAGGCCACTGACTGATGTATGGGGCGTGAGGGTCTTGGCCAGGGGAGAGGGACAAGCAAGGGGACAGGTCCAAGAAAGCAACGGCAGCTGCTGGTGATTAGGTACGTACTGGAAGAGAGGAGAGCAGTGTTAGAGCGGTAGCCAATGAGGAGTTCTGGAGAGGGTGGAAGCTATGAAAATCTTCGTCTTACTGTGCAGGTGGGAGATGGAAGCGTTGAGGGAGAGGTGGTGCGGTCCAGGTGGATTAGGTGGAGTGTGGCAGCTGTCCTGAGTGGTGAAGGTCCCGAGGTGGTGTAAGGGCAGGAGGGCAGGCAGGTGAGGCACGGAGATGATTCCGAGAGCTGGCGGGTTAACCAGATTTCCAAGACAAGTGGTTCAGTGTGATGGAGTTTTCCTGGAGTAACTAGAACACGAGATTCATGAACATGAAGCATGAGGCCTGGTTACCAACATAGGGTAGTTGATGAACTGGCGAGGAAGCAGTGTCAGCAAGCAGCTTAAACCTCCAACCTGATTGCCTCAATCAGCTTCAGGTGAGGGGGGCTGTAGGCCCTGCCCAATTTTACAGCCACACACCCAGACCATGACATGATTTGTGTTTCGAACATTTCCTGAGCCTTTGATGAACCTTTTGTTTTCGACATTCTGTTCGCTCAGCTCTGGTATTTTGTTTTTCTTAGTTTTATGAACCCTGTTTTGGAATTTTCCCTGCGCTCTCGTGCCTTTTGTGAACATTTTGTTCACATAACGAGACACTTGTTATGTCCAATTAATCCCAGCCATGTCTCCCTCCTGTCTTCCATTCCCTGATTACCCTGTGTTTAAGGCCTGTGTTTTCTCGTGTGCATTGCTGGATCATCTGTGTATCTCCCTGAGTTATCTCCCTGGGTCGCCAGTTAAGGTTTCAGGTTTGTTTTGTTAGTTTTTTCCAGTTAGGTTTTGCTTAGTTTCCTCCATGCCTTCGCCGTTTCTGTTTGTATCACCACCTTCTCAATAAAACTCACCTGCATCTCAGCTGCCAGCACCTTAGGTCCTCGTTAAATTCAACACAGCTTGCCCTGCTAGCCATGGCAGTAGGGTACCATTAGTGACAAAAATCTAAATATTGATTTCACAGTCTCATGAACCAGTTTCAACAAATTTGAAGAAAAAAACAAAAGGTAAAAGAATAAACAGCTAAAACCTGCTAGCATAGCTGACAGCTAGCATAACATGTGTTATGCTAGCGGCAACAAATGTTGCTGTGCTTACATTTACTCTTCTTATGGTGAAAAGATTCAGGCTAGTGATGCGCGAATCATGAACGAATCGTTCAATACTCGAGAATCACTTTACTGACTCATGAATCATGATTCACAAGCCCAACTGATTCACTGACTCATCCCTGTTGCTGTTAGCAGCAATGTATCTAGCTTATAAATAAGCTAGATAACGCTCTGCTAACATGCTAACATCACATTTGAGCTACTCACCCCCTCCCTCCTGTGCTGAATCTTCTTGGTTGGCAACCAATGTTAAGGCGCATTACCGCCCCCTGGCTCATAGCTCAGTGGACATTTAGATGAGAAAATATATATTTGACACATTTAAGGAAAATACTAATAAAATAAAAATAAACAAGATAAATGTTTTTTAAGCAATTTTGATAGGAAATTGCTTAATTTTAGAAATGTTTTTGCTCTTTTTTGCTCTATAAAATAGTTTGTTTTGTTTTTTAGAATCATTCATCTTAGCAGTGGGATTTACATGTAAAGAGAAACAAATTAAGTTTGAGTGAAAATTTACATTTTTTGCACTCTCTGGTCGACTGACTCAGTGAATCAAATGACTCAAAAATCCGATTCACTTTGGTGAGTGACTCATTAAAACTTGATTCAGTAAAAAGAATCAAATTTACCATCACTAATTCAGGCAGCCATATAATTCTCATTATATATTAGTAGCAGACCCTTTAGAAAACATATGTACAAAATATTTCATTAATATCTCTTACCCCCATTCCCGCCAAATGCCTGGAGAGACTGGTCATTAAACACATCAGAGCTGCTTTTCCACCATCCCTGGACTCGCACCAGTTTGCATACAGGGAGAACCGGTCAACCGAGGATGTGATCGCCACAGTGCTGCACACATTACTGAAGCACTTGGAACACAGGAACACCTATGCACGGCTCCTCTTTGTAGACTACAGCTCGGCTTTTAATACCATCCGGCCATACAAACTCCGTCCCAAACTCCACCAACTGGGACTTAACTCCTCTCTGTGCAACTGGATTGTGGACTTCCTCACTAACCGTAGACAGAGTGTCAGAGTGGGTAAGAACACCTCTTCCACCCTTGTGGTCAACACCGGTGCCCCTCAGGGGTGTGTTCTGAGCCCTCTGCTATACACTCTCTTCACCCATGACTGTATTTCCTCCTGCGCGTCCAATCTCATTGTTAAGTTTGCAGACACCACAGTGCTCGGACTTATATCCAACAATGATGAGACAAACTATAGGACAGAGGTGCAACAACTAGAGTCATGGTGCCACGACAATAACTTGGTCTTAAACACCAAAAAGACCAAGGAGATCATTGTAGATTTCCGGAAGAGGGGTCATAACAACCATCTGCCTCTCTTCATTGGCAGTGAGGCGGTGGAGAGGGTGAGCAGTTTTAAATTCTTGGGGGTAACTGTGACCGAGGACCTGTCCTGGGGCAATCATATCACCTCAGTTGTACGGAAGGCCCAACAGCGCCTCTATTACCTGAGGAGACTGCGGAGCGCACACATTCCCAGATCTCTGATGTTGAACTTCTACAACTGTGCCATCAGCAGCGTTCTGACGTATGGATTTCTAGTGTGGTTCCCCAGCTGCACCAAGGCCGATCAGCAAGCACTCCAGCGGGTGGTGAAAGAAGCTGGCAGAATTATTGGAACAAGTCTGCCAGAGATCAGTAATATCTTCCCCACTCGCTGTCTGAGGAGGGTGCACAGTATCCTGCGGGACCAACATCACCCTGCGCGCCACCTTTTCCATCTGCTGCCCTCAGGGAGAAGGTACAGGTCTATACAGGCCAGAACATCCAGACTGGCCAACAGCCTGTATCCACAGGCTGTGAGGCTCCTGAACTCTCTGCCCCCCTCTCACGGACAATAACCATATCCAACTTCTTAATAGCAATGAACTGGTCTGCATTGGTGCATCATATCTTTATTCTCTTCCCCCTCCTGCCCCCCCCCCCCCCCCCTCTTTCTTAAATAGATAACTATCATATCTGATATCATATCTCACAGTACAATAATATTGAATGGGTGCATTGTTGTATTTTGTCATGTTTCTCAGGTCTTTGTCTGAATTTCTACGAACATTATTGCTAAGGATTGTCTTATTGCATTGGAGTCACACTGGGTTAAATATGTACACTTGGGTTTTAAGGGGTATTTATTATTTTCTTCTTTTTTTTGGGTTGTATGGAAGCCCCAAACGCAATTTCATTGTTCTTGACAATGACAATAAATAAATAAATACTAAATACTAATACTAAATACTAACTGAGGTATTTTACTTACTTTCTCTTGTACAAGTTTGAGGCAGACATCTCCTTCCAGTGGTGCAGGCAGGACGTAAAGGGGCGTGGCCATGTCTCCAGTCACACAAGTCACATGACATTGATACAATTTAGAGGAGACAACTTTTTTTTTAACTTGCATTAGCTGTCCAAAGCCAAAACACCAGCTGGTGGAATCACCTTTGTGGCACCATGCTGCCCACACCTGGACTACATGCAGGAGACACCTCTTCAGTGATGTTTGACTTTGTGTCCAGGACTTTACCTCCTAATCTGTTTTACTTTCAACCCACAATTACAATTATGCCCAAAAGCTGGTTAAAAATATTAAGAAGGACGTCTGTGGATGAACATATCTGTACTTTTACTTGTTTCATGAATTATATCTGGGACCATTAAGTGTATTGAGCCAATGGATGTTTTCTTTCAATTTGCACTTACACGTTGTGTATATATAATTTTTACAGGATTAAGTTATAGAAAACAGCACAAATGACTACAGCCACATTTAGGATTAATTAGTTATTAATTAGCTATTTATTTCCTCATTAGCTATTTAGGATTAATTGAATCTGGCAAGTATAAACCAATGTAACAAAGTCCTTTTGAACAGAAAGTAGCTTTAAAGAAATGTCCTAATATGAGAACAAAGGGTTGATATGATGATGATATAAGTTACCTTCTTTAACAAAATGTAAACTCTGTTTCTGAGCTGAATGAAACATAAAGTGAAGAAAAGCCAAAATGCAACGATGACACACGGAGTCAGAAAGTGAAAATGGTCATTTCCCTGAACCCTTTCTGACAGACACATCATATATACGCCAGTATTTTTCTAAGATTATACATTTTCTTGTTGTGAATTGGTATCGTTTCTGGAAATTGCACAGCTGGATTTATCAGTTCTGCAGGACGAGCCACAGGACAGCTCAGGAATGTGAACGCTGTCACAGTCTCTATTCATCATCTACCTGAAATTGAGGTATTTATTATTTTGTCTGTTCCCATATCTTGGTCTCAACCACAGCTCTAGATGGGATTGATCTCTGGCTGATCTTGATGAGCGGTCATTGCTCTCTGGAAATGCTGTACGGTAAAACACAGAGGCTTGTGTCCTTGTCAGTACTCTGCCATTCCTCAGCTGCAGGTATGGGAAACCGGCACAGGAGAGATGCAACAGAGAATTATGTTCCCCCCTTTTGTCCCCATACTTCACTTTGTTAAAGGCATTTATTAAAGGACTAATTACTTCTATATTTATAATTCATTTTATATAATAATAACAATAATAATTTATTACTTTATTAATTTAATTTCTAAATAAATTATTTGTAAATGAATTTTACTAATACATATTTTATTGGACAATTGATTATTAAAGTCACAAAAAATGGAAGAATGAAGACAATCACAGCTTCAGTGCCTGACTCAGATAGCTGTGGTAATCTACTGCAGTAATGTTTGTGTCATGTGACAACACCCCCAAAACAAACAAACTAACAAACAAACAAACAAAAAAGCCTAGTGAAAGGAATAAAGTAGGAGCAAAGCAGCAGAAATGCAACAAAATTCTTACAGGTCTTTGAAAATGATACTTGCAGAGGTTCTCAGTCATCCAGGTCGTCGTAGTCAAAGGAGCTTGCAAAGAAAAGCGTCTGGACTTCTTTAAGTTGCTTGAAGACGTTTCACCTCTCATCCGAGAAGCTTCTTCAGTTCTAAGGTCAAATGGTGGAGAGTCCCAGATATAAACCTAGTGGGAGTTTCCCCCCAAATAGGGACAAAGGACCCCCTGATGATCCTCTAATCACATTAGCCAAGGTGTGAAACTGGGTGTGGGTCACAATCAGCCAGGGTTTAGGGTGAGCTCATTGGGAAACCTGGCCCCACCCTATCATGTGATTCATGTGATTACCTGAGGTCAGATGGCCCAGGATGTGACTCCAGACGCGATACTTGCAGACAGTAACGTGATTGAGTGCACTGCAAAGGTTTTAAGAACCAAACATAAAGCTTTCAAAAATAACAGCATGATTACTTTCATTAGCACACACCAGACATTCCTTTCTCACACATCTGTCCTAAATAAAGATTATAGAAACCTCATGGCCGACATCCATAAATAACAACCAGGTGGACAGAGACTGAATACGTCAGACTTCTGAGGACCTCTGTGCACAAACATCCGTGCATCATCATCATCATTCTGAAGGAAAGAAGATAAGTGACAAGAGGGCATTTATATTACACCACAGCAGCTGGGATTGGCTGTCAAGGTGGGGAATACTGAGTACACTGCAGCGTGTCGACTGTTGCATAAACTGTAAAAGTACGTGAAATAGACCAGATCACCTATACTGTAAACATGAAAGGGAAGAAAATGACAATGTGAGGATCTTAATATACAACCCAAAATACATAATAAAATAATAGGGATGTTGTGTAATATGTAAATAAAATAGGATACAATAAGTTGCTAATCGTATACAGTGGTCCCTCATTTATCACGGGGGGTTACGCTCTAAAAATAACCTGCGATAGTTGAAATCTGCGAAGTAGCCAGCTTTATTTTTTACAATTATTATAATGTCTGTGTCTCGCAGCCCATGTCACCTCTACTTGCAGCCTGCATAATAATGTGAAGAAATATTTTTAAAAATGATTATTCAAAAAATGATTTAATATGAAGGCAACAGGCAGAGTCTTACATACCAGGGCAGTAACAGGTCATAGTTACTGCACTACTGTTGTCCCAGTGTAAATAATACAGGACATTACTGAATGATTGTACTGGCTCAGCAGTGCTGGATCTTTGGCGTATTATTTGTGCTACAACATGCCAGATATGTTCAGCTGGTGAAAGGTCTGCACTCCACACAGGCCAGTTCAACACTCTGCTGCTACAACGCCATGCTGCTCTAACACACTAATCAGACATACCATTTTACCCACCTGCCTAATGTAGTTTTTGTCCCCACTGGTCAAACAGCTCTGACCTACTGAGGTGTGGACTCCACTAGTTCCTTGAAGGTGTGCTGAAAAATGAAGGTGAGAGAAATCTCAGTAGGGATTTTCCTTCAGGCCTGATTCCATTTCAAACGAAAGCACTAGAAATACATATGTAACAGAGTGCTCTCGGGAACAATACGAGCACCTTTGTAAAATAAGTTTTTTTATATTCTGCATCATATATCAGGGTGCTTGTGTGAATGGGTGTGATGGTGAATGAGTTAGCTTTGAGTGCTCAGACAGAGTAGAAAAGCCTGATATAGCAACCAGTCCAGTAACAACCTGGTGGATGTTCAAAGGTTAATATGTCAGGTGATTCTTTTTCAATTCAATTCAATTTTATTTATATAGCGCCAAATCACAACAAAAGTCGCCTCAAGGCACATACGATTTTACGTTTAAAGGGATGATTATATTTATCACCATAGCAGTAGTCCGTTTCTTGTTTCTTTGCACAAACAAACAAACAAACAAACAAACAAACACATTCAGCTAGCAATGCATGTTGGATTTTACTGTACCGAGTTCATCAAGGTCTTCATGGTCACACCTAATAATCCAGCTGCTTTCCGGCGGCCTCAGCGCCCCACTGCTCATCTGTCAGCATTCACCATCAGACTGTCACAGTACAGCAGTAATGGTGTAGTGTTTCTATTTTGAAGGTCACTTACCACTTTAAAGTGACAGGAGAAAGCAAGGGGCCTGTGTGTCATTCCAGGCCAATACCAGTTTGACATCCGCTTCCCTTGACGTTCAATCACTGTGATTTTCCGTTTCCCACTTGGGCTCTGTGATTCTGCAGGCTAGTTCTGCTCAGGCAGGTGGGAAGTGATGAATGTGGCTCAGGCTCAGGCAGGTGGAAAATGATGAATGGCAACAATCACGTCTGACCATCAGTGGACAAAGTGCACCAAGCAGCAACATAATGAAAAAGATTGCTAAAGGACTCCCGTTAAATGAGCAACTCTTTCATGATGTTTTATGTGTCTCTGTTAATTGACGCTGATCTTTTGCTATTGTCATATCTATATGCAGCTTACTCAGCAGGCAGGTTACGCTTGTGAGCAGTTATTACATTTGGAACATGTAAATAAATGCATGAAGTGAAGGAGGTTAGTGACTTTGCCTTAGATCAGATATTCTGCAAAGAATATCTTTTAGTCATGCAGTCCCATCTCGTTACATACGGATGCTTTGACTCTTCTAGGCTGAAAGACGTCCTCCACTACTGAATTTACCCTTTTTAATTTTTCATATTTATTTCCTTTCTTATTCATAGCCTTTTCCTTTTTTGTTTTCTTTAGGTCACGAGCAGTTGTCCAAGCATTTCACTACATATCGTACTGTGTATGACTGTGTACGTGACAAATAAAATTTGAATTTGAATTTGAATTTGAATCAGAAGCCATGAGAATAAAACTGTGCTGCTGTTGCAGCACCAATCACAATAGTCATTATGAAAGCAGATGGGAAGCCTGTTACTGATTTGAGAAGTTTGCCTTTTAGCATTTAGTTAACAATGTGAACCCAAACCATGAGCTCTTCATAATCATTTAGATTTGGTACTTTAATCAAACTGGGACTAAAAAAGGAAAATTATTAAAAAGAAACTGGAGTTTATACTTTTTAATCCAGCAACATATATTCATGTCATTCAGATATAAAGGTGCATCTATTCTGTTTACATAGCCACTTTAAATGAGAAGTCTGTTGCAGCTTTGTGCTAAATCTCTGCATGCTTCTTTGTTGTAATGAGATCTCCTGTCAATAACACGGCAAGTATAGCCCTAATTCACCAAACCACTAAGCAGCCATTTGTTTGTTAAGTGTTTATTTCTTTCAGGGACTTCGTACAAAATACATTAATCACAAAGGGGGAAAAACAAATGCTTTGTACCAGTTTTAGCTACCAGCTAATTTCCATGTGCAATCCCCGGGCAGGTAAAAAACAAAACACTCATGCAAACACACACACACAAGCACACAACCAAAAACCTTAATCTCATATAAATTTAATTTTATAAAAACAAAAGGTAATGAAATGGAGACTGAGTACTCAAAATCCATTTTTCACACCACAGAAGAATTTGTAAGGTTGATCTCAAAGCAGGGCACCATATCTATGAATACAATATTATCAAAGCTTAACATTATATTCAGTAAATATATGACATTAGTGATATGAATATCAATTCTGATTAACCGTCAATGAATTCTATTATGTTTAAATGAGCTGATATATTTCAGTGTAATCATATTCAAATAGCTTTTCCTCATGAGCGTAGATATCCATGAGAATGTTTTGTGTTCATTCAATAGGATCGTCTTCCCCCTCTTTTCCAACACTACTCTTCCCAGTTGTTAGCCACCCCCATTTGTCCGTCTGTATCTGGAAGTCCCACAGGATCTCAGCTCGGTCTCTCTCCACCACCCTAGGGGACGTCCCCCATTCCGACCTCTGGACTTCCAGGCCACACTCAGCACCAGAGGTGGAGCCAGACATTTGAAACACCCGGGGCTTAGCCCTACAGGGTGGTATGCATGTGGGATTTTTTTTTTTCGGGGGGGTTAGAAATGACTAGAAGATTAATAGGCTCTGTTTTGAGTTTTGCTCAAAAAAAGAATGACTTCATATAGGACAAAAATATATCACATGTGCAGGACACCTTAAACTAGTTTTTAATTAAGCAGCGAGGCAGAACAAAGTCAGGCTGTATCAAGACACGAGGACTAAACCCCAATTCAACCAGACCCAGAACTGATCCGGAATTAAAACAGGGCTACAACAGTTCAAAATCAGGACTACTGAGGACTTAACCAAGACAGAACCAGAATCAGAACTAGATGATAGCAGCACTAAAAATCATCATAGACCTGCACTACACTTATTTTTTAATTCTACCAAAGTCCACTATTTAGATTGAGAAAAGTTTATATAATTATTTATCCTTGTTGTGCAAACAAGCTGCAGAACTTAATAAATATAGAATTTGAAAAATAACAAACCTAAAAAGAAACACTAGGTACGAGATACATGAGGACCTGTGATACGCTGATACTTTTGGTAAACAACCATTTGACGAACATGTGAGTCTCACCTGCTCTTGTTCATCTCTGCTCCTCTCTCTCTCTGTGCTGACAATCAAGCCAAACACCAACATCATCAAATATACAGTGGAAACCAGATATTTAAACACTCTTCAGATCAAAACACTTTTTTCATTGTAACATCAAATCAGACTAAATGTTTATTTTTTTAGATTGATAAATATAAAAAACATATTTGTTAACTTTAAGAGTAAAGAGAGAAACTATCTGTATTTCTTAATTGTAAATGGCACCAAATTGTATTCAAACTGAGCCACACTTATGGAGCTCCACAGTTCTGTTCCTGGTGTTTTGGTTGACATCTCTTGATGTTCCCATGTCACAGAAACAGGCTCTGTGTTTTGCCTTATATGCATCCACAGCTGTGCCACCAGTTTACTCACATGGACTCTACTAACCAATCAGAAGCTTCTTCAGCTCAGAATGGAATCGTCTGGAGTTTCTTATTAATTAACAATAAACTTAGTGTATATGTACTCCTACATTTGATCAAAGTGATAAAAATAGAAGCTCTGTCTCTCTTTATTCTGACATTTAACTAATTTAAAAGATATTTCAATATTTATTTATCCAAAACAAAACAAGTTTACTCTAAATTGATGTTTAACAGTAAAAAAATTTTTATGTTTTCTCCCTAAAGTGTAAATATCTGGTTTCAGCTGTGAATATACTGCTGTGTATAGAAATTCCTCTTGTTTTGCATAGAAATATACTGAACAACATACAAAGCATAATATATAAAATAACATCTACCAGAGTTTTTTCTTTGAAAGAAGCTCCTTATGTCCATTGTTGTGTTCATCTGTACATTACTGAAACTGGGTTA
This sequence comes from Mchenga conophoros, assembly GCF_057382185.1. NCBI lineage: Eukaryota > Metazoa > Chordata > Actinopteri > Cichliformes > Cichlidae > Mchenga > Mchenga conophoros. The sequence continues at coordinate 2,727,295 of NC_140541.1, forward strand.
GAGAGTTTGTTTAGCCGTGGAGGGAAACAACTGAAAATATGAAATAAACACATGTAAGCTAAGACTCTTTAAAGAAACAGCTTTGTTGTTGTTCGGCTTTTCATTTCACCATTTGTTGATTCACTTGAAGAGCAAGTAAGGTAATATGGGTCAAATGATCAGTTTGATATCAATCTTTTGTGGTTCACCGTCATATTTACATTATTTGTACAGTACGAATGATTTGCTTTGGTACCTGGTCGAACTTAAGCTCTCCTCTGTCTGTACACGCTATGCAGGGGCATTTTCCTTCAATGATGGTTCCCGTTCTTGCGCCTCGTCTTTCTGCCGCCTGAAGCTTTCACCAAGCACACTCACTTGTGGCCATCTTCCTGATGTACTGATGGATCATTGCCGTTTCATCCTGGATAGTGATTCTGACACCTTCTTTCCTCTTAGCGTACAGTCTCAAGGTGCTGGATTGGGTCAAACTCTCCATTTATGGTAAGAGCTTCCTGGTCTCGATGCCAGTGGTGTCCATCTTCTCCTTTGGTCAGCTTATTATCCCAGTAGGTGTGGATTGCCTAGACCTCGTTTTCCATTGACTCCTCAGGACTTGCATTATTGCTCCATTATTTAATACAGTAGAGTATAAAATGTAAATGCTCCACAAATGACAACACAACAGAAACTTCAGTGTTTAGTAGAAGCTGCTGGTTGTGCCGGTAAGGGTGATGCTATCATGAGTGTTATGTCCCTGGCCTAAGAATAGCCTTTACATTAAATGAGGCACGGCTCCAAACTCCAACAGCTCTGAAGGAAAGGTCAGCAAAACAGAATCATTTAAGATTCTAAATTCATTCGCTTCAGCAGTGACAAACAAACAAGAGGTTCTAATGTTCCCTAGTATTCCTTAACAAAAACAAAACAAAAAGACAGTTATCCACCCTAAATGGGGTAAATCACCATGGTTACTTATGCTGTCACCCTGTCCTGCTCCAGAGTAGGTTAACATCCAGACTACATCCAGAGGTTTGACATCACCGCCTGGTGACCAGCCAGTTTTCCAGAAAGTTCTCTCACCATTCCTGGAGATCCCAGCACCTCTGTGCACAAACAGCAGGAGAGGCTTATTTTTAAATATCATGTAATGTCTGTGTTTCCTGAGCATCAGTAATAAATAACATCGATTTTTAGACGCAGCTTTATTCCTTGGTATCATATTTGTATTTATTAGCAGCATTGTTTTTACAGTTTTTATGTTCTAGATTGTTTTAAGTATTGATATCTGGTTGGATAAAAGGACACCTACAGTGTACGTCTGTGTGTGACTGTACACACTCGCTGACTTCATACTGTGGTGGCGTGACGGAGGAAAACCAGCGAAGAAAGAAAACCAGTGAAGGCACCTAAATGGTACTGACAACACCACCTGGGCTAGAGGTACAGCCCAGGAAATATGACATTAGCCAGTGCAAACGTTTTTACAGTTACAAAGGCACACTGGGTTTATATTAAAGACAGAGGCGTGGCATTTTATAAAAGAAGCTTTTATTAAACAAAATAACTGCAAATAACAGAAAGACAACACCAAATGAAGCGGCAGGACGTGGAATACCAATTCTGTAATTCAACACTTATCAAACATTGCTTCAAAGAACAAGACTCACTTCCACCATGGTGCTCCAGTTAGAATTACAGCTTAACAATAGTTCATTAATATGGTTAAAGACCGCCCACTTGGGGAGGCAACCTGCAGGGGTGAGTGCCTGAGGGGGGCCACCAGTTACTCACCTGTGACGTCTCACTGCAGTCCTCACTGCCACTCTGCACTGCAACTTAAATGGTGCTTTATACTTGTTTCCCAGTGTTTATACTCACATGCCTGAGAGGGAACTCCAGCAAACATGGCTGCAACCCTGATGGACAGGCTGATCGCCAGTGTGAGGATACGTAAATCCAGAGCACGGAGAGATACCTGGGGTTATGTTGCAGTTATGATTGCAAGATGAAGAATATTTACCTGATAAATGACATTTCTAACTGAAGCTTCATGCATTCCCTCTGAAACCTGGATTTACCTGAAGCTACTGAGAGTCACGCCGTGCCTTTGAAAACACAGAAAGCTGAAGTGTGAGTCAGAGATGTACTGAATAATTATTTCCTCCGAAGAATACCTGGGATCATTATTCATGTGCAGTTTCTGATAGATCAGAGAGTGTTGGAGCTTTGATGGAACTTTGTGTCTTATTTTTGGATGCAGAGTTTGTAAGTTTAAATCAGACTCAGATACACACAAATGTTCATCGTAATCTGTGATCAATACTGAATGAATAACAATGCCTTGGCTCCACATGAATTCAAATTTCAAATATATATACATATATACACAGCAAATCTACCACACACGTCAAAGCCATGTCAGACATTATTAACACAAAGTTTTTTCCACCCTCTGCTTATACTTTGTTTTTTGTTTATAGAGGTTTTCATTACATTTGCCGCATGTTAAACACTAGAAAGGTGATTACAATAAATAATTGTCTTTCTAATATAAAACCAAATAAAATTGATAAAAAGATCCTAATTTCTTATTCACACCTCGTTGAATCTCAGCTTTGCTAACAGGCCTGATTACCGATGCACCTGAAAGAAACACCTGACCTCTCTGGCAAAGTGAAGCAGGCTTTGAGACTGCTTAGAAATCATTATTCAAAGATGGAGAAACTCGGAGTAGTGCAGCTTTCCAGGAGAGGCAGAATTACTCCAGGAGCACATTTATGAATCATCCAGCAAGCTCAGCATTTATGATTCGACAGTAATAAAGATCCTTAGCATTCATGGGAGAGTTCTTCCTCCCCCATAGCTCACACCATGATGCCGTGGGGCGATCTCTCACAGAGGTTTACCTGCCTCAGTGGTGTGTATGGGAAAATTCCTCGAGACCACCTCCAAGGGGACAACCACCACTTCGGGTTTATTACGAGGGGCTTTCCACCAGCTGCCTTCTTCAGTTGGAGCGACGTTTTCAGGATGCTCATGCTAACACTATGCTAACAGTTATAGTTTGTGCAAATTCTTTGAAAAACCTTGTTTGAAATGTAATATCAACAACATACTTTCCAACCCTAAGTCTATGTGGTTTAATCTTTTCTTGCTTTGCTGATTGGCTGCCATGATCGATGGCGCATAATCAACTCAATGTGCTGAAGTTCAGTCACAGTGAAGCAAGAACAATGCTTACAGCAGAGGGAGTCTGAGTTAGTGGGTCCAGGGCTGTGAACAGGTCCACAGATTATCTCCTCACAGGGGAAACTCTCACAGTAACTCATGCAGACAGAGAGGAATCAACTGAGGAGCATTTTAAGGGCAGGCCGTTAATGGCAGGACTGTCAACAGGTGAACTCGTTATCTACAGGTGTGCTGGAGGCAAAGGTGGGAAACAGAAGAAGGAACGAGGCCCTGTCCATGCAACAGAAGATGTGCTGACTGGTACACACACACACACACACACACACACACACACACACACACAGGGGGAGACCGGTGGACTATGACGGTCACATGACTAAACCTTAGATGCTCTTCATATTTTGTGCCTTCACAGTATGAAGAACTCCCCGATAATAATGCTCATATCAAATTGATGAGATGAGCAATGATTGATTAATGTTTCAGACCATGGAGTTTTTTACAACATTTATTTTGTCTGTCATCACTGACTATCATCTCCTACAACAACAGCCAGGCAGATTCAAGACAAATTCAGCTTTAATTAACAGAACTAGTCTGTGCACTCAACGCTGTGATCGTTTTGATCTACACCCTGATAATGTGTAAAGTGTGAATTATCCTTCACCTTCTGAGACCACCGTCAGTAATGCTGAAGTGTCACTGCTGCTGATTTTCACACACATGTGCATCCATGGAAACGCTGAAACCGAGCCCACCCCCCGCCATCACTGCCACGTTCATCTTTTTTCAGCTGCTGCTTTTAGGAATCACCGCAGCGGATCATCTGCCTCCATCTCTTCCTGTCTCGTCTCCTCTGTCACACCATTCTTCTTCACTACCTCCGTGAATCTTCTCAGATGTCTTTTCCCCTCCTGACTGGAGCTCCATATTCAGCATCCTTTGTCCAGTATATCCATTATCCCTCCTGCACATTTCCAATCTCAACCTTGTCTCTCAAAGTTTGTCTCCAAAGCTGCGTTGTACCTGTGAAATACTCTCTTCTAATCAGTCTGTTCTGGTCACTCCCAAAGAAAATCTTAGTATCTTAAACTTGGCCTCCTTTCTTTTGTCAGCGCCACCATATCTTTCTGCTTCACCCTGCTGCACCAGGCCCAAGCAAACTGTTTTTAAAGAAGACTCTGGTCTCTGGTTGATCGATGCAGATTTATTTCCTGAATGGAAACGTTGTCGGGTCAGTCCACACACTGCCCCACACAGCACGCTCTCTCTGGCAGTGATTACTGCAGCCGGCCTGTTTCCCCGTCGCACTGATGTTTGAGGCGAGTGGATTGATACCATATAAAGACTGTTACACATGCACCAGCAGGTCTCACTGCCATTTTTTAAATATTTCCTTTCACTCTTGCTGCTATCCTTCCATCACACATTACCCCTGACACGCGTCTCCACCCACTCCACCCTTGCTGCACTCTCTTCACTCTTTCATGCACTTGCTTTGGATGATTGACCCAAGTGTTTAAGCTCATCTCCCGTCATTACCTCTGCTCACGTCCCCACCTGTTTCCCTCTCATTCACACACATGTATTCTGCTTTGCTTGTGCTGCTTCAGGCTCTGGAGATACTCTGTTGTCTGCAAACATCATAGTCTACGGAGACTCCTGCCTGACCTCATCTGTCAAACTATCCATCACTACTGCAAACAAGAAGGTGCTCAGAGCTGATCCCTGATGTAATCCCACCCTCACCTTGAACCCATCAGTCACTCCTACCACACATCTCACCACTGTCTTGTTGTCCTCATGTCCTGAACCATCCTCACATGTGTCTCTGCCACATCTGTCTTCCTCATGCAGTGCACAGCTCCTCTCCTGTCAGATGCTGTCTCCACACCAAAGACAAAGACACAGTGCAGCTCCCTGTGACCTTCTCATGACACCTCTTCTCTTATCTTAATCTGGTGAAAAAGTCCACTCTCCTCTCTCGCAGACTGCTTTATACCACATTCCACAGGAACGCCTTTCCACTCTTCAATGTCGTCATAGCTGCCCTCACTTCCTCCTCATTTATCCTGTAATACTTCCTGAGTCAGTTTCCTCCATCTGCCCTCCTCTTTCTGTTGTTTTCTTCATCTGTCAGCTCCTCAGAGAGTTTTTTCATCTTTGGAACACGTTCTCTTCACTTGTTCGTGCATTTCCATTTCTTCCATCCTGCACTTGCTGCACATCCTTTCCAGCTCAATTCTTCTGCCAAGCGATGCAAGTTCTTTTCTTCTTCCTTAGTGTCCAGCCTCAGATACAACTCTGCCTAGCCTCCCGTGTACTTCCTTTATCTCCCTGACTATTCCATTTGTCTTCTTCTGCTGAATAGTTTTCTCTACTTCCTTATTCAGTCATCAGCAACTCTCACGAACAACCCAAAGCCTGTCTCAAGTAAACCTAAAATATACTGATACCAGAACCTGGTTTCGTAGTTATGGGTAAAAAAATCATCGTTCATACAGCAGCTGCAGTGGTGGAGATTTTCCTATGCTGTATTGCAGAAGTTGAAGATTATTGGGATTTTTAAAATTTGGGTTTTGTTTGTTTGTTTTGCTATAAAGCCATTATTTATTGTAATACGGAGCTATTATTGTGTGCTGAGGTAATTTAACTTTCAGTGCTAAGGTCAGGGTGTGATTCCTGACATGATATATGAGCTTCGTAGCGCAGCTGGTTATGGAGGTTATTAGAGTTTTTGCTCTGATGATACACCTCCCTCATTGTACGCTTAGATTCGCAGCACTCATAGATGGGAGCCAAACGCTCTTCTTAGCAGGTTTTGCAATCCACCAGCTTTGCAACTTTTTAATAACATTTCATTCTGTGCAAGATGTGCAGTATTGAATAATGAACCAGTAGGTTTATCCAGGATGATTAAACCTGCTGCCAGAAGCTGATAGCATTAACCAGTCACTGAAATGATGAATGACCTTCACATCTATCAGCCTTATTTAAAAAAAAAAAAAAAAAAATGTGTGAGAGAAAATATTTAGAGACGACGTGATTAGCCGGGCTGGGAGAGCGAAACAATGGAGGACATGAGAGAGCTTTATTAGCATCATTAGCTGAGATTACTCCTGAAGGTCAGGTTTTGAACACGCTATCTACCACTGAGAATAGCCAGTTTTGCTCACAGTGACCTTCCCTTCATCTTCACAGCAGTAAGCCCCACTGATCTGTTGCTACACAGAGAAGTGTCTTTCACTGGTTTCTGACCGTTTAGCTGCTGATAACTTGCATTTCTGTGGAATGAGCTCTTCCAAACTACTATCAACAACATTTACCATTATTACTATTGTAATAAATGACCATAACATGAAAGCTGCCTGTAGTTTTGTTTGTTTGGTTGTTTCTTTGTGTGTCACTTAAAAAGCAGCATGAGGTTCTGCAAAGTTGTAAGATGTGATAATAAGTGATAACGCAGAGAGCTTTGAGAACTCGTAAATGATTACAAATAGGGGTGGAAAAGGGGCAGGAGAGTACTCTGTATCCAGTGATAGGCTGGGCACATTCCTGCTCCATTACAGGATTCCCAGTTGTTGCATCATACTCTCCCCCAAATACTTTAGGGATAAAAATGTTATACTCATAAAAAGTATGTTCTGGTACCCTCTGCCTTTTAGTATGTTGTGTTAAATGACTCTGTTAGCTTACTACAGTACTGCACAGATCACTGAGCCAGCACCAGTGTGTAACTGGAAAATGAATCAAAATGAAAACAAGCACCAAAAAGTGGAGCTCATCCAGCTACCACTTGGCCATTCGTCGTTAAAAAGGACGTTTACAGCTCACGTTTTTTTCTCTTTAGGTAGTTTCCCTCAACAGCTATGAATAGTACAGAGATTTTATTTTAAATAACTCACCCATTGAGATCTTATTAAGGCTTACATGTAGGGCCTGTGCTGCGTTGATTGGCACAGATGGTGATGGTAGCCCCTGACCTCCTCTAACTCATCACTGAACTGGACCTTGGCGCTGTGCCTGTTGGTGTAATCAAATTGGTGGAAATATCTGAGAAATGTAATGGCTTTCTAAATGGTACAGCCCATCCAGGAGTGTATAGTTTATAATTTGTAGTCTTTGTTACTGAAATTCTAGTGTCTCATTAATCTGGCACTTAGCACTAATTATACCTTTTGTTGCCTTGAACATAGAATTGAATGACTTTCTTTTATATATCGTCTATAGTCATTCAATTGTCTTCCAGGGGCCAGAGCAGGCGACATTGAGGGAAATTTAAAACTGCTGGCTAAGCGTAAACGTAAATTCAGTAAAATCATAATTCACGTCGGCAGTAATGACACCCGGTTACGCCAATCGGAGGTCACTAAAATCAATATTGAATCGGTGTGCAACTTTGCCAAAACAATGTGGGACTCTGTAGTTTTCTCTGGTCCCCTCCCCAATCAGACCAGGAGTGACATGTTTAGCCGCATGTTCTCCTTAAATTGCTGGCTGTCTGAGTGGTGTCCCAGAAACGATGTGGGCTTCATAGATAATTGGCAAACCTTCTGGAGGAAACCTGGTCTTGTTAGGAGAGACGGCATCCATCCCACTTTGGATGGAGCAGCTCTCATTTCTAGAAATATGGACAAATTTATTAAACCCCCCAAAATATGACTATCCAGAGTTGGGACCAGGAAGCAGAGTTGCAGTCCTACACGCCTCTCTGCAGCTTCTCTCCTCCTGCTACCCCCCGAAAAACCCATCTCCATAGAGACTGTGTCAGCTCCCAAACAGACAAAAAACAAACTAAAAACCAGCAACAAACAACTTAAACATAAACAATTACAAAGAAAGAACAATACAGTATCCACATCTGAACCAAAGAGTAGAACAGTGAAATGTGGATTATTAAATATTAGGTCTCTCTCCTCCAAGTCTCTGTTAGTACATGACTTAATAATTGATCAACAAATTGATTTACTCTGCCTTACAGAAACCTGGTTTTATCAGGATGATTATGTTAGTTTAAATGAATCAACACCCCCGAGTCATTCTAACTACCAGAAACCTCGAAGCACAGGCCGAGGGGGCGGTGTGGCAGTAATTTTTCACACCAGCCTATTAATTAATGAAAGACCAAGACAGACTTTTAATTCATTTGAAAGCCTGATGCTTAGCCTCGTCCACCCCAGCTGTAAAACTCAGAAACCAGTCTTACTTGTTATCATCTATCGTCCACCTGGGCCTTACACAGAGTTTCTGTCTGATTTTTCAGACTTTTTATCTGATTTATTGCTCAGCTCAGATAAAATAATTATTGTGGGTGATTTTAACATCCATGTAGATGCTGAAAATGACAGCCTCAACATGGCATTTAATCTGTTATTAGACTCAATTGGTTTCTCTCAAAATGTAAAAGAACCCACCCACCACTTTAATCACACTCTAGATCTTGTTTTAACATATGGCATAGAAACTGAACATTTAACAGTGTTTCCTGAAAACCCTCTCCTGTCTGTGTCATGGATCGCTGTGTGGCAGGCAGGAGGAGGACCCAAAATGCAAAACTCACAGACACGGGGATGAACTCAAAAATTACAGCTTTAATGCTGGAGAGGCAGAACGTAGGAAATACAAAACTAAACTGGGAAAACTAAATACAAAGCTCGCCAAGAAACACAGGGAGGAACACACACAACATGAGGGAGAACGCGACACAGAACTGAGGGAGACGCAGACATAAATACACAGAGGGTTAACGAGGGAAGTGGGAGCACACGGGGAACACAGGTGACACTGATAATAATCACGGGACATGGCAGGAGTGAACACAACACTGACGGTAGAGGTGAAACAGGAAGTACAGAGGTTCAGACAGGAGGAGAGAGAGCACGGGGAGAACACCAACATAACGGGCAGGGGAGACACGGAATAAACACGAAAGGGGACGAGGGCTCATGAATACACAGAGGGGCACACAGGGGGTGAGAGTCACAAAGGGAAAGCACTCAGGGAACAACACAACAGGGCAACTCAGGAAACAGAACCTAAACAGGGAACAAAATACAAACATACAAGAAAACTAAGAACACTGGGCCAACATGGCCCAGGACCATGACAGTACCCCCCCCCCCCCCCCCACAAGGGCTGGCTCCCGACAGCCAAAACCCGAGAACCAAGACAAAGGGAGGCGGGGGACCAGGACGGAGGGACCAGAACAGGAAACAAAAACGAACAACAGAAAACACAGGAGCACAAGACCATAGTACAAATAAAGTTCAGGGGGCCGACCCAGAGCCCACCGGCACAAAAGTTCATGGGTCACACGGTCGGGGGGCCGACCAGGCGGGTGGCACAGGTGACAGAGCTGGTCCGGAGGCCGGCCGTGCGCAAGGCAACGGCGGCGACGAGGGAGACGACGGAGCAGTTCAGGGGGCCGACCGCGCGGAATGCAGCGGCGGCTCTCCAGTGTCAGGCGTACTGGCCGAGGCCCGGTGGGCACAGGACCAGTCGAGGCGGGGCCAGGCGAGGACGAAGACTCGGATGCTGCTGAGGCTGGACCAGGCGAGGACGAAGACTCGGATGCTGCTGAGCCAGCAGGTGCAGAGACTTCTGGCTGAGGGGACGCTAACTGTAGCTGCACAGGGCACGCAGTCGGCTTAGGATGCAACAGCTGGGGCTGTGCAGAGCAAACAGTTTGTCCAAAGTTTGTCAGCACAACGCAGTCCTCAGCTGGCGGAGAAAGCTCACAAAGGCTTCCAGCTGAGGTTGGCAGTGTCTGAATGGGTTGCTGAGCAATTAACTCGGCTGGTGACTGAGCTAACTGAACTAGAGACTGAGCTGGTGACCAAACAGGGAACTGGGCTGATAACCAAACAGGCAATGGAGCAAGAAACTGAGGTGGTAACAGAGCGGATGACTGAATGGGTAATGGAGCTGCTAACTGTGCTAAAGTCTGGGCTGGCGACAAAACAAGAAACTGCGCTAATAACTGAGCTACAGACTGCGTTATGGACAGAAATGCCAGTTGTAGTGGTAGTTGCGCTTGTGGTTGAGCAGGTGTCTGACTCTGGGTTGCTCTCCTTCTGGGAACAGGAACAGGTGCTAGGCCTGGCCGAACACCAGCCATCCCCACCCGAGGAACAGATACAGGTGTAGGGACGAGCTGGGCTCTGGCTGCCTTTACCCTGGGGGCCGGTGTAGGTGCAGGAGCTAGCTGGACCTCTGTCGCTCCCACCCGAGGAACTGAGACGGGTGCAGGAGTCGGCAGGGTCACGGCTGACCTCACCCGGGGAACCGGAACAGGAGCAGGCAAAGGCAGGGTGTCCATCAACCCCACCCGAGGAACAGGTACGGGTGCCGGGATGAACGGCGCCTCTGCCAGGCTGGGGACAGAAGCAGGGACCAGCTGGACCTCAGCCACCCTCTCCCGAGGAACTGGTACGGGAGCAAGGGAAAGCTGGGCCCGCGCTGCCCTGGTTACAGGAACTGGAGGCGGAGAGCGAAGCACAGGAACAGAAACAGACACAGGGAAAATCGAGTTAGTGGAGCTAGAAGCAATGATAGCGAACAGAGAGTCATGGCGAGTCACTCCTGGCAACTCTGTAGGCCTTAAGCTGTCCATGTTAGGAGTAGCAGTCTCTAAAACAGTCATAGCACAGGAAGATCCAGGTTTAGCAGAGTCAGAGTCAGTAATACAGAGCACAAAGGGATCCGTTGCGGACACAGGAGCATTCACACAGACCGTTTCTAAATATACAGGTAGGAGAGCAGCATAGTTCAGGACTGAAGAAACACCATCCACAGTCTTATACATAGGAGGTACAGGAGTTGGGGAGTTAACACAGGCGGTGTCCAAGGCAACTTGGTGAGAAACTAACTCAGGAATAGTCAACCTGAGCTCAATTCAATTCAATTCAATTCTTTATTTATTTGTCACATGTAGTTATAGCTGGTACAACATACAGTGAAATGTTTTTTCTGGCTAAAAAAGTACTCCCCCCGACTGTGCAAACATGCTAAAAAGGATTTTACATAAGCTAAGAAAAAAAGGAAAAGAAACAAAAGTTAAAAGTAAAAAAAATATATAAAAAAACAATGTAAAAGTCCATATGTTTGTGCTTATAAATATATATCCATGACGTGCAAGATATTGCACTGTAATGATTTGAATGAGAAGACTATAAAAATATACATATTTACATAGTACAGATGTATATAATAAGGTACGGATAAGGTTCAGAGAAGAAAGATAAAGTGCAAATTATGTACTGTGTGTGAGATTGTCCATCATGTTGTCCGGTTTGTGTTTTGGTTGAGGAGTCTCACAGTTTGTGGGTAAAAACTCCTCCTGAACCTTTCTGTTCTTGTTTTCAGGCTACAGAGGCGCTTCCCTGACCTCAGTGGCCTGAACAGTTTGTGGGCGGGATGGCTAGAATCCCTAATGATCCTGATGGCCCTGGATCTGCACCTTTCAGCGTAGATGTCCTGCAGTGCTGGTAAAGATGTTCCCATAGTGCGTTCAGCTGTGCGCACAACCCTCTGCAGGGCTTTCTGTTGCTGTACTGTGCAGTTCCCGTACCACACCATGATGTTGTTGCACAGGATGCTCTCAATGACACCAGTGTAGAATCTCCTCTGTATATTCTTGGAGATCTTAAACCTCTTTAGACGCCTCAGGTGATAGAGGCGCTGTCTGCCTTTACTAATGAGGAAGTCCGTGTGTGTACTCCAAGTGAGGTCCTCGTTGATGTGGACACCGAGGTATTTGAAGTTGGAGACTCTCTCCACAGGGGTTCCATAGATCTGAATTGGGGTGTGAGTTTTCTCTCCTCTCTGTCTTCTAAAGTCGATCACCATCTCCTTTGTTTTACTGATGTTCATGGAGAGGTGATTTGCCTCACACCACTTTGCTAGTCCATCCACCTCACTCTGGTAGGCCGTCTCGTCGTTCCCAGAGATGAGTCCCACCACCACTGTGTCGTCAGCAAACTTCACAATGGAATTAGTGGGGTGTCTGGCCGTGCAGTCCGCGGTGTAGAGGGAGTAGAGAAGGGGGCTCAGTACACATCCCTGGGGGGCCCCTATGTTCAATGAGAGTGTATGGGAGTACACATCCCCTATTCTCACTGACTGTGGTCTCGTGGTCAGGAAGCTATAAATCCACCTGCACAAAGATGTACTGAATCCCAGATCTTGGAGCTTACCCGAGAGGGTGTGGGGAACTATGGTGTTGAATGCTGAGCTGTAATCTATAAACAGCATTCTCACATAGTTCCCACATCCCTCATCTAGATGGCTCAGTGTGGTATGCAGGACCTGTGCTACAGCATCTCCGGTAGATCTGTTTGTCCGGTATGCAAACTGCAGTGAGTCGAAGTCGGGAGGAAGGAGGGAACTGATGAAGGGTTTCATGAGCCTCTCAAAACACTTCATCACTACAGATGTTAGGGCTACTGGGCGATAATCATTTAGGCTGGCTGGGCGGGTGTTCTTCGGGATCGGAACAATCACTGATGTTTTAAAGCAGGTGGGGACTACCTGCTGAGCCAGAGAGGCATTGAAGAGGCTAGTGAAAACTGTGGTCAGCTGATCTGCACATACTCTTAGCACACGTCCCGGTATGCTATCTGGTCCCGCTGCCTTCCTGCAGTTTGTTGCCCTCAGAGCTCTCCTCACATCATGCTCAGAGAGTATCAATGGTGCTGGTTCAGCAGCGGGGGCAGGTGCGGAGCTCTGAATTGCTGCCACAGCAGGCACCTCGAAACGCGCAAAAAAGGCATTGAGGTCGTCAGCTAATTCTGGTTTCATACATCTCACAGTGCTGGGTTTATAATCTGTGATTTTTCGTAGCCGGTCCCATATACGTCGGGAGTCACCGTGTTGGAAATGCGACTCCACATTGTCCTTATAGCGCCTCTTAGCCGCTTTCACAGTCTTCCTTAAACCATAAGAAGCTGCTTTGTAGCTGGTCATATCACCCGATGTGAGCCCATTTTTATAGGCAGTGGTCCGTGCTTTGAGAGCTCTCCTGACAGTAGAGTCAACCCAAGGTTTTTGGTTGGGAAAAATCCGGATTGTAGCCGAGGGGATGATGGTATCCACTAGCATTCCAATGAAGCTAATCGCTGTATCCGCGAACTCGTCAATGTTTACGGAAGTATCCTGGAATACATCCCAGTCTACGTCACCGAGTGCATCCTGCAGCGTCGCCTCTGATTGGACAGTCCAGCGTCTGACCTTTCGCGTCACCGGGGCTTCCTGATGAAGCCTTTGTTTATATTCCGGTGCGAGTAAGATGGCGGCGTGGTCTGATTTCCCAAAAGCCGGTAGAGAGATGGCTTTGTAGCCGCCTTTAAAAGAACTGTAACAGTGGTCCAGCGTGTTGTTGCCTCTGGTGGGACAGGTGACATGCTGGTGAAAGTTAGGCATGACCTGTTTTAATTTAGCCCTATTAAAATCCCCCGCCACGATGAGGGCGGCGTCTGGATGTTTAGCCTGATGGCCGCTCAACACATCATGGAGGTCCGATAGCGCCTTGTTGTTGTCCGCTTGTGGCGGGATGTAAATCGCAGAGATGATCACAGCAGTGAACTCCCTGGGGAGATAGAATGGCCGACAGAGAATGGTGAGAAGCTCCAGGTGGGGTGAGCATGACCGGGACAGGACCGTGATATTCCAAGGGTTACACCATCTGTTATTGACCATAAAGCAAACCCCTCCACCCCGCAATTTACCGGACTCCGCGGTTCTATCCGTGCGGAAAACAGAGAATGATTCCGCCGGGGTTATCGCGTGGTCCGGCACAGAGCTGGTCAGCCAGGTTTCAGTCAGGCAGAAGATGTTGCAGTCCCTGATGTCTCGCTGGTACCTGGTTCTCGCCCTAATATCGTCCAGCTTGTTCTCAAGTGACTGGACGTTGGCTAGCAATATGCTAGGCAATGGAGGACGGTGTGCTCTGGTACGCAGCCTGTTCCGGACCCCTGCTCTTCGTCCCCTGTGTTGCCGTCTCCTTTGACTCCGGCGACCTCTGGGGTCACTGTTCTCATCACGGAGGATCTCTTTCGGCCACGACGTTGTATCAAGCACCGTAGCAGAGGTAAGTGGGAAGTATTGTCCTATGTCCAGTAGTGTGCCAAGGTCATATTGAGTCAGACCTTGTGCAGCACGAGCAAAAAGACCAATGAAAAACATAGATAGAGCAAAATAAAAGCACAGTCGTCGCGGAGCTACCAGGACGGCAGCCGAACTCAACGGCGCCATCATCACCCCTAGCCGTTTACACATGACGGACGGTAACTTGTTGCACTTAACCTTAACAGTTGTGATTGAATGCACAGTCGTAGTGTTTTCAAAACCTGAGTTAACAGACTTCGCATCAGCTAGTGTTAACACGAGAGGAGCAACATTCTTTATCCCTGGAGAAACAGAGTCAGAGCTAGCAGACAAGGCAGGAAAAGCTAAATGTGGCAGAGGGTCACAAGCAACCTGAGAAACAGAAAGTGTAGCCTTTGGAGGTTGGCAGACACACTGTTCATTTTCCAGGGGGTCCCCTCTGGTTTCAGCAGGAAGAGGAGCCTCAGGACAGTTTGTTTTAACACTTAGTTCACAAGTATGCAACTCAAAAATAGTCTTTTTCTTTTCTAAAGTGGGATTATCAGTCTGTGTGTCAATTACTGCTGACCCGGGAGGAGCAAAGGAAAAACAGTCATTCTCAAACATGGGTGTGAGGGTAGGTAATGCAGACTCTGGATTAACTGACCCAGAATTACCAGACACAGAGTTAACGGTCTCTGGGATGACGCACACAGAGTCTACAGTGCCAGAGTTTTTTAAGTCAGCCTGAACAGCAGTCTCTAGGGGGGCAATGAACTCAGTCTCATGCTTAATAGGTGCAGAGGTGAACTTAGAAATGTTATGAGGCCTGGAAACACAGTCATTTTCAAACTTACTGTTCATCTCTGATGAGTTACAGACGTGAAAAACTGCGGACTCAGGAACAGAATATTGTCCGAGTTGGTCCGACTTGGAAGTGGCATGGAAGAAACAGTTAGTGTCACTCACCACCGGAGTTTGCTCAGAAACTTTAGGGCGGCGGCGGCGTGAGCGCCGTTTTCGCCGAGAGGGGGGAGGAGATGAGCCGGGCCGCGAATCCTCCAGCGGACCGGGCTGAACGTCCTCCGACCCCTCACACTGGAGAGGCAGCTCCGGGCGGACGCCTACGGTGGAAACAAGGAAGTCCCGGATGTGGGGGTGCAGCGCGCCGAACAGCCACGGGAGTCCGGACACCATCCGCTGTAGACGGACGGTTACGACCTCCCGGTGTTCGTCTCCTGGCAGCGCCTCCCACTCCTGACAGTGGTACTCCACCGTATAGATCAAATCCTCCCGGAGCTCAGCGGAGGGGTTGTGAGTTGCTGGGTCCATGTCGTGGTCGCGTTCTTCTGTCATGGATCGCTGTGTGGCAGGCAGGAGGAGGACCCAAAATGCAAAACTCACAGACACGGGGATGAACTCAAAAATTACAGCTTTAATGCTGGAGAGGCAGAACGTAGGAAATACAAAACTAAACTGGGAAAACTAAATACAAAGCTCGCCAAGAAACACAGGGAGGAACACACACAACATGAGGGAGAACGCGACACAGAACTGAGGGAGACGCAGACATAAATACACAGAGGGTTAACGAGGGAAGTGGGAGCACACGGGGAACACAGGTGACACTGATAATAATCACGGGACATGGCAGGAGTGAACACAACACTGACGGTAGAGGTGAAACAGGAAGTACAGAGGTTCAGACAGGAGGAGAGAGAGCACGGGGAGAACACCAACATAACGGGCAGGGGAGACACGGAATAAACACGAAAGGGGACGAGGGCTCATGAATACACAGAGGGGCACACAGGGGGTGAGAGTCACAAAGGGAAAGCACTCAGGGAACAAAACAACAGGGCAACTCAGGAAACAGAACCTAAACAGGGAACAAAATACAAACATACAAGAAAACTAAGAACACTGGGCCAACATGGCCCAGGACCATGACAGTCTGATCATTTCCTGATAACATTTACATTTACAATAATTGATTACACAGCGGTGGAGAGTAGACTTTATCACAGTAGATGTCTTTCTGAAAGCGCTGTAACTAAGTTTAAGAATATAATCCACCCACTGTTATCATCTTCAATGCCCTGTACCAACACAGAGCAGAGCAGCTATCTGAACGCTACCCCAACAGAGGTCGATTATCTTGTTAATAATTTTACCTCCTCACTACGTACGACTCTGGATACTGTAGCTCCTGTGAAAACTAAGGTCTCTAATCAGAAGTACCTGACTCCGTGGTATAATTCTCAAACACGTACCCTAAAGCAGATGACTCGTAACCTGGAGAGGAAATGGCGTGTCACAAATTTAGAGGATCATCATTTAGCCTGGAGAAATAGTTTGCTGCTTTATAAGAAAGCCCTCCACAAAGCCAGAACATCTTACTATTCATCACTGATTGAAGAAAATAAGAACAACCCCAGGTTTCTCTTCAGCTCTGTAGCCAGGCTGACAAACAGTCAGAGCTCTGTTGAGCCAACCATCCCTTTAACGTTAACTAGTAATGACTTCATGAACTTCTTCACAAATAAAATTTTTATCATTAGAGAAAAAATTACCAATAATCATCCCACAGATGTAATATTATCTACAGCTACTCTTAGTACCATTGATGTTAAGTTAGACTCTTTTTCTCTAATTGATCTTTCTGAGTTAACTTCAATAATTACTTCCTCCAAACCATCAACGTGTCTTTTAGACCTCATTCCTACAAAACTGCTCAAAGAAGTCCTGCCATTAATTAATGCTTCGATCTTAAATATGATCAACCTATCTCTAATGATCGGCTATGTACCACAGGCCTTCAAGCTGGCTGTAGTTAAACCTTTACTCAAAAAGCATCTCTAGACCCAGCAGTCTTAGCTAATTATAGGCCAATCTCCAACCTTCCTTTATATCAAACATCCTTGAAAGAGTAGTTGTCAAACAGCTAACAGATCATCTGCAGAGGTTTATTTGAAGAGTTTCAGTCAGGTTTCAGAGCTCATCACAGCACAGAAACAGCTTTAGTGAAGGTTACAAATGATCTTCTTATGGCCTCTGACAGTGGACTCATCTCTGTGCTTGTCCTGCTAGACCTCAGTGCAGCGTTCGATACTGTTGATCATAATATCCTATTAGAGCGATTAGAACATGCTGTAGGTATTACAGGTACTGTGCTGCAGTGGTTTGTATCATATCTATCTAATAGACTCCAATTCGTGCATGTAAATGGAGAGTCCTCTTCACACATTGAGGTTAATTATGGAGTTCCACAGGGTTCAGTGCTAGGACCAATTCTGTTTACATTATACATGCTTCCCTTAGGCAGCATCATTAGAAGACATAGCATACATTTACACTGCTATGCAGATGACACCCAGCTCTATCTGTCCATGAAGCCAGATAACACACACCAATGAGTTAAACTGCAGGAATGTCTTAAAGACATAAAGACCTGGATGGCCGCTAACTTTCTGCTTCTTAATTCAGATCAAACTGAGGTTATTGTACTCGGCCCTGAAAAGCTTAGAAATATGGTATCTAACCAGATTCTTACTCTGGATGGCATTACCTTGGCCTCCAGTAACACTGTGAGGAACCTTGGAGTCATTTTTGACCAGGACATGTCCTTCAATGCACATATTAAACAAATATGTAAGACTGCTTTCTTCCATTTGTGCAACATCTCTAAAGTTAGAAATATCCTGTCTCAAAGTGACGCTGAAAAACTAGTTCATGCATTTATTACTTCCAGGCTGGACTACTATAATTCATTATTATCAGGATGTCCTAAAAACTCTCTGAAAAGCCTTCAGCTGATCCAAAATGCTGCAGCAAGAGTCCTGACAGGGACTAGAAAGAGAGAGCAGATTTCTCCTGTATTGGCTTCCCTTCATTGGCTTCCTGTTAAATCCAGAATTCAAAATCCTGCTCCTCACATACAAGGTCTTAAATAATCAGGCCCCATCTTATCTTAATGACCTTGTAGTACCATATCACCCTATTAGAGCACTTCGCTCTCGCTCTGCAGGCCTACTTGTTGTTCCTAGAGTATTTAAAAGTAGAATGGGAGGCAGAGCCTTCAGTTTTCAGGCCCCTCTTCTGTGGAACCAGCTTCCAGTTTGGATTCAGGAGACAGACACTATCTCTACTTTCAAGATTAGGCTTCAAACTTTCCTTTTTGCTAAAGCATATAGTTAGGGCTGGACCAGGTGACCCTGAATCCTCCCTTAGTTATGCTGCAATAGACGTAGGCTGCCGGGGATTCCCATGATGCACTGGCTGTTTCTTCTTCACTCACTATGTATTAACAGACCTCTCTGCATTGAATCATATCTGTTATTAACCTCTGTCTCTCTTCCACAGCATGTCTTTATCCTGTCTTCCTTCTCTCACCCCAACCAATCACAGCAGATGGCCCCGCCCCTCCCTGAGCCTGGTTCTGCCGGAGGTTTCTTCCTGTTAAAAGGGAGTTTTTCCTTCCCACTGTCGCCAAAGTGCTGCTCATAGGGGGTCATATGATTGTTGGGTTTTTCTCTGTATCTATGAAGCGCCTTGAGGCGACTTTTGTTGTGATTTGGCGCTGACTGAATTGGCGTGCAGCGTGCCTGTAACCACTCTAAAGTCACAGTTTCTTACAAAGAAACTCTAAGAGCTCACATAGGCCCACTGTATAGTGACTATCAGCGTTTAGAGCTCCCACGTTTATGCATCATATTAGGCAAACAGAACTTTCTATTAGGCCAGGAAGTGCTCGCGATCCTTCCCAGCTTCTTGGCCCTTTTAAGGAAATGTGAAGAACATATGTGCAACACTTCAAGAGCTCCCTATTAACCTGATTATTTACTTGATCTTAGAAATGAGAAGACGGACCTCTTCTTTGGCAGGATAAAGCAATGACTTCATCTGAAAAAAGTTCACATTCACAGGACTTTGGATATAATTTCTTCGTTTTCTTCAGAAATGTTAGAGAGCAGAAAATCCCACATTTGCCTTCACTGAGATGTGTTAAAAAATGCACATGTGAATTATTCCCTCTTGACTGAAGTGGTAACTCCAGTAATGAGTTAGTATATGCTGAAGGATTATGGCAGTCAGACTATATTTCCTCCCCTCTAAATGTGTTTATCAGTGCATCAATCATAACTATTGTTTTCTCCCACATGAATGGAGCAGCAGTGCTAAACACTGTCCTCTGATCTCGTGCACACTGAATAAACCTGCTCTACAGTATGTTCAACTTTATGAATGTGTTTCTGTAACAACCAATTCAATGAATGCTCACCATATGATCAATATGTATTAGGTCTCATGGAGAGAAAAGGAGTGAACGGCTGTATTGGTGTACCCACATGAGGACTGTGACCCTTTTAAACACCTCTGACACTATGTAAGTTTTCACAGGTTGTCCACTCACCAGTTTTCCACCTGTCTCCATTTGTCTTCCTCCAGGTCCTGATGTCACTAAAACAGTGAGAGTTGGTTGAACCTACTCTCCCCACCACAGCCATCTGCCCCCCCGGCCTATGGGTCACCTTGAATTTAAAGGGCTGCAGAGCCAGATACAACCAGGTGATCCGAGTGTTGCCATCCTTCATGTGGTGGAGGCACTTCTTCTCCACTGTACTGTATTTGCTCTCTCTTCAACCAGCTCATGTACACAACCGGGCGGTCGACCCCCCCGTACCAGCCCTCGGTCTGAGGATGTCCGTCTGCAGAGTAAAAGGGAGGGGAAAGTTAGGTGTGTGCAGCCTCCTTCAACAGGATGTGATGGTTGTTGTTTTCTTCAGCTGCAGGCGTAGCAGGTGGTACCCCAAATATTTACCTCCCTCGATCCAACAGCACACTTCTTCAGGTGGGGTCATAAGCCTCTGCACGTGCTCCGCCCAGGTGTTGCTGTGGATTGTGATGTCATACAGATAGGCAGCAGCATATGCAGCAATAGGACACAGCACCTGGTGCATGGGACGCTGGAAAGTGACGGGGGCTCCAAACAGGCCGAGTGTGACAGATCTGTGAAGAGGAGGTCGATATGGACTCTAAACTTTCATTGTTCCACATTTGTAATCTGTAATCTTTCAGAATCTTACTCATCATTGGAAAAATTATATGAACAGCCGAAGCCCTTCAAGAAACTGTTCCTTTACTCTGCTGCTCTGGTTGCAGCTTTGTTAAAAAATGGTAAAGTGCTTCTTTTAAAGCAGGTGTTAACTAATTATTTTCCAAAGAGTGATATATCCAAGGCTTGATGCCATAACACACTTATCAAAGTGTGGGCAAAGGTGTTAATATTTGCTCATCGCTGCTTGAGGCTTATTTCAAGAAATGTGAGAAACCTCAAGAAAAAAAATCTACAATTAAACTTTATTAAATCAAAAAAGACCAAAGGCTAAATAAATAATCGCAGCTACAGTGTGTGCTGCTAAGTGACTACACACCTCATTTCACACACTCGTCCTGTCAGGTTCTGTTTGAAATGAAAGACTTCGTAGGGTAATAGCTGTCTCTGTCCACAAGTCTGTTGTCACCTTACTTAGAGCAAGAATGTGAACGTAGAGCAGCAGCTTGTGATCGGAGCTGCCTGTCAGACTGTTGGCAGACAGACTGCTGCTCGCTGTTGTGTAAATATGTTTTTATTTTTTTTATAACATAAGTTATTTACATGTAGCTGTAGATGATGTGCTTCTCTAATTCTGGCTGTTGTTTAGCCTCTGTCTGTCTGTTGTGTAAACACAGACTGTTTTCTCCTCTGTTCTCTCAGCACCTTGCAGGCATCAGGCAGTTATGCAGGCAGCCAATGTAAAGCAAGGCAATCCTTAGGGGAGTAAAAACTATGAATTTGTAAAGCTGGCCCTTTACCTTGGGAGACCACACAGACATATTTTACCAGTGTCATTCCCAGCAAGGTGAGCGACATTCATATCCACCCAGAGCTCCTTGTCAGTAATAGCTTCCTGAGGGACATATATGAAACAAACCCCACGGACGTAGATAGTCCTCCTTTCACAAGTTCTGTCATCTTGTAAATTTTCACAAGTGTCAAAAGGCTAATAAAACAGATGCAAAATTTACACGCTGTGGGAAAAGAAGAACACACATTTGAGTTGTTACCAGGAGCAAAAACCTGGAGTTCTGCTTTATAGGATCCCCTGAAATCTCCATGTCTACCTGTAGGGTCATTAATGTTGAGCAATCTGAAAACACTTTATTGTTTCAGGAAACGATTTCTGAAAATCCAAAACCCCATTACAGTATCTAAACATGGGGATGCTGTTGATTCCTGTACATTTATTTAAGACCAAAAATGTACCTTATGTCCTGCGGGTGGTATTAGAAGAAAAGTAATTAGGATTTTACAATTTTAAAAAGTCCCTCACAAAGTGTAAACATGTTTATCAAAGTTCACCCAAACTTAATTCGAGACACCGCCGCTATATATCATCCAAAGAGCAGCGCGATATCACAGCTGAGAGGCAAGCTTTCAATTCCCTCCAGATGCAATCGCTCTTTTTTAATTAGGACAAGAGATTTTCATGAAAAAGCCTTATTGCACATCATTAAAGAAGAAACAACAGAAAGCAGTGTTCAATCTGCTCAAAGTGGAACAGGCAGCAGTGCAAGTGTCCACAGGACACAGTAGGCTCACAGTGGTTACACAAGGAGGGATCACACAGGAAGAAGTCTGTCAAAAGTCCCATTCTGACCACGTGCACTCTGCAATTTAAACTTAAATCAAACTTGACCAGAGAACAAACATCAAACTCCATCATTCATCATTAACAAGAACTCCATCTTTCACTTAAAGAGTATACAGCTTCAAAGTGCCTTTGGATGTGTGAGCCAGTGAGTGGAGCTGGGCTGGTTCATGGGGTTGTCCTACAATGATACTCTCAGTGTGGACTGGTACTTTATGTCCAGAGTCTAAAATGTGTTGCAATCACAGAGAGAGTGCACGGGAACAGAAATGACTGAAAACAGATGCAGGAGAAAAGGATCGTCTCCACAATGTGATCAAATATGATTTCTGCCTTTTCCAGGCTCACGCACAGTTTCTCAGGCAAAGCTTTACTTTCTTCATCTATGTGTTCTCCAGATGTCTCCAAATAGAGCTGAAAACATAGATCTGCTGTCTCGACGTTAAACTAAAGCTGTTGTTCTGTATAGAACTCGACCATCTTAAATTTCGGGCCTGTCCATCCTAAAAGTGTCCCGTCTTTAATCTTTGCACCAACTGGTGAGCTCACTGACCTGATCCATTATTATTCTTCAAGCTTCATGCTGTAACAGAATTATTCAGAGTGAAGTCACGTCTGTTTAAATCTCTGTCGCTGTTTCTGATCTGAACATAAATTGTAGTCCACCTTTCCAAGCACCGTTAGTTTGTAGCGACTCTTTTGTGGAGTCATTGGAGATTATCATTCATTCAAAGACGTTCAGCAGACTGCTACCACAGCTTCAGCATGTATGTGATGGTGTGGGGTAATGATGCTGACATGAAGCAGCTGAGTCGAAGGATTTCTACAGTCCTGAGACTTAAGTCACCCTGACCCTGTTTAAAGAGCAAAGACCGTGCCCTGGTACTGCTGGTTGTTATCTAATAACACATCGTTTTGTTAAATGTTATTTTATGGTAAACATATTGAGTCATATTATAAACCAAACTGTACACGTGGTTCATATAACGTGCCTGTTAAAGGTTTGTAACGTCCCTTTGTTAAATGTTGCCTGATGGTACCATCTCACATTGTATCCTGTATGTAAAGATTTCAGCCCTGACTGTGATTGGTCCACTCAGCCTTTTATGCTCGTCGTGCATGAGATGCCATTCAAAGTCTGTGAGTTGTGCGAGTGTGTTAAAGTTAGATGTGATAAAAGGAACTTTCAAATGTTTCTTTTCCTTGTAAATGTAGAATTTTTTTCTAGAAGTTCTGCATGTTTAAATCTGAACAACTATTTAGTGTTTTTGAGAGTCATGGGAATACAGGCTGTTGCACTGCTTGCCCATTGTAATTACGTCTTAGCCTCAGTTTTTCTCTGCAGAGCAGCTTGGAAGGAGGTACAATTTTACACAGTAAGGAAGGATTTGCCTTAATTGGCCCCCAGTGAGTTTTGTAAAGACAGCAGCTGAACATGTACTTTGTCTGATTGGCGTCATTAGCGTAAAGGTCCGTTTGTGTCTGTGATGTGCTGTGGTGAGCACGGACAAGGTTTATGGAACTTTTATGAACTCTTACTTGCATTGATGACGGTGAAAGTTAAAGAGCAGAGGTTGCATGAGAACAACGATGAAGTGCAGAATGGATGGTTGAGCAGTCTGGGACTCCAGCAACACTCAGATGACCCTGCTCAGTGTAACTGCTGCGTATTTACTGTCATCTGTGCTGAAGGGAAGCCTGTTTCTGCCATTATCAGGCTGCTAATGTGATTGTAATAAGAAGATTAAACCATTTTAGGAGGAACCACAATGTTCACCTACTCAAACCGGAAGGTTGGTGGTTCGATCCCAGGCTCCTCCAGTCTGCATGCCAAATATCCTTGGGCAAGATACTAACCCCATGTTGCTCTCCGATGCATCCATCCATGTGAATGCGAGCACTGAAAACTTCAGATAAAGTGCTTGTGTGAATGGGTGAATGCACGAGTTGTATAAAGCGCTCAGTGAGAGTAGAAAAGCGCTGTATAAGAACCAGTCTATTTACCATCTAGAGAGTGAAGAAAGTAATCTAAGTCAGCAAATGTTTGAAATGCGAAACAACAACACAAACCAGTGATAAGCTTAAAGAAATGTACGACTTTATAACCCTGGATAAACATGAGCGATAGGTGGTCCACAATGTGCTTTACTTCGCTCAGTATTGAAATACTTTGTATATGGTTTATATGAGACTTCCAGCTTATCTTATCATCTAGTATCACACCAAGAAAACTGTTCAGGAGCTCTTTCAGTTTCCACACCATCTATATGAATATGCACTTGTGAGTTTCTTTGGGAATTCCCAAATAAGACTGTTTTAGATTTACTTGGATTCAGTGATAACTCCAAGTAAATCCACTTTTTCATTTTGCACATTTCTGAAACAATCATATCCAGCAGCTCCTTTAGCTTTTTTTGGTTAATATAACAGATACCTTACAAATATCAATTATATAAATCTTTTATATCATCATCAGTTATATAAATAACCATTTTGGACCCAGTACAGAGCCTTGTGGAACACCTCAGGCAACGTCCAAGCATGATGAGGAAGTGCAGCCTGATCCCATGCTGTTCCAGTTTATTAATTAACATGTCATAATTGATTGTGTCGAAGGCTTTCTCGAGGAACCATCTGGCTGCATACTGTTTCTGATCCATAGCATTTATAATCTCCTCGATTGATTCGGTTAATGCCTGTCATGTTGATCTTTTCGATCTGAATCCATAATGACTGTCAGAGAGTAATTTATATTTATCTAAGATTCTGTCTAATCATTTATTAAACAGGTTTTCTAGGATTTTGGAGAATCATGGTAGTAAAGAAACAGGCCTGTAATTTGTGAAGTGGCGTCGATCCCCAGTTTCATACAGCAGCACAACTGTTGTAATCGTGTAGTGTTGCTGATGTGAAATGATAAATCGCAGATCTATGTTAGTGGTTCTACGATTCCTTCTGTGACGTTCTTGATAATTTCAAGATTTCAAAATATCAGTATCATATCAGTGTATGTTTTGTATTTACAATATCAATAATTTCTTTTTCCTCCACTGCTGTAGGAACATTGAGTTGGGGTTTCTGTCCATCAGACTTTCACTACAGTCTACACATGACTCAGGAAACCTTTCTGGCAGATTTGCATCTTGAGTGGAGCAGGATCGGGTCAGCAGCAATGCTGGCCACAAAAAGAGAGACGGCAGGGAGACCTCATCTATCACAGATACTTGTTTGTATATTTACTGGATGTGAATATCATAAAATATCTCATCTCAAAATATCTTCTCACCCACACACACACGTTTCCCATTAGTGGGTTCTTGGTTGTCAGCTTATCTTACATGATAGTTGATAGACCTGGGACCGGCTGGGATGGGCTCCAGCCTACATTTGATAAAATGTAAAATAAAGGTGCTTCTTCACTAGACTTCAGCTTTTATGTTTCACCTCTGATCAGTGATCTGAATAATAAGAATGAGCTCTGCAGAGTCTGTTCACACCTTTCTAACACATATTCTATATATTCCATATATCCTATATGCCTTTTTCCACAGTGTGTGTTACACTTGCAGCTAACTTTCTTCCTTATGTGAACATATTTCTTAAAATTGTGCTGCTCCAGTAGAACAGTGTACTGAGCTACTGTGGGGATGAATAAATGTTGTGAAGCTGGTAGGTCATGGTCCTAGATATTTTTGTTTTTTTCTTCTGCTTGTTTCTTTTGTGTTCCCTGGCATAACGATTCATTCAGACAAGTTAGAACGAGAGTCTGTCATCATAACGAGAGTGAAGGTGTTTTTGCTGTTTACCAATCAGAGACAATAGTTTACCTCAACTTTGGTAGGTATTTTTCTACGATTTGTGGCAGTAAAGAAACTTCCAGCTGTTATAAAGAATGTGTTTACTGTTTGATATACACCACGGAGACTGTGATATCCTCTCGCCTTTGGCATGCAGCTACACCCCTCTTCACCTTGTGGGATTTTATTTGCTTTTGTATGTTATATTCTGCGAGTTTAGATCTTTGAAACGCTGCGAGATCCTGCTGCTCTCCCCCCGAGGTTTCCAGGGGTCATAGAGGCAGTGGAGCGTCCCCTCTGATCCAGGAAGGCAGCTCACCATAGGGATCTGACAGCCTGACCTGCCTGGCAGCAGTGATAGATACACTGGGACTAGTACGACCCCTCTGGCTGACATCCACAAGCTCGCTGATCGCTCACTGATGGCCCCGGTCATCATCTCTGGGTTGAGGAGCAGGTCTGGGAATAGCGAGGCTGCTGCAGTATATTGTGGCCCCATTTCTGCACATTTCTCATTCCTTGATCTAAGAGCTTTGTGTGCTAGAAAACTATGTGTGCTGTGAAATTGTTTTATGGCCAAATGCTGAAGTAAAGGAGTCGGTCCTGAAAACTAAAGAAGAAACTGGTTTCGTTTTAATTACAGTCTTGAATTTATTTGTACGAAGCCTTTCTCAGAAAAGGTGTGACAGCTATGAGGGCTCTGCTTCTCTTTGTTTAGAGCAGTGGTTCCCAAACTTTTTTTGGCGGGGCCCCCTTTTTTTTTTACAAGAAAAATGTTCGCGCCCGACCACCACCACATAAACGGTGTTTCCAATCACCGAAAACTGCGATTTTTTTTAAAACTCCGTTTTTGCGTTTACGTGTGGACGAGGAATACGGAGTTCGTCACACAATGTCACAGGTATGTGCCTTTTTCACGTCAGCTGTGGCCACGTTATTGTTTACATGAGATGAACTGCAGAATGGAGATGGAGACAAAATACTGTTAATCTGACTGTCTGCAGTTTTTACACGCTTACATACACACATGCAGTTACTGTCCCTCCATTTACAAAGGCAGAGGCGTCACAGTGTGATTATTTTACGTGTAGCTGTTTTTTCCTGTGTCATAATATTCAACATTGCTATCAACACATTTTTCAAAAAATGCCTCTCTGTGCAAAATGGGTTTAAAAACATAAACAGTGGGATACTGTTTGTGATTTGAAGCGCTCAGCACGTGCTGCTGATGCAGGGGAAACTAATCCTGCAGGGAGACCTACCTCGGCACTTGTGCAGGTGAAGCCAAAGGGAAGATTTGCTTCATTATATTTTCTAGTCTTTGGCTCAGAATGAAGTTGGTTTGGAAACATATTCAGCGATGCTTCATCTCCTGCTTTGCGTTTGTGTGGGTGCCCCGTGCTACCAGTGTCCAAGGGTTCTTTCTTTCTTTTTTTTCATACCACGCCCCCCCTGCAATCGCTCAGCGCCCCCCCCCCAGGGGCCGGGCCCCACACTTTGGGAACCGCTGGTCTATAGTGCCCACAGCGTAACTGGGTCACTGTTAGCAAACACCAGCTTTGTTGGATCTCTAATCATTACCTACATACACTCCAGTGTTTCCTGTTGCTTCTGTGTTTCAGTGGCATTATTGGCACAAGAAGGCCAGTAACATTTCTTGCACTGTGTCAAACACATACGTTCTCTGATTACGACTAGAGATGGCACGATACCACTTTTTAATGTCCGATACCGATATCATACATTTGGATATGTGCCGATACCAGTATGAATCTGATATAACGTGTTTTGTAATCAATAAAACTGTTTTTATAAATATCTTGCTGCATTTTGTACAAGTTTATACTCAAGTTTTTAAAAACAAGAGACTGAAGCTATTCTGTTATACCTGTATGCAAAAAATACACTGCACCCAAAACATTTCATAGTTCAGCGACACTGATCAATCGAATAAATTTTAACCTCCTCCCTATTCTGGTATTTTAAAGAGTACTTACCTACCTCACTAATAGGGTTGCCAACTCCCAGCAAAAATATTAGGGAACCACCCCCCGCCTTAATTGATGTAATCAACTTTAATTTAATGCACGTGTAAAACAAATGCACAGAAATCAATTATTTTTCTACAATAATTAAATAGATTCAACATCTTTCTTCAACAGAACTGCAGACTGCACAGATGGTTCCCAAAGGACAAAGTACTACAGCTTACTGGGGTGTATTAGACTTATTAGTTACTATATACAGTAATGGATTTCTATACATTTAATTAGGTGACCACTTTTGTCGTAAGATTCAGATAATTATTTATTCAAAGTTTTTAAATGAGAATAAGAAAGAAAAGTATTTCTTTGTGCCCCCCTCTCCCTGTTAATGCCCAACCTGGCACCCGACAAAGCTTTGCTAGACCCGCCCCTGCACAGTTACCAGCTGTCAGCTGCTTAGAAAAGGATCCTGGTGTTAGGGCTCACAGCAAGAAGGTCTTGAGCTCAAACGTCGATGCCTCGTGACCTGTAATGTTGTGGAAAACTAACTTCAAGTTCATATCAGACAAACTTCTCTACTATAATGCATTATTCATTGACTGGCCTTCTAAAAAACCTTCCCTCAGCTTAATACTGATAGAATTTTGAATTGGGAGAAAACATGTCAGGCCACATTTTGGAAAATTCTTCTGAGGATCTTTAAAAACTGATTTTAAAATTTCACGCAAACAAAGTGATTCATATTCATGAATCCTTTTCATCACTGTCAGATCGTCTTTGCAAAATACCCATCATCACCTTTGTGGCTATGGGACTCAGGAAATGTGCTTGTTAGCTATGAAACACTTTACTAAAACTTTCATATTTCATTTTAAATTTACTTAATTGCCCAATTTGAACTGCATGGCACGGACCAGTCCCAAGTTTGTTTTCTGTTCATTTGTTAATTATTCATTATTCACACACTCTTAGCTGAACTGAATGCATGACCTGTGTTCTATAAATAAGATGTATTATTACTGTAATTATAAGAATTAAATTATAGCTCAGCTTCGTCTCCACAGACAGACCTGCCTCCATCTCCTTCCCCCTCCTCTCTATCTTCTTTGTCCCCTTGACAACCACGTTCCGCTCTGTGGGACAAAGTGAAAATGATTGAAAAGTCAACAGTAGCTTTCTCCAGCGTGTATTCAGGCATACTGGACACCCACCGGTGTCAAAAGCTTTGTTCTGCACAAACCTCCCACCTGCTGTCAGTGCAAGAAAGACTTGGAAAATATCATAAGAAATGATACACGGACTGCCGAGCACTGACGGAAACACTCCTCCCACCACCGGAACAAGAGGCCGAAGACACTACAGTGTGTTTGTTGCACACCTCATTTCACACATGCACAATCTCTTTGATTTAATAAGTCAATACAAGGCATTCAGTGCTCCTGCCCTTATTTCACTCAGGAGTCAGGGAAAATAACTTGGACATACTGGAATTAAAGTGCAATTTGAATATTTTATTCATATTAATAAGCAGTGTTGGTCAAGTTACTTATTTTCAAAAGTAATTAATTACTTAGTTACTTTTTAAAAACACGATTTACAACCTGAAGAGGTGATAAATAGATCTTTCAGCCCAATTCTACTTTTTCTGCATAATCCATCATACAAAATGTAATCAAATGGAAAAGTCTCTTTTTTAACTTGTTTTATTAGTTTTAATCTTTTAACTTTATGCATCAAGCAAAAATTTAATTATCTGCAACATTCTCTGACTGGAAGAAATTAGTTTATCATTTAAACCAATTTTCTGCACATTCCAGCACATAAGATAAAATATTCTTTGTGTTTACACTCAGTCTTTCAAATAGATGCAAGTAAAACACAGCAGAAAATAAATAAAGTCAAAGACTCAGCGGTCCTGTTGCTCTATTTTCACCTGTAAAGCAGGAATGGGGTAGGCGGAGGTTTACCCTGGTGCAGGTGTGCCGCGGTCAGTGGAAGAATCCATTACGTCGTAGCTGCTCGGTGCTTGTTGGAAGTTTAGGGGTTTTTTCACTGTAAAAAGAAGTTTTCTTCCCACGCACAGCGGACACTAATGTTTTTTATGGAATCAAACTCAAAGTAAGGTCAGTACTTCCACGCTTTAAACGCTGCACGCTCATACTCTCTCTGCACTCGATATATGATCCATTGTTGATCTGCACACAGCTGTTGTCACGAACGGCACACTCGCTTACGTCACTGTCGTGAGACATTCTCGCAAAAAATCACGGTTTTAGTAACGCAGTAAGGCAGCGTTCCTACGGGAAAGTAACGGTAATCTAATTACCGTTTTTGCAATAGTAATCCCTTACTTTACTCGTTACTTGAAAAAAGTAATCGGATTACAGTAACACGTCACTGCCCATCTCTGTTAATAAGTAACTAAAAATGAGCAGTGCAAACTGCAAAAATACTCAGAGCTTAATGAGAATTGTTTTGACTCAGGGATGTTTCACCTGTGTTTAAATGACAGTGAAAGATTTAACTGATAGGGTTGGAAGAGCGTCATCGTCTGTGGTGGTCGCATGAGTCAGCGCTCTACAGCTCGATCCACTCAAAGAAAAGTCACTGAACATTTCAATATAATCAATATAATGTATTTGTGTTAATGCCTGGTGTGACGAGAGTGATGGTTTCATGTCACGGTGGTACAACGATGATGATGATGATGATGATGAGAAACTGGTGACTGCACAAGCGTTAGCCAGGAACTGCCTTTCCCAAACCCTGCAAGTGTAAAAAAAAGCAAATTCCACCCTCAGGCACCCACCTCCAACCAAAATAAAGAAATAAATAAATGACGTAGAAATGTAAAGCGTGGTGTTTATGGCAGCTGCCATAGAGTGAGACGGTGAGAATATGAGCAACACAAACAATCAATAAAACTGCAAACAGGAAGCAGCCTGAACAAGAAGCACTCTGAGCACAGGTGTGAAGGTCTCATTCTCAGCTGCTGCCGTATTTATTCCCCGTCTGACATCACATCAGCCATGCTGCCATTCTGCTGCCTGCTCTAATTCTCACTCCCCTCATGCTGGAAGACACCCAAAGCTTTACTATCCAGCAAAGCAGATGTGGAAGCAGACTCTGGCAAATCAACTGCAGAAATGAATTTAACACGCACACAGCATCAGCACTTGATATGAATTTATTAGCTGCGGTTACAGTAGCGTCACTGCAAACCTTGGTTTAAAAGCATGTCAACAGAGCCAGTGCATTTTGCTTCATGCATGTTACTGATGAGATGAATGACTTTTGTCCCCGACATTAACCGACTCGATCCCTGAACATCTAATAACACTGATGCTCATGCTACAAGTCTTTAGGGAGAGCTGCTGTTAGCATGGGTGGGTAATTCCTTAATGGACTGTAGAAAGACCAGATTAATTCATTGACATGCCTCACTCGGCCTCTTAAATTCAATTATCCCCTCTCTTGAATTAAATTATCACCTGCTTGTCAGGACAGATGTGCTGCTTGGAGCAGTGACGGGATGTACTGTGTGGATCTGTTTGGGGTTTTCAACAAACGGGAGCAAGATGTGCTGCCCCACACTTTGGAGACATTTTCATTTGCTTGGTTTGGACAATATTTGCTTAAGTTGAGGGGCCATCAAGATTTCCTGCATAATTAGTCCCATGTAATGAAGGCTATTTATTACAGAGATGACATTTACATTTAGTCATTTTCAGCCATGAAGCACCATACAGATTGGCATTTGAGCACCTGTTATTCTTGTGGCAATGATGGAGTGGAGCCATTTGTCTGCATTTGACTGCAGGGACAGATCACTGTGTCAGCCTCCACCATGTCTCATATCCTCTCTGAACTGGTTTCCATGCATTCTGGGTAATGAACAATTCCTGAAAGTAGTTTGGCGTTATCTCTTTTTTCACACAGTGCTTCAAAACAACAGGTTTACTTACTGTATGTTGAAGCAACAATGCTCTCTACATGCATATAATTATCCCAGGAGACGATAACATCAGCGGTCCTCAACCTCCGGGCCACGGACTGAGAGTCATGTGATGCCGGCCAGTGAGAGTTGAGGCTCGGGTGTGAAATTTATGGTTTTCAGAGTTTTTGTCGTTGTTTTCTTTTAATCATTTTTATCGTAAACTCGGTTTCCCTGGGTCTTTTCCCGCGCGTTATGAATAATTTTTTTTTTTTGACACTGGTACTGGTTTTATTTTGTTGTATTTGTCCACAACACCTTAAAGGCCGGTCTGTTGCACAAATTGGGGACTGCTGTCATACATAACTAATTTTTGGTTTGAGAAAAAAAGTCATCATAACCTAAAACAAGTTGCAGTTTTAGTGGCTGCAGAGAAAACTAGAGACCTAGACGACTGCTTGTCTCGACTTTTCAGCTTAATAGAAATGACAGAAACTTTGGACCAGAGCAGGTGAGTACCATAAAGAGCAGCAGTAAAGTGTTTCATAGCAACCACTTGGTGATACCTCAGGAACACCTTCAGGAAGTTTCTTCAAGCATGCTACGATGCTCAGTTGATGATGGGCTGATAACACCGTCACTGTGGCGCTGAATGTTTTTTTTCCCATATTCAAGACTTATTTCAGCAATTCTTCCAGATATCACACAAATGTCTAACAGGATAAAAAGATGAGGTGAATAATTTCCTCTACACTGTCACATTATAATATTCTGCACACACCTGCAAGGTAACAGACAGCAACTGGCCAGCGCTTCCTCTAATATCAGAGCTGTTAGCAGCCATGCTTCTAATTCTAGTGTTCGCATGGGTGAGTTACAGCTGTTGTCAAGGACAAAACTATCTATCCGGCCTTTAAGTGATGACGTGATGAATCCTGCTTCCAGGCATAAAGTAGTCTGCGTTTAATATGGCTTTTGTGTTGTTAACATGTTTAATGTTTTGTATTTTCTTCTATTTAATCTCAAAAAGCTCCTAAAACAGTCAGTGATCCCTGCTGACCTCCCTCGGCTTTTATTACCACTAATCATTTATTTAAGCTCAGTTTTTAAAACCTTAGGATGTAGCTACAGCCCAGCCCATGCAGCAGTATATGAATGACTAACCTTGTATTGTGGATGGATTATCTCAGTTGTTCTCCTGGCTGAAGTTTGGTCCTTTTACAGCATCCTGCCATGCGATTACATTTGTTCCTGACCACCGAGAACACTCACGTTAACTTTTATCGAGTGGAAAAAAAGTTAGCTTGTTTATATTATGCTAACATAGCTGTGTCGCTAGCGGTCACATAGCACATCATTATATACCAGCTAGCCCAACTTCAGTAACCCTACAAACGTCACTGCTGTTTAGTTTTCTGTCTTCATTTATGCTGGAAGTGATAACAGAGCTGTACGTTTTAATTTGTTTCCAAAACCCAGCAGTCAGGACATGCTATATTGTATTTAGATAGAAGCTAGCGAGCTAACTCCCTGCTAACTTCTAACTCCGTTAAATGTCTTAAATTCCGTTTTCATGGATGCCTGGATGTTAAACTCAATTGTTACACCTGGTAGAGCAGAACGCTGATCATTTTATTAAAGATGAAAGACTTTAGACAGTTTTTAACTCTCAGTAATGCCATAGTGATCGTTTGATTTATGGACCTGCAGCGGAGTTTAGGCCCAGACACGGCTAGTGACGTCAGACTTAACCTCCTAGGACCTGCATCCACATATGTGGACATCACATTTTGGGTTATTTAGACAAAAATACTGAACTTTGCTCTACAAGGGCCTGATATCCACTTACAAGTACGTTATACTGCTACTGTTCTATCAAAATTTTCAATGAATATGCTCATATGTGGCAAAAAAAAAAATCTTTGTTTTTACATTCATCG
The DNA here is from genome assembly GCF_057382185.1 of Mchenga conophoros. Classification (NCBI taxonomy): domain Eukaryota; kingdom Metazoa; phylum Chordata; class Actinopteri; order Cichliformes; family Cichlidae; genus Mchenga; species Mchenga conophoros. Next base: position 2,760,895 of record NC_140541.1, read on the forward strand.
GGCCCCAATATGTCAAATATCAAAGAGAAATGAAAAATGCATGCAGTGGAAGAGTTCAGGTCTTAGGCGGTTAAAGACCAGATAGAGGTCAAAACCATTTTTTGTACGAGGTTAAAAAAACACGGTTTTTAAGACTCTGAAGGCTTTTGACTCGTTTTTGGAGTCTGCCTCAAGTGTTGATCAGAGGAACTGCAGGGATTTATTTTTGTACGTTTTATTTACTTATTTAGTATTTGGACTTGTCTGCAAGCTTCTGTGCAGTGTTTACTTATTGAACATCAAAATTAAATACCTGCCAATTAAATGTCAACATGTCTGTATTATTTGTGCCATGTCATGTAAATAATGAATAAATTTCACAGACACTCTAGTAAACTTTGTCTGCTGTTCCAGAGAGTGAACTAACTTTACAATCTTAAAGTTTTAGTCTATTTACCAAAAATAAAGTTGACGTTGCTGCTGACAGTCTCCTGTTTCTGTTTGAGTTACAAATCTATTTGCAAAGCTAGCAATCCATCATGTCAGCTAAAATCATGGCTTCACAGCATCAGCAATAATAGAAACGTGACAATCTTCCCTTAAATTCTTCTTTATAAGAGAACTGTTTATCTATTAGCTGTTAATAATTAACCTGATATTTATATATATGCTTTTTTTCCCGTGTGGTGATAGTGACTGGCTGGGAATCCCCCATTTGTAACATTCCAATAACCAGTGTGAATTTCAAAGTTGTCATAAATATATTTCCAGTCTCAGCTTCCAAACACAGCAGTGGCAAAAAGGTTGATATAAACACATAAAATGGACAGAAAAAAAGAGACGTTGCGAGCAGGAAATGACTTGCCACACTATCTGCCCCACACTGATGATTTATGTCCCAGGATATCGCTGAGCCACACAATGAATCTTCATTTGATGGAGGCCTCCATGACTCTCCAGTGTTTTACGGGCGTACGAGTGTGCTGGGGGCTGGGAGAGTGCTGGTCTGCAGCAGGGCTTGTACGAGCACAGAAAAACCAGGTCCTGGATTACTTTGATTTTTGCATTTACTAAAATATGGTATTTACAAAAAACTTTATTCTTTTAAGTAGGGCTGAACGATTATGGAAAATAATCTAATTGCGATTTTTTTGCCCCAATATTGCGATTGCGATGCGATATGCGATTATTTTTTAAGGTCTTTGTCTTCTGTATTATTAAACAAAGACAAGCAATACATCATATAGTATGGCCAATACTATATTACATTAATTTTAAACTGTTCTTTCCTGGAAGACAGACCTCTGTTATGATGACATGAGGTGATGCATGAATTGATGACTGACATTTTTATTTAACTTCTTCAATCACAACAGTATATTTGAACATACACAATAGTTTATTTTTAGCTTACAAACATCTGAGCATAAAGTGCAGACAAGGAACCCTGGTGTAAACATTAAAATGAAAGTCAGTACAATGTGCAGATTGCAGAAATATACATAAACAAAATCAGTGGCTTTACCACACTCAGTTTTTCGACATCTGTGAACTACTAGACAGTCATTCAATTAAAAAATAATATTAAATAAATAAAACTAATAAATAAAAAATACACACATCTTACTGATCTCTGCAGTCAGTAACATTACACATAAAGTGCAAACATAATAGCAATTGTATAAACACACACACAAACACGCCTTTAAAGTTTAAAGGCGTGAAATTGGACGGTCTAGTTCTGATTAGCGTCACCGCTGTCTCGGTGGAGTTTAATAAACTCGGCCGTCTGCTTCTTGCTATCTAAAATATAACCAGACACTGGTGTAAATTCTCGACTGTCTCATACTTCTGTTTAATCAGTTTTCTGTTTGACGTTTAGTCAGCTGTGTGAAAACCAAGGAGGAACCCACCCGGGGGATTAATAAAGTTTTATTTTATCTAATCTAATAACTTTAATCTCAGCCAAACCGATTTACTCACGAACAAACAAAACACTGAAAAAAGCCCAACAATAACATTTTTAGGTTGTCTAAGTGACTTATATATTACGTTTAACCCGAGCAGCGAAACTCCGCGGTGATCTGAAAATGATGTGCCGGGAGTTGTGCCGTTCTCGGCCGCATCAGTAACCCTCGAGCTCCCGGCTAGCTGTCGAGCTGGTGGGTAGCAGACGCCTCTGAAAACGTCGAAGCACTTTTGCAAATATGGGATATCTTGATAAACCGAGCAGATATTTGATGTTTACACAACTACTTTCTCGCCTGAAAATATTTTAAAAGTTTATTTTGTGACCCAGAAAGATTAGTATGAGTAATTTTAAAACTTAGTAGCGGCCGCCATTGTTGGAAACTGGAGTTTGGCTGGGCCGCGCTATGAATTCTGGCGCGTCGCTGTGACGTAATCGGTCTACAAATGCGGCCTCAGGAGGATGCAGCCCATGAATTTGGACATGTCCAGAGTATAATCGCAGCCTTTGCGGTTAGAAAATTGCACTTGATCATGTCGCGATATTATTGCAAATGCGATATATCGTTCAGCCCTACTTTTAAGTCAACCCATGTATGTCTGTTTAAAATCTGCTCATGCATATTAAATTACCCATGTCCTGACAGATTTCACAGTTTGTGTTTTTATATGTGCGTCACTCTGTAGTCTAGTTGCCAGGCACTGATAGAATAACATCCAATATTCATCATCACTAAAAAGCAGCTGTTGTTAAGGGAACAAGATCAGCAGTTCAGTGAAACTGTTTCCTTTCACTATTCTTTACCTGAAAACTGTAATTCAATAACAGTACCTGCTGTTGTAGGTCAGACTGAACTGAGTCAGTTCAGTCTGCTTTAAGGTAATGTTATTATAGCACACTAAACATAACTCACAGCTTCCTGTCAGGTAGAAAAACATCTGCAAAGTTTGAGAGGATTTCTAAGTCAAAGTGTGCTCTGTCATTTACTAACAACCAGTGAGATGGAGGCAGAAGTGTTAGAGCGGTGAACAACCTGCTGTGTTTATGTTAAGTGCAGTGTTGGGAAAGTTACTTTTAAAATGTACTCCACTACAGATTACAGATTACATTCACGTTACTCAATGACAGTAACGTATTCTGAATACTTTGGATTACTTGATATATTGTCATGCGTTTTACAACTACATGAATGTACTATTGCTGTGTGATTTATTACTATTACTGAAGGATACTCAGCACTGAGCTAACATGGTTAGATGGTGTTAGCTGAGGTTATTGCATCATTATTTGCAGCTAGCAGGTTGTAATGCAGCCTTGAGTAATAGTAATAAATCACACAGCAGTGAAGTGGCACATAAACCAGGTAGCTAGCACAACTAAAACAAGCTAGCTGCAGCAGGCTAACGTTAGGTTTAAATAAAGAACCTACTTCCAGATGTTTCTTTAGGTTGGAGTCTTTGTACACTGAGAGCAGTTTGGTTGCTGGCAAACAGAGTTTGCATTGAACAGTCAGATTTCATCCCTTTCTTCTTTAAATGTGAAGTGGTGTTGGGCTTAATAAGTAAGAAATGCATTCCTGTCCGTGCACTGCTGGCTCTGCTGTGCTGGCTCTGGGTCCATTGTGTAACTGACGCCACCAACATTAACACCACGCTTACATTAGAGCCTCTTACTGTGTGTTTTGTTTGGGTTTCCGGCAATTAGAGAGGGGATAGCCTAACATATGAAACGCTAAAAGACCGCAGTGTAATCCATTTATTTCAACAAAGTAACTATTTTAATTTTCACCTATCTAAATGGTAACTGTAATGTCCGGGAAATACAGTTACCGTATTTCCCGGACTACAGAGCGCACCTGAATATTAGCCCCACAAGCTAAAATCAGGGGAAAATCCTGTTTTGTACATACATTAGCCGCACCTGACTAAAAGCCGCAGGTGTTTCAATGTTGACTTATCATATGTATAATATAAGAGATATGTAAGAGAATATGCACAAAGCGAATTGTCAGGAAAGAGATGGCTGTTTGGAGACATAACTTTTATTAATATTTTGAAAAACAAGTTATGGGTACATATTTGCATAACTTTTTAGGTATATGTACAAGTAGCGGTAATTACAAGTACGAAACATGTACTGTGCTTCATAAATGAGTAACAAATGTAGTACATAACAGTAATCTACAGCACACTAGAAAAATAGCTTCGGCCTACCTTTTAGGCTCAGGTGCAGCGACACGGCTTTAACAAGAAGAAAAGTCAGTCATTCACCACCATCTTTCTCTTCTTCCCTAACCCCTCTTCTCCAGTGTCGGAAACGAACAGGCTCAGGGTGGCTTCGTCATCCACTCTTCTTCTCTCCTTCGTTGTCACTTTCAAAACCAAACAAATCCTCGTTGTCAGTGTCAGAGTTGAACACCCTCAGAAGAGCCGTGGCGGTGTCCTCCTCTCCATCATGCAGCAGTCCAGCCCTTCGAAATCCGTTGGTGATCATGGATGTTTTCAAACTTTTCCACGCTGTCAGAATCCACCGGTGGAGTTGGGCATAACTTGCTTTTCGCAAGTTTATCGCCGCTCATCATCCACACCTCCCGCTGAACACGTAGCGTTAATTTGAAGTTTGTTTTTTGCGCTACTTCATACGGCACTACGTTGCCTGGCGGATGGACATATGACCAACATACCACTCTTGAACCCCGATTCTTCCGCCAGGCAATGTAGTGCCGTACAACAGCGGAAGAAACAAAACAAATCCGCTCATGGACAATCCATAGAAAAGCCGCACCTGACTAAAAGCCGCAGGGTTCAAAGCTTCTGCAAAAAGTAGTGGCTTATAGCCCGACAATCACGGTACTCATATCTTGTATTTTAAATACGTAACACTGGTACATGTGTTCCATTACTTTCCAACACTAGTTAAGTGATACAAGCAAGAGTAACAGGCTGAGCTGGAGCAGGAGCGGACAATGTGATGGTGATGGATAATTAATACTTCTTATATTGGCATATATAAGCAGAACATCATTTATCCAAGGTGAGGATGTAGAAACAGGCACTAATCTCAATTTAACAGGACAGATTTCATTTAAAATTAAAAGATCAACACTAGCTTAAAAGGACATGAATAAATTAAAAACATCAGAGAATTTCTCATCAGCAGAGGAATTTACGATGTGAGAGCTCACCACATGGTGAACAGGAGACAGAAGAATATTTATAGTGATGTTAAAAAATAAAGTGATGATCAGAAGTAAAAATGTCCACAAAACAAATTATTGTTTATTTATACACTTTGTTGTGTGGGGCCAGACACATGGTGTTGATAAAACCTCGGGCAGACTGGAGCCGGACTCCAAGTAACCAAGAACCAAGCGTGTGGCACAAAAACAAAATGACCCATTTCTAGGTCACTGTTACTATTTTGACCAATGTTGTTGTAATATGTGGGCATGTGTTAACTAGCAAGTGCACAGTGGTGCTTCTTAGTGATGTTGTGGAATGCATAAAGTAATGTAATGAAAAAAGGAAAGTAATCTAATGAGAATATTTAATTTTGTGGTTCATACGTAATGTAATACATGTAGTAGCAACATTACTTATGTTAAGTGAATCTGAGATTTAATTTAACTTTCTGTCTTTTAAATTTTATCCAGAACGTTCTCTATGAACTGCAATGAGCCCAGAAAGTAAGAGCCAAGCATGTTAAAAACAATCTAAGAAGAACAAGGACAGCAGTGCTGTGCTCGTTCAAATTACAAAGGAGGTTTCTGAGAGGAGGACTGGCTACGCTGATGAAAAATTCACAAACTTGCAGCCTGTGGCTTCAGCACATTCTTGGCTGCTAAGTCTGCTGCTGGTGGGGAGACTGACAGCTCTGCCGCTTTGACTGTGGATTTCGCCCTGTTTGGCTGAGCACTTATATAAGATGGTAAGTCAGGAATGAAGCCTTTGCTCTCTGAAAGCTTTAGATTTGCTTTGAATTCAGACCGTTGAAAAGCTTTCAGCATAACATTATCTTCTAATAAAAGAAAGAAACACAGTAAAGAAAGAAACAACCTAATATGAAGAGAAAGCTAAATTAACAGGAACTGCTTTGGAATTAAGTTTGGGGTTTTTTAATGTAAAAGAGAAATATTTAGTGTAATTGTATAAAGGACTCAGTCGGTACAAGTGCCCTTGGACTGTCTGCGAAGGAATCATAAGAGAGTCGTCATCATTAGCATGCATGTGGGGAAAGCTTTTGTATGTGGAGTGACCATGGTTGCTAGGCAGTCTGGGATAATGTCACTATATGCTACGTAAGTTATAGTGTTTCTTCTCTTTTCCATTCATTTCACCATCAGCTTTCAAAAGAGACTGAACAATAGTGAACAGCAGCGACTGTGGACTCGGTGTTTACCAGCCTGAGAAATATCAGACAGATGTACTGAAGTCTGTGACCTGCAGTGGTGCAGGGACACGCAAACACATCGCAGCCTTATATTTTGTGTAAGCGCTAAAGAAAATCTATGAAGTAACCAAAAGCCTCGTCAACCTCAAATGTTATTTCTGTGCACATGTGACAAAAACAGATGTTGTTTGTTTAAAATGTTATTTAAATTCAGACAACAAATCAGCAAAAACCTCTCTGTGTGTAGAAATGTTGCGGTGATTCTGCTGAAACGAACACAGGTAAAATGATCCAGTTCTTAAGCTCAGACTATGGTGCAGCAAAGGTTCCTGCTCAGCTTGGACTAAGCAATGCTCATTACCATCACATCCCAGCAAACGTGCATGAAATATTGATGTTTTCTGTGTGGTCTAAATTGGTGTCATTATTATGACAAAGACTGTGACACAGACGAGGCTTGTACAGAAAGTTCCCCTCCATAGGCCCACAGAGGATATCCAGAGGACGTTTCATGATAATGTCCAGCAGACGGGGAGGTTATAGAACAGGTTTTCGAGCGTAGATGTCAAGGTAAGACTGTCATCTGATGATAATTCCACCCCACAGTGTTTGCTGGGATTCTTCTCCTTTCATGCAATAAATTAAAAGTAAAAGATGTAGATCAAACTGACACGTCCTCGTTCACACATGAACTGAGCTCCATACTTGGAAGTGTGCATAAAAAAGATGTTGGATCTTTTTCCACCCATCATGCAGATAATTGAAAAATTCATGTAGTAACGTTTTTGATTAGTAACTGTGACGTCACTCCTCACAAACGTTTTAATAATTACAGTCATGCATTATTTGCTAGTGAAAGGATTTATTCAAATTGTTTCTTTATGCTCAGTTTTGTTTTCAGTCGGTTTTTATATTCGTATTATATATTCTACTATTGTCTTATTATTCTTATAGTTTAATATTCTAACAGTTCATTCTCTGCCTGTACCCTCGTCTCTCCTCCTCTGTTTTTGCAACCTTCATATTACGCCTTCTTTCTTCTTAGTCCTCAGATAATTAATGATCAAATAATACATTTACTAAAACAGTGTATTTCTACAAAAGATGATGTAATTAATTATTAATAAATAATACAAACACTTAATTATCAAACCAGCCACTCTTGCAGTGTAATCACTGTGGAGATCTGATCAGATCTCACTAACAAAGCTCCATAAAATGTCCAGCTGCCCGGACAATGCTATCGAGTTAGCAGGACGCCACACACACCGAGCCGACAGGCTAGCAGATGACTCCGGCAAGACCAGAGGTGGAGGTTTGTGCATTTATATTAACAATGCTTGGTGCATGAACTCCACTACTACTGAGAGTCACTGCTCACCTAATGCGGAGTTTTTAATGGTCAAATGCAGACCTTATTACCTCCCCAGAGAACTCACCTCTATCATACTCACTGCCGTGTATATCCCCCCCCCGACGCTAATGCTAGGTTGGCCATGAAAGAACTTTCTGCAGCCATTAACAAACACCAGAATAAACACCCCGAGGCTGCTTTTATTGTTGCTGGCGACTTCAACCACACCAACTTAAAGACAGTCCTCCCCAGATTCCACCAACATGTCTCCTGCCACACCAGAGGAGACAAGACTTTAGACCATGTGTATTCCAACCTGGCTGGAGCCTACAAAGCCACACCCCTCCCCCACATTGGACAATCGGACCATCTCTCCCTGTTCCTCACACCTCGGTATTCACCACTCATCCAACGTGTGAAACCTGCTGTGAGGACAATTAAAGTGTGGCCAGAGGGGACAGACGCAGTGCTCCAGGACAGATTTAAAAACACAGACTGGAATATGTTCACCCACACAGACCTGGACCAGTATGCCTCATCTGTACTGGATTACATCTCCAAAACCACAGACAGTGTCACCACCCAGAAACGGATCACCATGTACCCCAACCAGAAGCCTTGGATGAACCGGGATGTTCGTCTCCTCCTGAAGGCCCGCAACACCGCCTTTAGGTCAGGAGATGCACACGCCTACAGCACAGCCAGGGCTAATCTAAAGAAAGGCATCAAAAAAGCCAAACACCATTACAAAAAGAAGGTAGAAGAACACTTCTCCAACTACAACCCCCGACGCATGTGGCAAGGACTCCAGACCATTACAGACTACAGGACCACCAAACCCTCCCCCGCATCCTCTGATGTCTCCTTCCTCAACGAGCTCAACAACTTTTATGCTCGTTTTGAGCAAGGGAACCCCACAACCACAACCAAAGCAGACATGACGCCAGACCACCAACCTCTGACTCTCTCCCCCACCGATGTAGGAGCGGTGCTGAGCAGGATCAATGTCCACAAGGCTGCAGGTCCCGATGGCATCCCCGGGCGTGTTCTCAGAGCGTGTTCTGGGGAGCTTGCAGGAGTGCTCACAGACATATTCAATCTGTCCTTGGCCCACGCTGTGGTACCGGCCTGCTTCAAATCCACCTCCACCGTCCCGATACCCAAAAACTCCAACCCATCTAGCCTCAATGACTACCGCCCAGTAGCACTCACCCCCATCATCACTAAGTGCTTTGAGCAGCTGGTCCTAGCACACTTCAAATCCTGTCTCCCCCCCACCCTGGACCCCCACCAATTCGCATACCGCCAGAACAGGAGCACAGAGGATGCAGTCTCCATCGCACTGCACCCTCTCACACCTGGACAACAACAACACCTACGCCAGAATGCTGTTTATAGACTTCAGTTCAGCATTCAATACAATCCACCCCTCACAACTCATCAGGAAACTGACAGACCTGGGCATCAGTTCCCTCATCTGCAAATGGTTACTGGACTTCCTGACCAACCGGCCCCAACATGTCCGGCTGGATAACCACTGCTCATCTACCATCACAATGAACACCGGTGTACCACAAGGCTGTGTGATGAGCCCTTTCCTCTACTCCCTCTTCACCCACGACTGCAGACCTGCTGATGGTTCCAACACCATCATTAAGTTTGCAGATGACACCACGGTGATTGGCCTCATCAGTGACAACGATGAGGCCGCCTACAGGGAGGAGGTGGATCGTCTGGCTGAGTGGTGCGACACAAACAACCTGCTGCTTAACACCGAGAAGACCAAGGAGCTCATCGTGGACTACAGGAGGAATGCTGACCCACATCCACCCATCCACATTAAGGGGACGGCTGTGGAGCGTGTGAGCAGCTTCAAGTTCCTGGGAGTCCACATCTCCGAGGATCTCACCTGGACGACCAACTGCTCCAAGCTGGTCAAGAAGGCTCACCAGCGCCTCTTCTTCTTGAGGACTCTGAGGAAGAACCACCTGTCCTCAGACATCCTGGTGAACTTCTATCGTTGCACCATCGAGAGCATCCTGACCAACTGTATAACAGTCTGGTACGGGAACTGCTCTGCCTCGGACCGGAAGGCGTTGCAGAGGGTCGTGAAAACTGCCCAGCGCATCGCCGGAGCACCACTTCCTGCCATAAAAGACATCTACAGGAAGCGGTGTCTGAAAAGGGCTGGGAAAATCATCAAAGACCCCAGTCACCCATCACATGGACTCTTCACCCTCCTGCCCTCTGGGAGGCGCCACAGGAGCCTCCGGACTAAGACCACCAGGTACCGGAACAGCTTCTTCCCCACAGCTGTCAGACTCCTGAACTCTGCCTCCTGACATCTGACCCACGTTAATACATGGACTGAACATACACACACACAATGGACAACTGTACCCTCAAACACACAATAATAACATGGACTGAACCACCACTCACAACCACCAGCACTTTATATAGCCTCTGTAGGAATTATATCTCACTTATCTTAACTGCACTACTGTATAGCTCTGTGTAAATAATCATTCTGTACATTCGATAATCTTTAACCCTACAACTGTTTACAACTTGCATAGTTCCCATTTCTGTATAGCTGTATATCTCAGATTTCTGTAAAGTTATTTATTTCATATTCTGTATAGTTTTTCATATTTATATCCTGTTCATAGCCTGTACATAGCTTGTACTCACTACAGCCTGTACATACTTATAGTTATAGAATATTCACAACATACTTCATACCGTGTACATTATAACATACCATAATAGACCCATTTCTGTAGTATACTCACATATCTATATTATTGCTAATATATATTGTAATATATCTATATCACTAAAGCACTTCTGGATGGATGCAAACTGCATTTCGTTGCCCTGTACCTGTGCATGTGCAATGACAATAAAGTTGAATTCTATTCTATTCTAAAATACACACAGTACATTAAATATAATGCAATCGGGCGGCTCTATTGTAGCGATTTCTTGCCATCCCTAGTGCCGCCCTAATTTTACACATGACGACGTTATTTATTAAATAAATAAGTTATCATTAACACTGAGCCTAGCTACAATTAACATTGAATATAATAGTCTTTCCCTCCCTCCCCCATTAAAGATGGTTCAGCCCACTGTTGTCAGTAGCAACAAACACCTTGATTGTGCATCATGGACATTTTTAGATTTCAGTGCAGGTGGTTGATTGTTACGTTTGGCACCTCCAAACTTCATGAATGATTTAAGATGACAAAACAACAGGACACTTCAAACTCTCCAGATTTTAAATCGTGTTGACATAAAACCAGAGTGATTATAAAAAATATACGCAATGATTGTAGTGGATAATATTGTCATGTTTAGTGCAGGAAGAAACGGCAAAAACAGCAACAACGTTCCCATTTATGGATAAAAGTTGGTTGTTAAGGAGGAGGGAAAATTTTGGGATTGTTAGCGAGGAGCAAAAGTGAGAGAGCGAGAGAGAGAGACAGAGAGAGAGAGAGAAATGGATTATATGGAGTTTTGAAATATGCGAGGTTTTAGTCCTGTGATGTTCTGTGGAGGACAGAAACTATTTTTGGAGTTTGTTTATATGAAACATGTATATTTACCACACTTGATGCATTTTAACCATATGTAATGTATAATGTAACGAATGTAACGCCTGCATGTGTGTAAAGAAATGGCTTTGATTTTGGCACCATAACAAAAATCCCTGAGTGCAGTTAGGAGCAAAGATAATGCCTCCTTACTGTTTTTCTTTACACGTATAAGGAAACTTCTGGTAAGACAAAAGGTTTTTTTTTCCCCATCACTCAAGATCATGAATATTTATCATGTTTCATTTGACATGCTGGGTCTCAGCTTGTTATGGTAAATCCATGAATAAATAATAGCAATAAATTAAATATGGCTTTCTATTTTTATATTTTAACTCTAAGCATGGTTAGCCACACTACTTAGATCCCTGACCTCTTATCTGTGTTTCTTGCATCTTTACTGGGTGTAATATTAATGACATATTGTAATATTCTAGTGTTTTCTGACTTTAAGACTGCCACAGTATATAAACACGAGGGAACCAACAAACCTGATTGATGAAACAAGCTGGAAACTTTATTACAATGACGACGGAGTATCATCCCAGCTGGCTGTTTGAGGAGCACCTTATTCCTTCTTGGAAGCTTTGTCCAACAAAGCATTAGTGTGAGGAGGCCTGTTAAATCATTGTCTGCATGTCAGTGTGAAAATGCTGCACTTACGTCCCCTGTGGATAAAGCTGATTGCATTTTATTGGCTCAAAACACACAGAATAGCTTCCATCCAAACACAAACACACAACCATGACCTCTGTGAGAGTCACAAGGGCCACACTCTCGGGGGAATCAGTTGCTTAAACCCACAGAGAAATGGAAGACTTACTCTTGTGGTGGCGCTTTATGCTGGAAAACAGAAACATGTTGGCGTCTCTTCTTCTTGACTGGACTGAATAGGACTGACTTGGATGAAATCACTCTGCTGATGCTGTATCCATGACCTCCAAAAAAACAAAAACATTGTATTGATTGAAAAGATTTTTATCACTGTAAATACCTCTGTAAGGATCCTATGAACTGACACTAATATGTTATAATTTGCTCATATAAACTGATCTCAAACATTCTAATAATTTACAGAAATGAAAATGGTACTGCTAAAGGTTTTGGTTTATTCACCATTTAATCACCAACAGGACAGTGTTTCAGCAGAGAGGCTCACTCTGACCATCGGGCCCTGAGCTCAAGTCTGGACGCAGCTAAAGAAACTCGTTTTTAAATGAAGCTGTTGACATATTCCCAGAACCAATCAGGCTTTTCACACCTATTTCAAAACAAAACAAATAAATAATTAAAAAGTGAAGAATGACGTCGAGCCCAGAAAAACAAGTCAAATAAAACCGTGCTGATGGGATATATTCTCCATATTTCCTAAAATGCCAACAGTTAGCATCGTCTGTCATATAAGTGACCCTGCTGCAGCAGGCTACCCACACATTATGTAATGTCAGAGTGCCCAAGGAAGGGAGAAGCATTTACAGAAGTCTCACAGGAATTACTTGTACATACACTAACCTCATTACTTGAAACTCTGGCCATTCACTCTCCTTTTTGGTCAAATAGCTGTTATACAGCCTGGAGGTGTGTTTAGGGTCATTGTCCTGTTGGAAAATAAATGATGGGATGGCATGTCACTGCAGGATGCTGTGGTAGCCATGCTGGTTCAGTGTGCCCTCAATTTTATTATAAATATCCTACAGTGTCACCAGCAAAGCCCCCCCACACCATCACACCTCCTTCTCCATGCTTCCCACATGCATGTAGAGACCATCGTTCACCTGATTCACACGGTCTCCTCTGAACATGCAGAGATGTGTCTGCTACTGGAGCTCTGTGTGGCATCTATATGGGCTCTGATCTGAGCTGCTGCTAACTTGTGATTTGTGAGGCTGGTGACTGGGATGAACGTATCCTCAGCAGCAGAGGGACTCCTGGTCTTTCTTTCCTGGGGCGTCCTCATGTCAGACAGCTTCATCGTGGTCTTGATGGTTTTTACGACTGCACAAGTTTTAGCAGTTTACCGACTGACTGACCTTCAGTTCTTAAAGTAATGATGGGCTGTTGTTTCTCTTCACTCAGCTGATTGGTTCTCGCCGTAATATGAATTCTAACAGTTGTCAAACAGGCCTGTCAGCTGTGCACCAACCTGACTGCTGCACAACACAACTGATGGTCCCAACGTCATTAAGAAGGCAACAAACCCCACCAATGAACCCTGACAGGCTCACCTGTGAGGTGAAACCAGTTCAGGTGACTACACCATGAAGCTCACTGAGAGGTCATGGTCAAGGGTGTGCGGCGCTTTCAGAAAAGGATGGCTACTGCAACAAATGTTAATGTTGTCTTTGGCAAATACGCTAGCAAGTTTGTTAGCAAGTAGCTAACCATGGTCCGATGCACAGAGGGGTCCATTGGTTATAATGGCTACTTAGTAAGAAAAAGACTAATAACATACTAGAATTTCCCCATCAAAACTAAAGCACAGATGGACGAGTTATTGTAGCCGCTAAGACTGGTGGACCTAAATCTTCACCACCACGTCCGTATACATACAAGCGAAAAGGGGAGTGAGCGGGTCAGTGCTCAGGGCACAGAAACTAAGCTGGCTTCAAACACACCATTTATTTTCATAAAAAAAAAAAACACAGCCAGAATCACAGATACAAACTAAATTCCCCGTATACAATAAAAACAGTGTTTGTAACCCGCTAAAAACCTTGCCGGCAGAAATAACTATACACTATTAAAACAAGGCTAAAACATGTTTTCCATATGCTAAAATTACCCTCCCACTAGGGCTGAACGATTATGGAAAATAATCTAATTGCGATTTTTTGCCCCAATATTGCGATTGCGATGCGATATGCGATTATTTTTTAAGGTCTTTGTCTTTGTGTTTCTCCCCAATATAAGGACCCTCAAATATGAATGTTATTGTATACATTTAGACAGTAGAATCCATATTTTTGCTGTATATATGTATATGTACTGTCAATCTGGGGCACGGTACCAAAACAAAGGAGGTCTGGATCAGCTCACTGTTTAAAAAAGCCATAATCTCTGATCCTATGGGTTAGGGCTGAACGATTATGGAAAATAATCTAATTGCGATTTTTTGCCCCAATATTGCGATTGCGATGCGATATGCGATTATTTTTTAAGGTATTTGTCTTCTGTATTATTAAACAAAGACAAGCAATACATCATATAGTATGGCCAATACTATATTACATTAATTTTAAACTGTTCTTTCCTGGAAGACAGACCTCTGTTATGATGACATGAGGTGATGCATGAATTGATGACTGACATTTTTATTTAACTTCTTCAATCACAACAGTATATTTGAACATACACAATAGTTTATTTTTAGCTTACAAACATCTGAGCATAAAGTGCTGACAAGGAACCCTGGTGTAAACATTAAAATGAAAGTCAGTACAATGTGCAGATTGCAGAAATATACATAAACAAAATCAGTGGCTTTACCACACTCAGTTTTTCGACATCTGTGAACTACTAGACAGTCATTCAATTAAAAAATAATATTAAATAAATAAAACTAATAAATAAAAAATACACACATCTTACTGATCTCTGCAGTCAGTAACATTACACATAAAGTGCAAACATAATAGCAATTGTATAAACACACACACAAACACGCCTTTAAAGTTTAAAGGCGTGAAATTGGACGGTCTAGTTCTGATTAGCGTCACCGCTGTCTCGGTGGAGTTTAATAAACTCGGCCGTCTGCTTCTTGCTATCTAAAATATAACCAGACACTGGTGTAAATTCTCGACTGTCTCATACTTCTGTTTAATAAGTTTTCTGTTTGACGTTTAGTCAGCTGTGTGAAAACCAAGGAGGAACCCACCCGGGGGATTAATAAAGTTTTATTTTATCTAATCTAATAACTTTAATCTCAGCCAAACCGATTTACTCACGAACAAACAAAACACTGAAAAAAGCCCAACAATAACATTTTTAGGTTGTCTAAGTGACTTATATATTACGTTTAACCCGAGCAGCGAAACTCCGCGGTGATCTGAAAATGATGTGCCGGGAGTTGTGCCGTTCTCGGCCGCATCAGTAACCCTCGAGCTCCCGGCTAGCTGTCGAGCTGGTGGGTAGCAGACGCCTCTGAAAACGTCGAAGCACTTTTGCAAATATGGGATATCTTGATAAACCGAGCAGATATTTGATGTTTACACAACTACTTTCTCACCTGAAAATATGTTAAAAGTTTATTTTGTGACCCAGAAAGATTAGTATGAGTAATTTTAAAACTTAGTAGCGGCCGCCATTGTTGGAAACTGGAGTTTGGCTGGGCCGCGCTATGAATTCTGGGATATGGTAGTAATTTGGACAGCCTTCGGCGCGTCGCTGTGACGTAATCGGTCTACAAATGCGGCCTCAGGAGGATGCAGCCCATGAATTTGGACATGTCCAGAGTATAATCGCAGCCTTTGCGGTTAGAAAATTGCACTTGATCATGTCGCGATATTATCGCAAATGCGATATATCGTTCAGCCCTACCTCCCACAGTCCCATAATCCCACAGTCCAGCCACACATGGGCGAATGGTCCTTATCTGAAAGAGACAGGAGAGGAACTTCTCTTCCCGTATGGTAAAACTCGCCAGCAGCAGACCAGGGAGGAGGCTCCTATCGCAGACCTGTCTCCTCCCGACAGCGCGTCGCCACACAGTCCCGCCCCACTCCACACCTGAACACGGCCTCCCTCGTCTCACCGTCAGATGCAGGCAGAAGGGCATCCCTGCCCTGTTGTGATTTGCGGCCATCGCCACCCACTGTTGCTGTTCCTGCCGTTGGGACTGGATCACCGAACGACTCGTGGCGCCCCACAGTCAGGCAGCAGCTCCTTCCACACACGCTTGCACGCGTTCCTTTTTCTTCTGCTCACCTTTCATGCGTCGCTTCTTTTTGTCTCTGCGCTCACGATCCCCTTTAACAGGTCAATCTGGCGGCTGATAGGCCACCTTGGGGTACGCCCCCACCTCACAGGTGCCTACAATTGTCTGTTTAGTCCACAGTGGGTTAAAGGAATATGGTACAACATTAACACACATAATATAAATATCACAATAAAACCATGCAAATAAAATCAACACTATGTACCAATACACAGATTGATACAACTTAAAAACACAAATTTCCACTGTGTGACATTATCATTTAAAAAATGTTTTTGGCTCTTTAGTGTTGGTTATTTGTTAGAATCACGGGGTGCTGCTTGGTATGAGCTGGTGTGTTCAGAGAGAAAGAAGACTAGCACGATCCTCATGACCGTAAATGACTTTTAAATTTGTAGTAAAAACTAGTGAAATGAGACTAGTGTGTGTAAATCAAAGAAAGCGTTGCATCAGATGGGGCATCCTCCATAAAAATCTCCCAAATCAAATATGCAGAGTTGCCTGCTGTGGTGACCCCTTGTGAATAACTAACTTATGAGTGGCTGCTTACTGTAGTTGTTTATACAGTCACCTAACGAGTGAAAAATCTCCAGTTTAATCTCAGGAGTAGGCACAAATCCCTCGGGGGTTGCGTCAGGAAGGGCATCCGGTATCAAAATGTGCCACATAAACCATGTAGCACTACCTGCTGTGAATCCCTTGTGAATAAGGGAGCAATATTTACGTTGAGCATCATATTGTCTTACATTTTAAAGAATGAATCATAATCTCTTCCTTACATTAAGGAATAAATATTGTAATGCTTCTGGCTCATTTGGCATCTTGTGTTCATAGTGTTTTGTGACTCCCTTGTGTTGTAATGTTCTTCCCATCATTTAGTTTTGACTTTTGTGTTCCCATCTTCCCCTCGTGTTTCTTTCCATGTCTCCCCTGTCTGTCTCTTACATCCATGTGTGTTCTCCCCAGCCCTTCATGTGTCTCTCACTCCCTCTCTCGCTCTCTCTCTCGAGGGAGTGAGAGAGCGAGGGAGTGAGAGACATGGAGGGTAGAAATACGTGGCCCCGTCCACTGGTCCCTCAGTGTGTTAAACTCCGTGTAACTTCCTGCATTTAATCATTAGTTAGTATTACTTTCTGGATCTTCTCTCTCCCTCTGTGTCTCTCACCCCCTCGCTCTCTCTCCCTCTGTGTCTCTCACTCCCTCGCTCTCTCTCCCTCTGTGTCTCTCACCCCCTCGCTCTCTCTCCCTCTGTGTCTCTCACTCCCTCGCTCTCTCTCCCTCTGTGTCTCTCACCCCCTCGCTCTCTCTCCCTCTGTGTCTCTCACTCCCTCGCTCTCTCTCCCTCTGTGTCTCTCACTCCCTCGCTCTCTCTCCCTCTGTGTCTCTCACCCCCTCGCTCTCTCTCCCTCTGTGTCTCTCACCCCTCGCTCTCTCTCCCTCTGTGTCTCTCACTCCCTCGCTCTCTCTCCCTCTGTGTCTCTCACCTCCTCGCTCTCTCTCCCTCTGTGTCTCTCACTCCCTCGCTCTCTCTCCCTCTGTGTCTCTCACTCCCTCGCTCTCTCTCCCTCTGTGTCTCTCACCCCCTCGCTCTCTCTCCCTCTGTGTCTCTCACCCCCTCGCTCTCTCTCCCTCTGTGTCTCTCACCCCCTGGCTCTCTCTCCCTCTGTGTCTCTCACTCCCTCGCTCTCTCTCCCTCTGTGTCTCTCACCCCCTCGCTCTCTCTCCCTCTGTGTCTCTCACCCCCTCGCTCTCTCTCCCTCTGTGTCTCTCACCCCCTGGCTCTCTCTCCCTCTGTGTCTCTCACCCCTTCGCTCTCTCTCCCTCTGTGTCGCTCTCTCTCCCTCTGTGTCTCTCACCCCCTCGCTCTCTCTCCCTCTGTGTCGCTCTCTCTCCCTCTGTGTCTCTCACCCCCTCGCTCTCTCTCCCTCTGTGTCGCTCTCTCTCCCTCTGTGTCTCTCACCCCCTCGCTCTCTCTCCCTCTGTGTCTCTCACCCCCTCGCTCTCTCTCCCTCTGTGTCTCTCACCCCCTCGCTCTCTCTCCCTCTGTGTCTCTCACCCCCTGGCTCTCTCTCCCTCTGTGTCTCTCACCCCTTCGCTCTCTCTCCCTCTGTGTCGCTCTCTCTCCCTCTGTGTCTCTCACCCCCTCGCTCTCTCTCCCTCTGTGTCGCTCTCTCTCCCTCTGTGTCTCTCACCCCCTCGCTCTCTCTCCCTCTGTGTCGCTCTCTCTCCCTCTGTGTCTCTCACCCCCTCGCTCTCTCTCCCTCTGTGTCTCTCACCCCCTCGCTCTCTCTCCCTCTGTGTCTCTCACCCCCTCGCTCTCTCTCCCTCTGTGTCTCTCACTCCCTCGCTCTCTCTCCCTCTGTGTCTCTCACCCCCTCGCTCTCTCTCCCTCTGTGTCGCTCTCTCTCCCTCTGTGTCTCTCACCCCCTCGCTCTCTCTCCCTCTGTGTCTCTCACCCCCTCGCTCTCTCTCCCTCTGTGTCGCTCTCTCTCCCTCTGTGTCTCTCACCCCTGGTTCTCTCTCCCTGTGTTCCCTGCTCGCTCTCTCTCCCTCTGTGTCTCTCACCCCCTCGCTCTCTCTCCCTCTGTGTCTCTCACGCCCTCGCTCTCTCTCCCTCTGTGTCTCTCACTCCCTCGCTCTCTCTCCCTCTGTGTCTCTCACTCTCTCGCTCTCTCTCCCTCTGTGTCTCTCACCCCCTCGCTCTCTCTCCCTCTGTGTCGCTCTCTCTCCCTCTGTGTCTCTCACTCCCTCGCTCTCTCTCCCTCTGTGTCTCTCACTCTCTCGCTCTCTCTCCCTCTGTGTCTCTCACCCCCTCGCTCTCTCTCCCTCTGTGTCGCTCTCTCTCCCTCTGTGTCTCTCACTCCCTCGCTCTCTCTCCCCCTGTGTCTCTCACCCCCTCGCTCTCTCTCCCTCTGTGTCTCTGTGTCATCATATGCAGGCACTCATATTCTAGTCTTTCAATTCAATTCAATTTTATTTATATACATAACAACAGTCGCCTCAAGGTGAACATTTGTGTGCAACCAGTGTCCACTATTGAATCAAGTAAATCCAACATGGCCTTTTTTTCAGTGTACACCGTTCAGGAATTTATGACTAACTTTCTAATATTGTGTTGGTGTCAAAAAAGCAAACACGGGCATCCTCTCCATATACAAACGTCATATACAATAAAGTGCAATGCACTATGTATTCTGACACCTTACTGTCAGAATCAACATTAACATTTTTTGACAATTTGAGCTGCAATAACTTGCCTATTGGATTGAATCACTGTGGCTGTAGCTCAGCAGGTAGATCGGGTTGTTCTGTCCCAAGTAAAAGATTAAAAAATGATTCATAATAATTTAGCGATTAAAAAATGTCATATTTCATCTGTGGCATCTACACTGAAAAAAAGGCCATATTGGATTTACTTGATTCAATAGTGGACACTGGTTGCACACAAATGTTTTGCTTTGGCAGAAACTTAAACGACTGCGTTAAATCAACACAACTTTTTCATATTCAGTAAACATGTGCATTTTGTGTTCATAAAACACGATTGAAACATGTTCAGATGAAGTAAGTTGAGCTCCTGGAATATTTTAATCCTTCACAATTTTGTCATTTTTTTTCAACACTATTCAATAACTTTTACCCCAGTACTACTTGGTCACTTAAATACTACATGCTGTCTTCATATTACATAATGTTCAACAAAGTCTAGATCCTGGTTACCATAAAAATTGAATGGGTCGTCAACAACTACCATCCTCCTTTATCCTGGTTGCAGGAGGGCTGAGAAATAACCCTGAAGTGATAGGTTACAAGGCACGGTACACCCTGGACAGCTGACCAGTCTATCACATAGAAACAAACAACCATTTACGCTTACATTCACAGATAATTTAGAATCACCAGTTAACCCTAACTCTAACAACTGCATGACTTTTAACTGCAGGAGGAAACCAGAATACCCAGAGAGAAACCTGCAAAGAATGTGGATTTGAACACAGGACCTTCTTACTGTGAAGCAACAGCACTAACCACCATGCCAACAATCTAGGAAATGTAGGAAAGCTATGATTTCCTGTATTTGATGCAGAATTCTTTTGTTTTTGTAATAATCCACAATAAATAGCAACAGCATGCACGTGGTGTGTGTGCAGTTGTCTGCCTCTTATAACTCCAGTGATTTTCCTGCAGTTTGAAATCTTGTGTGATCTTGTGAATTTCATGAGTTCAGCAACTAACCACTCTCACTAGATTGTATCAGGTCGTCTCAACAAGAACAAATTAAGTTGTTGAATTTCATACAGATCCTTCATGATTTAATTACGTTCATAGAAACATGAAATTATTGTGTTTAAATTACAAGTTAGACTTTTTTAATGCAACAACCACCCAATTTACTTTTTTGGTATACTAAAAAAAGGAGAGGTGGCTGCTCGACTTGACTGAGATGGATGCCTTCCTGAAACCACGATCTAAAGAGCGCGAGTCTGAAACCCGTGCAGTGTCGTGGGATTTAACATTGATATATTATTGACTTACTTCACTTGAACATGATATGAACAATTTAATCTAGCCTCTCTGCATATCATGTAGTTTCTACACTATGTAGTTACACTTAACTTTAAAGCATGAGGCAATTGTGTTAAATACACGCAAGATGCTTACGTAAATCCAAGAGCTGGCCAATCCCTTTTTTTCAGTGTATGTTAAAAAAGTCATTTAGTTAAAAATATTTTCTATACAGTCAGCATTAGTTTTTCTGTAGCTTATTTTAAATGTGTAATCTGTGTTCACAATGCACTGTGGGAAGCAGAAGGCGTGGTCAGTTGGGAAAAAACATTGTACAGAAAACCTGCCTATCCGTGTTTAAACTTCACCTTCTGTGGCCTGAATCTTTATATACACCATCGAAAGCAAGGCTGTAAGTTTGTTACATGTTCTAATTTGCTTTATATGTTTATAAGATTTAGAGATCGTTTTGAGAATGTGTTTGTACCAGGAATTAGCCATATCCCAGAAGCGGATTTTGCTTAGAGCATGGTCATAGCAATGATGCTAACAATCTAAGTTGCGTAGGATTGCTAAAACAACTGTTTATCATTACTTAGCAGCTAAGACTAACTTTGATACATGTTTTCTATCTCTAGCTATTTCTTTTTGTTATTTCACATGTCAAAGAGCTAAAGGAAATTTTATTTTCCGGTTTACTTTTAGTTTCACTCGACACTTTCATCGAGCTATTCAAGCCACAATTGTAATAAAGGAGCAAGACGCTCGGTTTCCTGGCTCATGAAAATTGAGTTTGGCTTGCTGTTGACCTGCATTGACATACACAGTGTATCCAACAGTGGCGGTCCTAGCCTGTTTGGCACCCTGGGTGAACCCCCCCCCCCCCCCCCCCCCCCCCCACACACACACACACACACACAACATATTAAGGATTGTACATTAACATAAAACTGTTGTACACACACACATATAAAGAGAGAGAGAGAGTATGCATTGTATGCAAACAGCTACCAAACAGCCATCATAATTCGTCATACAATGAGAACAGGACAAATCAACAATTGACAATTAATATTAAAATCTGTAACATAATGTATTGTTTGGAGTTTAGTCTGTTACTGTTGCTATTTTTACCATTTCTTCTTGGAGCAACTGTAACCCACATAATTTCCTTAGGGATTAACAAAGTATTCTGACTCTGATTGGTTCAGGATGACCTGCCATTATCCAATCACACATCTGCTTACCTGCATCTGTTGCTCATTTCTCCTCCTCTTCCTTTATCTTTGTTCTAAACTGAGCACCTGATGGCTTTCAACTTTTCTTGTGCATCTTCCACTGGTTTTAATTTTGCACTCCAGTATGAACACCCATCCCCCAACCCGAGGATCACCACAACATGATCTAACAGACCTACACCTTAGTTCACAGATTCACTTTGTCCAGGGTTTATTTCTGGGATTTCACACAACCCAGGATTCAGATCATGAATCCATGATGGGCTTGGATTTACATCATTATAAATGAAATGTGCTCTATTTGGAAGCAGCCGGCCCCGCCCTTTTTGACGGGTTGTGTGAGACTTTAAATCATCAAACTGTAAATTTTAAATTGTTATTGATCCTTTACCCCGAGTCCTAAAGTGTATATTTATTTTCTTACTCTTCTTATATTTATTGTTTGTTTACTTGCACCGCTGTAACTGGAGCCTCGTCGTCTCGTCTCTATATGCTGGACTGTAGCGGAGATGACAATAAAGTTTACTTTGACTGCAGCAGCGAGCAGGCGCACCGAGGGCTCTCGCGCTCACTTTTCGTGTTTCACTTTCAGTTGCTAACTGTCTCAGCCACTGAAAGGTGCCACTATGAAGAGATATCAGGTAAAGTGATCTTCACCTGTTAATAATATTGGTGATTGATTGGTGCACTTTCTCTGTCTAGAGGAGAGTACTATGACTAATTCTTCTCAAGATTAGGAGCAGTGACCAATATAATTTTTACTTTCCTAATTTGACAGAATCTGTGCTCATTTTT
Source organism: Mchenga conophoros (assembly GCF_057382185.1). Lineage (NCBI taxonomy): Eukaryota > Metazoa > Chordata > Actinopteri > Cichliformes > Cichlidae > Mchenga > Mchenga conophoros. Next base: position 2,783,657 of record NC_140541.1, read on the forward strand.
TAATCTGACTTTTCTTTGCACCAAACTAATTCACATAAGTTATTAATGAGGCAGATAAGTTATTTCACAGATTATTGGAATGTTATGCTCTCATTAATCAGAAACATGTTTTATAACTTGTTCATTTTCATCTTAAAGCAGAGGCTGTTCTGCCATCCTCACCAGTGCAGACCAGCTTGTTTGTCTTAAACAGCTTTGGCTTCTCTGTAGGTGTAAATGACTTTCACTGCACAGCTCATTATTGTAATAAGCATATCTCAAGTGTGACCATTACTGTTGTAAACGCAGAGCAGAGTCTCTTCTGTCTTTAAGGTGCATCAAGGCTGAGGCGCCTTTACTGTATATATGACCTGATACTTGTTCAGCCTCACTGGTAATTACATTCTCTTAGAAGAAGTGTATCGTATGAACATACACTTCATTTCTTCAGGACAGTGGTAAGGATAATCTTGAATATTTTATCCTTTCAGGTAAATTCAGTAGGATGGATGTTAAGGTCCATTTTGATGCAACATTTCATGTAAACATTGACTTTGGTAGTTTCTGAAATTCTAATCATGTAGGTTGGAACGAGCATCTGACATGAATGCACTTATTGTGAGTCCAATGGGTTTGTGATTTTTTGCACTAAAATGCTGGATGATCACACCGTTTTAGCCTCATGTACCAAATAATGTTGGCTAAGGTTACTCAGAGTTTAAAGGAGAAGCTGCTCAAATAACCTTTTATGTTTCTGCCTTAGTTCTAAGAAGAAAACCTGTACTTTATGTTGACATTTGTGTCATCATTATTAAAAGACAATACCATTTTGAAAATCCTTAAAGTAAAGTACTTTATTTTTAAGTCTGCACAATTTTGTCCAGGGATGTTATTTTTGTGTCTCTGTTTTGAATTGAAATGCAGTTTGTTTTTTTCCAGAAATTATAAGAGTTTACAATATTCATACAGTGATGGGAATAACGGCGCTACTTTTTTCAGTAACGAGTAATCTAACTAATTACTATTCCTATCGTTACAACGCCGTTACAGTTACTAACAAAAAAATGCGGTCGCGTTACCATTTTTCAACAAACAGACATTTGAAGCTGTTTATATCAGCTGCATGGAAGTAGCTGTAAGTAATCTGGGCGCTACAGCTTTAAGCAGCTGCGCGCTCCCGCGGACGGCGATCACTTTCTGCCCGACGATCACTTTTTGGTTGTGATGTGCGATACCACTGATTTCCTTTCTACGGAGCCCCGCAGGGGACATGGGAGAAAAAGACGGACTTTTGCGAGATCTCGCAAAACTTTTGCTGTGTTGGGAACTTACACTCACTGGCCACTTTGTTAAGACCACATTTTCAACTGCTTGTTTACACAAATATGTGATCACATAGTAGTAATTCAATACCTTTAGGCATGGAGACATAGTCAAGACAACCTGACGAAGCGCTTCCGCTCCCTTAAGGCCAAAACAGAGAGAATGAGGAGGAGCTTCTTCCCCCAGGCTATTCGGGCCCTGAACCAGGTGTAGGACTGGACTCTCCCACACATCACCACACGCACCACCACGAATTTCCTATAATCCTATATTTCCTATAATTTATAATCTTTATAATCTCTTCTGCTATTTGCACATTTTTTACTGTAAATTCCTAAATTAATTTGTAAATTTTGTAGCAACCTGTAAATTGTTAAATACTGTAAAACTTTTTTTGTCATTTAATGATCAGACATTGTACAGCTACAAGCATTTCACCTCCATGTCATACTGTGTATGGTTGTGTGTGTGACAAATAAAATTTGAATTTGAAATTTCAAACTGAACATTAGAATGGAGAAGAAAGGTGATTTAAGTGACCCTGAATGTTGCATAGCTGCTAATGCCACACAGACTGGTTTGAGTATCTCACAAACTGATGAATTTCTGATGTCTGGCAGGACCAGGGTCAGGGAGGGGCAGCAATCTCCTGCCACTGGCTGGGAGGGTGAGGAGAAAGAGAAACAAATGAGAGCATAGGGAGACGAGGACAAGATAAAAGTTGATGACAGTAACATATAAACATGCTTGTATTGATAATATGTATGTGCTATTTTGTGAGCTATAAAATGTATATTGTATTGTAGGTGTTCTGTCACATTCTACTATAAATATGCAAAGGATGTGAGTCCTGCAGATACCAGCTGCACACAGCAAACAATAAACAGCCCAAACTGAACTGAACTGGTTCTTACAGCCGAGGAAAATATACCTGCTCACACAGGTGCGACAAACATTCACCCTCACAGGCATGTCAGGCAGTTACACAGGTGAGAAAAATCACGTTTTAAACCATTCAAAATGCTAGCAGTCTTCCAACTACGAGGTATCTAAAGACACAGCAGTCAAGATAAGATATAGATAGTATCAAACACAATGCTGACATTTACAGAACTTTGAAGCAAATTTAACTTCAATATAAGATTTAAACTCAAATTTAAGCATAATAATACATCATCTGGTTCTTATCAAGCTTTAAATTCAGCTCAGATGAATTACAAAACATGAAAAGTTATTATTTATCAAAATCTAGAAGCACTGTGTGCTGCATGCACAGGGATTAAGAGGGTAAGGAGCACACAGAGGTTTGTGCAGTTTGCTGGCATTCAGATGTTAACACAAGGCCAAAGAGGAAAGACATCAGTGGGGATTACCCAAGCAATTGTTCCTACCCAAGTGGGAAACATTCAAAATAGTTTCCAATCCTCCTAAGAGTAGACAGCACAGCACATTTACCTCTACGAAAGGCAAAAAGACAATCCAAGAGCTACATTTACAAGCCTTTGTTAAAATTCATAACAGTGCCTCTTCTATCTCAAAGGAACATTGTAGCACAGCTCTGACTTCTGCAAAAACACCCTTTGGATAGATGAGACCAAAGTAGAGACGCTTGGCCATGATGCACAGCACAAACACCAAGTGTCGATCATGGTTGTGGGAGGCTAATGCGCTTGTTTAGCAGCCACAGGACCTCGGCACCTAGCAGTGCACGAGTCATCTTTGTATACCAAAGGATAATAGAGTCAAGTGTGAGGCCATCTGTGTGACAGTTTAAGTACAGTAGCAGGACAATAATGCCAAGCACACCAGCACAGCTACAACAGAATGAAAACAACCAAGGTGCTGCAATGGCCAAAAGTCCAGAGCTCAGCGCGACTGAAATGCTGTGGCAGGACCTGAAGAGCTGCATGTCTACACACCTCTGTGCAATATCTGATAAAGGCCTGCAGAAAACGATTCCTTCAGGTTAGCGCACAGTCAGTGGAGTCATGGGGTTTTGTTGTTTCAGACACTGCTTTAGCATTTTAGATTTGTTTGTGTTGACTAAATAATGGCATGGTGTAACATGTCATGCATTGTTGTTCATCTGAGGTTGTATTTGATCATCTTAGAACCTGGTGAGGACCAGATTTGTTCAACATGTAAACCCTTTGAATAGAACAGTGGTTCTTTTTTTGCTGGGTCCCCTTTGTGTTACAGGAAAAATGTTCGCCCCCCCCCCGCGTGCACGCACGCACAAACACTTCCTCCAACCACACGCCCATATTTTGCTCCACTGCGGTTTATTTCACACCTCAAACATTTAGTAAACAATTAAGCAAATACAAGCAATCTGCAATAAATTACAGGCAGTGACAAAATAAACTACTAACTCTTTTACGCTGCGTCCGCACCTACACGGGTGTTTTTGAAAACGCAGCTGTTTCGTCCACGTAAACTGCGTTTGGAATCACCGAAAACAGAGATTTTTTAAAACTCCTTTTTTGCGTTTACGTGTGGACGAGGAATACAGAGTTCGTCACTCAACGTCACAGGTATGTGCCTTTTTCACGTCACGCTGTGGCCACGTTATTGTTTACATGAGATGAATTGCAGAATAGCAGATGGAGACAAAATACTGTTAATCTGACTGTCTGCAGGTTTACACGCAGTTACTGTCCCTCCATTTACAAAGGCATTTACATCATCACAATGTGATTATTTTACATGTAGTTGTGTTTTTTCCTGTGTAATAATATAATATAATATGATATAACATTGCTATCAATACATTTTTCAAAAAATGCCTCTCTGTGGAAATTGATTTAAAAACATAAACAGCTGTGGGATCCTGTTTGTCCGTGATTTGAACAAATCGTGGCAGGATCAGCCTGATGTTATTTGTATCCTGCTGTAACTTTATGGAATAAAGAGCAAACATCTCCAACATGTCAGGAGTAGTTAGTCATTACAAGTGTTTGTGAACTAAAAATCAAGAATGTGGGATCCTGTTTGTCCGTGATTTGAACAGCCCAGCGCTGCTCCCGATGAAGGGAAACCTGCAGGGAGACCTACCTCGGCACTTGTGCAGGTGGAGCCAAAGGGAAGATTTGCTTCACCATATTTTCAAGTCTTTAGCTCAGAATGAAGTTGGTTTGGAAACATATTCAGCGATGCTTCATCTCCTGCTTTGCGTTTGTGTGGGCGCCCCGTCAAAAACCTGTCCACGATGCTAGCAGTGTCCAAGCGTTGTTTTTTTTGTTTTTTTCCGCATACTGAGTGCTGTAGCTTTAACAGTGTGCTATAAGTCAACAGTCCTTTTTACACAGCATCCTCAAAGTGATGCTAATCAAGCACGAGTTAGAAACCAAATATTGCAGAGTTCTAACCCCTAAAGTTGTGTTATTGTCTTTGGGTATTGTTTTGGCTGATATTAGATTGACATGTGTGGACATCCAGAAAAGGTAATGCTATGATCTAAAGACTGACGGCTGAAGACAGAAATGTACCAAAGAAACAAGCTGGGATAATTTGAGTTTGCTTCGGACCAAACTGAACAAGGGAAAATGCAGCTCATTATTTCTGTTGGTGTTATTGTTGTGCAGGATTTTTAGCATTACGGTTGATTAATCTTTGCCACTTATACTGCAGGCTGTTGTATACCAACAAGAGTAATTGCACAGAGCTTCAAATATTCTGCAGCTGTAAATGTGTTGCCTCACACAGGCAAAGAACCCGTCACTCTTCTTTTTTTGGTGACAAACGGGGACACGCACCAACATGCCATCTGTGCTGCATTCCAGAGCTGTAGAGGCTGTCGTGATTGACAAAACTGGTAACAGCGACACCCATTCCAAACTCCTGTCTGGCTCTGGGTTGCTGGAGATGAAGAGTGATGGCCTGTCACTTAGGTTCTTAGCATACGACTTGGGCATGGCTTCAGATGGGAAAAACAAGCTCATCTCTGGTGTAGATAAGGATGACAGTATGCCACATGCTTGAAAATAGCTCTCTGAGCTCAGGGACTAAACACGGGGATGTTTATAATGAGAGTGCACCAGGTCCTCTGATGGTCTAGAGTCTGAACACACCATTAGTTTGCATGTTTCTATTAAAATAACCTGGATCCCTTTAAAGCCATCTATGTGACTGTGCATAGTGGGATTACAAACGTAATGAGGGTAATTATCAGGGGATAGTATCACTTGTGGTTTCAAGGTAAATAAAGACAAGTTTGCTAAACGAGCACAGCAGAATCCAAGCATTTAGATTTTACATTTTAATATTTTAATTCAGTTATATGAAAAAATGTGAGCTTGACATGCATTAGGCCCTAAACAGTGGCCTAATGCATGTTAACTGATGTTATAGAAGATCAGAACTATTTTAACTGGCTTTTTAGCTTTTCTCGATGGAGCCGGTGTTTTAATTTAGTGAGCACGGATTGATAAGATTTCAACCTGTTTAAAGCTCGAAGTCACCAGTGAGCTAAAAGACTTAGAACCAGGTTAAGTTAAAGTTACATTTTAAACACCTGCTAAACAGTTTCACAAACTAAACAGTGTGAAGTGTTTTAGCCTTTGTCCGTTATCCAGTTTCCATTTGGCCGTGCTAAACAGATGAATCAAACCCAAAGGCAGCACAGGAAGCCATAGCTCCACAGGCTGCACATACTGAACATCTAAAAATTACTTTAACTAATTAACTGTATTTTCCACTTGTCCAATTCTGCCCAGTAGGAGACCGGGGGGAAAGGCAGAGCCAACAAACAATCCTGCCCCCTGCAATTTCACCCCACAGACCCATTTTTAAAACTATAAAATGCATTGGTAATAATACAATAGATGTTTGGATCCATTCACCTCTACCATACTAGCAAACAGCACAAAGGCCAGTTCACACTGGGCACAAGTAGTAGCCCATCCCAGTTTCTGAAGGGTCAGCCCCCCGTGACATGAAAGCTCATGTGATACAAGCCCCCCATCCCCAAAAGAAGCAAGGGAGGGGGAGAAGGGGCACCCAACAGTCACCCCCAAGAGCCCCAGATACCATCCACTGGAACCGGCTCAACCCCATGTCTGCTCGGGCCCCAGAACCCTCTGCACAGCACCCCACCCACACAGAACACGATGACCAGTATAGCACCCATCAGAACCCAAGGGTCCCCCCAAGGTCAGACATAATAAGGAAATAAATTTACTTCCTGTGTGGGATTATAAGATGTAATGATACAAAACACATTTATACCAATAATGTCATTAATGTTAACCGTACACTTAATATGTCACTCGATGTGACATCTGCACAGAGTGGAATTTAATGACAGGCAAAATCAGAATTATATTAAATGACTTAAGAACAGCGACTCTTTCAGCTGCTCAAACAGGAAAGTCAACCAGTGATAAAATGCAACTGTTTACCATTCCAGTTACAAAGTATTGTTCTTGGTGATGGCTACATTTACGAGGGGGGTTTAAACTTCTGGAGTAACAATACTGAATCTGGGACTGAAAGTCTACAGACTGTACAGAGATGTAATTATTACATTTTATTTATGGGAGAAAGAATTTTTTTTTATAAATATGAGTGTAACGAGTGGTGAAGCACAGAAAATATTTTCCTGATTGTGTTCTTTAGTTGTCAGCAGTAACATTTCAGTCTCAGGTTTGTGGCTGACATGAGCTTTAAAGAGCTGACAAAGGTGTGCGATCCCTTTTTGTTCCAAATCCATCCCACAGTTGTGTGTTGCAGTCCATTTGTAATGTGTGGTTAGCTGTTAGCTAAACAGTAGTACAAAAACTAAGTGTGCCCTTCACATTTGTTTTTCTCAAAAGTAAAAAGTGATTTTTAGCTTCTGTGTGACTTTTCCAGGGAAACTCAAAGACAGACAGTCAAACAAACAATGGAAAGGAAAACTGAGGGAAAACCGGTGAGTGGTTTATCTTGGGAGAAACAACAAAGAACTAAAAACAGCGCACATCACACAAAAGACCAACAAGGTAAAAAGAAAAGAACAAATCACAGAGTAAACGACGGATGCAAACTTGTCAAGGCAGCATGGGGAGCACCAGGCGAGTGTGATGACTGAGGACAGGATAGAAACTATAACCTGGAATTCTTGCACATTCTGGATTCTGACATAACCTTCTGGATGTGTTGATGTAGTGTTCAAAGTCAGTGGCCTTCACAGAGACATGGCTGGAGCCCAGCGTCCCCGACTGCGCCATCACACCGGATGGATTCACTGTTTACCGGGGAGGCCGAACGAAGGACTCAGGCAAGAAAAGGGGAGGAGGGGTGTGCTTTAAGGTAAACTCGTTGTGGGCTAGAGATGTGTGTATCTTAAAAACTTACTGCTCTCAGAGTCTCGAGCTGCTGACCGTTAAAGTCAGGCCTTTTTCCCTCCCGAGGGAGTTCAGCTCAGTTCTCCTCTCAGCTGTTTACATTCCCCCACACGCTGATAAAGCCACGGCTGTGGACGAACTGTATGACATCATTACTGGACTTGAGAACAAAAATCCAGAAGCTGCCTTCATTGTGCTGGGAGACTTCAACAGAGCCAACATGAAGAAGGTTCTCCCCAAATACTACCAGCACATCTCCTTCCCCACAAGAGGTGATCAAACACTGGACCACTGTTACACTCGATTCAAAGAGTGCTACAAACCCCTCCCCCGCCCAGCGTTTGGTAAGGCAGACCATTGTTCCTGCTGCTGCCTGCATACAGACAAAGACTGAAACAGGAAAAACCAGCTTCCAGGGTCATCTACAAATGGGGCAGTGAGGCTGAGGAGGTCCTGCAGGACTGCTTTTACACAACTGAGTGGCAGATATTTGTGGATGCAGCTCATGGCAACATCAGTGAACTCACAGACTCTGTCATTGGATATACTGGAAAGTGCATGGATGATACCATCACAAAAACCACTGTCTGCATATATCCAAATCAGAAACCCTGGGTAAATAAAGACGTTCGCGCCAAGCTAAAAGTGCGGACCTCTGCCTTTAACTCCGGGGATGCGGATGCATATAAAGCAGCCAGGTACGACCTCCGAAAGTCCATAAAAAAGGCCAGAAAGGACTACAGGGACAAAATGGAGTCCAGCTACCACAGCTTTAACACCAGGCGACTGTGGGATGGACTGACTGCATCACTGACTACAAGAAGGTCAACACAGTCAGTGTTCAGCCCACTGCATCTCTCGCAGACGAGCTCAACAACTTCTATGCTCGTTTTGACGCAGACAACAGAGGGCAGATCCTCTACCCTCAGGAGGACAGTGAGGCTGCAACTCTAACTCTGAAAACAGAAGCTGTGAGATGGACCTTTAAAAAGGTCAATCCTCACAAAGCTCCAGGACCGGACGGCATCCCAGATCGTGCGCCGACCCGCTGGCAGAGGTGTTCACGAACATCTTCAACCTCTCCCTGAGGCAGTCAGTGGTGCCCACGTCCCTCAAAGCATCCACCATCATTCCTGTTCCCAAAGAATCAGTGATCTCCTGTCTGAATGACCACCGTCCTGTTGCACTGACATCCGTCATCATGAAGTGCCTGGAGTGGCTGGTCAAAGGTCATATCTGCTCCTCCCTCCCTGACACACTGGACCCTCTTCAGTTTGCCTATCGGACAAACAGAGCCACAGAGGATGCCATCGCCCTGGCAACGCACACCACCCTCACTCACCTGGAAAAAGGGAATACATATGCAAGGATGCTCTTCATCGACTACAGCTCGGCATTTAACACCATCATCCCCTCAAAACTTGCCACGAAGCTCGTCGACCTTGGGCTGGGAACACCGATCTGCAGATGGATTCTGAACTTCCTCACAAACAGGCCCCAGGTGGTGAGAGTTGGTAAGCCCACCTCCTCACCACTCATCCTAAACACAGGTACGCCACAGGGCTGTGTACTTAGCCCCCTCCTATAGTCCCTGTTCACACACGACTGTGTTGCTAAACAAGAGTCCAACATCATCATCAAGTTTGCGGATGACACAACCATCATAGGCCTCATCACAGACAACGATGAGACGGCCTATAGAGAGGAGGTGATGGCGCTGTATGAGTGGTGCCTGGAAAATAACCTGCAGCAAAACTAGAGAGATGATAGTGGGCTACTGGAAACGACCAGTCAGGGAACACCAGCCCTATCAGGAAGGCTCGCCAGCGGCTTTACTTCCTGAGGAGGCTGAGGAAGTTTAGCATGAATGCCAACATCGCCTCAAATTTCTACTGGAGTGCAATCGAGAGCTTGCTGACGAGCTGCATCACAGTTTGGTACGAAGCTGCTCTGCCAGCAGCCGTAAATCACTACAGAGGTCGTGTTCATGTCAGTTTCGTCACGCCATTTGGTTCAGTTTCCATGCATCTGCACAGCATTCTGTTCACAGTGATCATAGTTTTTCCTTTCAGTCTTTTTCCCGTTTAGGTTCCTGGTTAGGTGCGCTCTCTCTCCCTGTTATGTTTTGTCTACTCCCCTCTGTATCAGCCCAAATAAAGGCTCGCTTTCAGTTTATATTCAATCCTCACCTGTGTTCGCACCTGGGTCCACCACACACACCTCCCCACAGTCTGTCCCTACAGACTGTGACAATTTCCTTCTGAGTTTAGTAGATAAGTTTCCTGTAGCAGGAGACTGTGTATTTAATATGTGACATACTTGAGAAATGTTTTTCTTTTTGCCTGTGAATACATACTAAATAATAATACAAAATAATAAATACTACACACACTCCAAGAAAACAATAAAGGGCATCAATTCAATTTCAATTCAATTCAATTTTATTTATATAGCACCAAATCACGACAAAAGTCGCCTCAAGGCGCTTCATAAGAAATCAGAAAAGAAATAATTTTGTTACGTGTGTAAACAGCACGAGATCTATTAGTGTGTCTGTGCAGCAACAGGTAACATGCTATGTGTGTGTTACCACTGGATCAGCTCCACACTTTCCCCTCCCATCAGCTTTTTATTGACTGCAGTATGATGTTTGTTTTCCCTGATAAGCAGAGCTGGCCTTCACTGTGTTTTTCTGAAGGCAAACTGATAGTAGTGCATGGTTGTTTGTGTCAAACACCTGTTACAATGACGAAATAACTCATCGTTCGATGCTGTCAAGCGCAGTGCAGCACTGATTTTCTGAAAAGCAAATTTGTGCATTTCCACATTCATATATGACTGACTGACACCTGCAGACATTGATCAGTGATTGTTTCAAGAAGCAACATCTGCATAAGAATTTAGGCCACCACCCGATAACTGATGAGTGCAGAAACAAGCAGTGGAATGCAATATGGTTAAAGACAGCTGTTGGAGATGTGCTTCAGGCTAATGCATTCCAACTCCCAAAGTGACAGGAGAATAGCAGGAGCCACAATGCATTTATTTGCTTCTCTTTAAACACAGAAAGCCTCTGTGGGTTCTATTTATGGCATCAACAGCGAGGGACCATTTCACAGCTGCCCACTGTCACAAACCTCACTGTGAGGAATACCATATGTCTGCATATGAATAATGGGAAAACATGTAATTACATCACCTAGGTTCTCTGGGATGCACCTTACACTTGTGTTTAAATTATTTCTCAGATGCCCTCTGCTTGACATTTCTGTGTGGAAGCAGGAACCCCAATAGGCTCCCTCTCTAAAATAGATAAATAAATGAATAATAAAAAATTGGGGGCATTTTTTCCCACCAGCCTTTACCTTACTACTATCAGCTCAAACCCAAGGTGTCCTTTTCCCGTTTACTGACAGACCAGAGGCCTCGGATGATTAATCACTGCTTAGACACACCAGTTCACACTAGCTGGAACAGCAGCAGCTCCTAGCTCCTTCACCTCTACCAAAGTTAATTAACATCAGTGTCTGACTCTTAATTACATTACCAGTTTCCAAGGTGTACATAATCATAAAAATATCTCACTGAGCCACTTGCTTTTCACCCATTTACAAATGTAGACTGCATAAAGGAAATTACTAAGCAGGTCATGTGACCAGTCACTAACAAAAAATAGAAATCAGTGAGTCGGGACGTAACGTCTGAGTGTCTGCGAGGGTTTGTGCTGACTCTGACAGACATCCTCACAAATACTTACAGGTTGTCTTTGGAAGATGGGCGGAGCCTTGCTTATGTCTACAGCTTTTGAGGGTCCTGACTTCATTATTTTACCTTTTGTTATCTTTTTTTTTGAAACCAGACCGTCTTAATTAGTTTCCAACAATTCCTGGTAACATAATAATAATAATGATAATAATAATAATAATGATATATTTTATTTGAAGACGCCTTTCTAAAAACCATGGTCACCTTACAAAGAGAAAACGATATCAGTAAAACAGATTAAAATAGATTAAAATACAAATAAACAAATAAAAACAAATAAACACCAAATTAAAAAGATTTGACAGCAAGTAAAATGTGTATTAAAGCGAGTAAGCCAGTTTAAACAAGTAGGTTTTGAGTGGTGACTTAAATAAGGGAATCTATATTTCTTAAGACTGGAGGAAGTGAGTTGCAGAGCCGAGGAGCAGAGCGACTGAGAGCTCTCTTCCCCACAGTGATGAGACGAGCAGGAGGAAGAACAAGATGAGTGGCAGATGAAGATCTGAGAGAGCAGGAAACAGTGGTGATATGAAGAAGATCACAGAGATAAGGGGGGACAAGGTTATGGATGCACTTAAACTTGAGAACTAAGATTTTAAAGTTTATCCTGGTTTCTATGGGCAACCAGTGAAGCTGTTGAAGAATTGGGGTGATATGAGATGAGATAGCCTTTATGTGTCAGTTGCAGGTCTTTTGCCCACAACCGAGATGACAGACCTTGCCGACCGTACATACAATACAAACATCACATTGGGGAGACAGGTCAGGCTAGGTAGCGAGGAAAAAAAAACATTGAAATGTGCAACACAAAAGGATAATACAGGAATGCACAGGTATCAACACACCACAGCACAACAAACACAGACAGCAACATGGGAAAGAGTTCCAGTGTGTACATCTGATCTGGGACCGCTGCAATCTTTCGACTGCGCCTCCAGCTGACCCGATGTCCACATCATGGGGGAGGTAAGCGTTGGAGGAGGCGTTGGATCCGGGGTAGGGAGGGTGATGCGTCAGTGAGTGCTTATCAGTATCAGTATATGTATGTGTGTGCGTGTCCATAGTTCAGCTGAGACAGTGTCCTTCACCCTGCCAGGCTAAGTAAACAGTCTTCCAGCCAACCCAGGTGGCCTTGCAGGGAATGGGAAGGAACAGACTCAACACAGTCGTTATGAAGAAGAAGAAAGTGTACTTTATTGGTCCCCGTGGGGAAAATCCCTCTCTGCATTTAACCCATTCACTCAGTGAAGCAGTGGGCAGCCATTGGGCGCCCGGGGAGCAGTGTGTGGGGACGGTACCTTGCTCAGGGGTACCTCAGGGTAGCTGTTCAGGGGAATCGAACCCCCGACCTTCCGATCATGGGGCCGCCACTCTACCTACTGAGCTATCCCTGCCCAGGGATCAGGGTGTTGTTGTTCAGCTCCAGCCTTGAGACCGCAGCTGGCGCCAAAGGGGTCTCCGCATGAAGTGATGGTATTTTTTACTTTAGTGCGAACAGCTCATATGAATTTCAAAGCAGTTCTACAGTCCAACACTGGTCTCTCAATCTCCCGTTGGAGAGCCGTGAGCTTCGTCGTTCTGTGATGTTGTCATTTCTTGTGCTCAAGGAGCCGATTCTGAGAACTCACGGCAGTGTGCCTCCCCGAGATGTCATCCAATTTGCGCCCAGAGATGTTATTCCGAGCGAGCCCTTCCGAGATGTATCCAGTCTGCTGTCAGAGATCTTATTCTGAGTATTCACAGCAGCCGTAGCCTCTCCAAGATCTTATCCGTGCTGACTCAATGAGCCCATTTTGAGAAACTCACGCCTCTCCCATCGTTCCAATCCCAGCGGGCAGCCTTGTGGGGGTTTGAACAGCCGGTTCCGCTTCCTTAATTCTTTGATAAGTCAGGGCCAAGCCAGCTCCGATCAGCAAGAACCCTGTTACCATGGTTCCGAATAGGTAGATATCTTCAGCACTCAGGCTCACCCGAGCCCAAACTTCTCGTTAAGAAAGGGTGTCAATTGCATTTAGGGACCAGTTGATCAAATCCATAATTCCTCTTTTAGGTTTTAGAGAACAGACTGTGAGAGAATGTTCCAGGGAAAAGTAATAAAAAACACGAGACTAGACAAGGACATAAGAGGCTAAGCAGGGAAGATAAGGAAGAGGAGAAAAAGAAAGAAGAAACTTGAAGAGTGGGATTTAAATTGGACCTAGATTGCGGCCTGAGAGATATGAGGTGAACCAGGCAAGGAGGGTAAATGGCCTGTATTTATATAGCGCTTTTCTAGTCCCTAAGGACCCCAAAGCGCTTTACATATCCAGTCATCCACCCATTCACACACACATTCACACACTGGTGATGGCAGCTACATTGTAGCCACAGCCACCCTGGGGCGCACTGACAGAGGCGAGGCTGCTGGACACTGGCGCCACCGGGCCCTCTGACCACCACCAGTAGGCAAACACGGGTGAAGTGTCTTGCCCAAGGACAGAATGACCGAGACTGTCCAAGCCAGGGCTCAAACCGGCAACCTTCCCATTACAAGGCGAACTCCCAACTCTTGAGCCACGATCGCCCGAGAAGGATGAGAATGATTAAAAAGACCAGAATCAGCTGCCATCAGAAGGTCATTACTAATCCTTAAGTAGCCAGTTTCTGTACTATGATTGTGTGGAATCCAACAATCAATTCAATTTTATTTATAAAGTGCCAAACCACAACAACAAACTCTGTATATTGTGAGCTAGACCCTACAATAATACACCAGTGAAGAAAGGACAAAAGACATGCTTTGGAAGAGAGATAGTGTCTGTCTCCTGAATCCAAACTGGAAGCTGGTTCCACAGAAGAGGGGCCTGAAAACTGAAGGCTCTGCCTCCCATTCTACTTTTAAATACTCTAGGAACAACAAGTAGGCCTGCAGAGCGAGAGCGAAGTGCTCTAATAGGGTGATATGGTACTACAAGGTCATTAAGATAAGATGGGGCCTGATTATTTAAGCCAAAGAAGGGAAGCCAAAACAGGAGAAATCTGCTCTCTCTTTCTAGTCCCTGTCAGGACTCTTGCTGCAGCATTTTGGATTAGCTGAAGGCTTTTCAGGGAGTTTCTAGGACTTCCTGATAATAATGAATTGCAGTCGTCCAGCCTGGAAGTAATAAATGCATGAACTAGTTTTTCAGCGTCACTCTGAGACAGGATATTTCTAACTTTAGAGATGTTGCACAAATGGAAGAACGCAGTCTTACATATTTGTTTAATATGTGCATTGAAGGACATGTCCTGGTCAAAAATGACTCCAAGGTTCCTCACAGTGTTACTGGAGCCCAAGGTAATGCCATCCAGAGTAAGAATCTGCTTAGATACCATATTTCTAAGATTTTCAGGGCCGAGTACAATAACCTCAGTTTGATCTGAATTAAGAAGCAGAAAATTAGCGGCCATCCAGGTCTTTATGTCTTTAAGACATTCCTGCAGTTTAACTCATTGGTGTGTGTTATCTGGCTTATTTGAAAAGTTTCAGTCAGGTTTCATATGACACACAACTCTATCCATGATCTGTTTACTGTTTGACAACTACTCTTTCAAGGATGTTTGATATGAAAGGAAGGTTGGAGACCCAGCCAAGAGCGCTGGGTCTAAAGACGGCTCTTTAAGTAAAGGCTGAGTGGGGAAAAACAGTTAAACACATGGACAGGTTGGTGGTGTACCTGGGGCTTCCGTTTGGGACTATGATTCCTCCTCACCATCATTTCTGACATCATCATCTAGTATTTTGAAACCAGATATGATGAGTGAACAGAAGACTTGTCTAAGAAACTGACGAATGCTGCCTATCAGTCACACAAAGCATACCATGCATGCTAGCCACCACGTAGCACATCATTATATACCAAAGTTTGCCAAAGTGCTTAACATACTTTTTTAAATGATGTTTTTCTTTTCTTAATGAAATCTACTACATCATGTTTAATTTTTATGTCATGTGTAATTTCCATTGCAAATATTAATCACTGTGATGTGATGTCATCATGTACACTGTTGCTCCAATTGTAGAACGATCGCGTTGCGTTCTCAGGAGGTCCAGACTGTGAACTTACGAAGTCCGGACTTGCGAGGACTCGCGTACTTGAGTATTTGGAAACAGCTTAACAGTCTAGAGTCTGTGAACTAACCTCAGCTAACACCAGCTAACAATGTTAGCTCGGTGGCGAGTAGCCTTCATCAATAGTAATAAAAATCACACAGCAATAGCACATCTTCTTTTGAAGTGGTGTCGGAAATGCCCGTGCACTGCTGGCTCTGGGTCCATTGTGATGCCACCAACATTAGCAGGACACTACTTTAGAGCCCCTTATTGCGTGTTTTGTTTGAAAAAGTCCACAGGTCCTTCTCAAACCCGGATCGGCTGCTCTCAGGCATGCGATACACGGCTACATTGTTTCATATTTTTATTTTCTTTATATTTCTGGTTTTATTGTGAATCACTTTGTGATATTTATCTGTGAAACGTGCTATATAAATAAATCTTAGTTACATTACATGGTCTGTGGTGTTGCTTAGTTGCTGTTTTTCTAAACACTTACACTAATACCACATACAGCTGATGGTGCAATACCTAAGAAGGAACTGTGGCAACGGGGCTGAAAACACCTGAATTCACAGATTACGAGTTTTGGCCCAATACTTTGATATAGAGATGATTGGTATATACACTGAGTAATCTAATGTAATATCTGGTGATTAATCTTTTACTTACAGTTTTGTAAATACATCCATGACATATTCTTGTAATATCTTTGGTGATCCCCGACTCCTTTACTTCCAACACATAATAAACTGGCTTCAGCACCAACATTTGGATGGATTGCCATTAAGATCTACTCTTAATACTCTTTGTGAACCGTAGAAGTCCCCTGATGTTTCATCTAACACAATCAGTGTGTAACAATGTCCTACATCTTAATTTTCTTTACACTCGGCATTGCAGTGTCATGCAAACATTTTTTTAAAGGGACTGGTGCAGAGGATTGATAACCCAGTGTAATCTGCCATCTCCAATAGCCAAACAGCAGAATACTGAATCAGTAACAGGCCAGCCTGATGGGCGGCATATTGATTGAGCTTACTTTGGAGCTGCCTTGTGTCATTTGCACATGAAGGTAAACACTGTGGGCGGTGGTGTGTAATAGCATTGCTTCTCCATCGGTAGATACAGATTTATCAACATCTGTGCACCGTTCCTTTCAGACAGGTGCAGGGATTTAAAGATCTGACATGTTTCATCTTTTTTAAAGCAGGTCTCTGTACGAGAATCGCTCGTACAAATATATAGATCAGTGCACTCGGCTATACCGCGAAACCTCACAGACGTGAACGCTGAGTTTCAAGGTCAAGAAATGTTCATGTTGTTGAAAAGCTGTCAGAGTTATCTGACCTGTACAGTTGTGTTTACTGTAAAAAAAGAAGAAGCTTTCTTGTTTGAGTTACATGAGCTGAAGAGCAGTGCAGGAAACATGTTAAAGAAGCCATTTATATTACTTTGATAAGTCATTAAATCTGCTGTTGACTTTGATCAGAGCTCGGCCATAATACTGAATGTGTGGAAACAGTTTTTTAGTTATAGTAACTCATCCATCAATTAGAGTACCATAGCTAATTCAAACCTCGTCTCTCTGTGTTCATAAGACCACTGAGGGTGGTTAAACTGGGGAAGATTAGAGAATAACTTCACTCTAATCAGAAATAACCAACAGCTCTGACTTCTGCCTGCTGTTCAGGAAGGTTCGTTAAATGTGACTCCTGGCGACTGCCTGCTCTAAAAATAGACCCCGCTTGCTCCCGTACTGTGAATATGAGATTGCCATATCACTACCTGTTCCCATAACAATTAATCAAGTGTAGCTCAGCTATCCTCAAATGATATTAGCCTTTCCCCAGAAATCAGAATGGCTGACTCCATTGTGAGGAAATTGCCTTTTGAGAAATGGCTGCATCCCCCACCACAATATCTGAGTTTATCCTCAGAGTACTGGAGGATAGTTTGCTTTCTGCAACAAGGCTAGATTCTGGTAGCATTTTTAATAGAGGGAGGCCCGTTCATGCAGAATGGTGTTATTTGAAGCTGAGGGATACATGTGCGCTGGCAGCTTGTTCCCAATCATCAGAGAGGAAAATTCCCCAATGAAGCAGCACTCAATACCCCTTTGAACAGATGAAAATAGTGAGCCGGAATGCTTGTTTTGATCCATACTCCCAATTTGGTCTAAATTGAAATGTCTTGCCATTCATGTCCATAAAGCATTCAGCCATAGTTTACACAGAAATATTTTTCCCTGAAAGGACTTCATACAGAAGAACAAGGTCATTCTGTGTAAGAGTCGGAAAATCTCGCATTTACTTGTTCCTCATAAAACGGAGGTAGAAATAGAAAATCAGAGTTGCTTCTTGAAACACAAAATAGCTGTGGTCAACAAAAGAGCAATGCCCTTTGGAAGAATGTTGTCCCCGACAAGCATCTGCACATAATCACTATCATTCAGTGCTTTTCCCATCGCATGCTCCTGCACTGTTTGAACACCTGAGCACCAGTGATGTTGCCATGGAAAGGGTGATGAAACACAGAGCTCTGCTACCAGAACCAAATGTGGTTCTCTGTAATGGACTGATGTGTCCGTCTACACCTCACAAAGCACCATTATCTAATAAAGCATGTTTATGCTCAAGTGAAAAATGGTTGTGTCAAATTATCAATACAGGGACAGGAGGTCAGGGCGGATGGATGGCTCAACAAAACATTTTTCCATTTTTTAAGCATGGCAGTAATATAACCATAACTGTGTGCTTATTACATATCATGCATATGATGTACAGTACATGACGAAAAGTTTGATCACTGTGCATTCAGTAGAACGCGCGCTTTTGTGAATGTGAGAGTGAATCAATAGTGGAATTGTAAAGCACTTTGAGGGCCTCGAAAAGCGCAATGCAATCCATTATTATTATTATTACTATTATTATTATTATTTTGGAGCATTAGCTGGGACTATTAGGTAAGGTTTCTTATGCTCTGCTACCAACACAAACTCACTGAGCACACAGCAGGAGACATGTTACTAAAGCTTGTTTGGAGACAACAAAGGAAGTGTGATATGCAATTAAATATCCTTTTATCCTATATAAAAGAAACACGGCATAAAGATGGCATACACACTGTATGCACGATTATTAGGCAAACTCTATTTTGAGGATTCGTTTTATAATTGAACAGCAGTTCTATTTGTTACTCCAAAATGCTGATTAAAGTCAAACCTGTATATTAAAGAAAGTAAAAGTGTGGTTTTTGCTCTCACAGGAGAATATCTATGTGTGCACAATGACTGGGCAACAATTAGTGTAATTGTTCCGATAAATGACAAACGCTCTGTTCTTTCACACAAGGCTGAATGGGTAAGGCTATCTTTAACCCCCCAAAATCCAACCAGCTCATCTTTAATAACACCAGCTCATACAAGTGCCCCACTTTCACCTAGTAGCCACCCACATGTGGCCACCTGCATCCTCTGTATTTCTCAAGTAGGAAAGAAGGAAGTAAGAATCAGCCCTGCAACCAAGCCTCCTCTACAACAGCCCAGCCAGCTCCTTATCAATCTTCCCACCTAGGCAGCTGCACAACGACAGTCTCCAGGGCCGGCTGTCTGCAGGATTTTCCTTCAAAGGTTGACGTCAGGGATTTGGGAAGGACATTCTTCAGGCTAAATGTTAGTCTGCTTTACCTGTTATAGACCCAGTTTTTAATAATGATAATGGATTGCATTTATATAACCATTCATTCACTCTCACATTCACACACTGGTGGAGGCAATCTACAGTTGTAGCCACAGCTGCCCTGGGACAGACTGACAGAAGAGAGGCTGCCCAAGGACACGATGACCAGGACAGACCGAGCCGGGGATCGAACCAGCAACCTTCTGGTTACAAGATGAGCTTCCCAAAGCCCTGGATCTTTATCCTGATGGAAGACCTAATTGTGTCCCATCATCCACATTTCATAACAACAGATATAATGCTACTGTTATCATTTTCCATTGGATGATTGTCTTTGGAACAGGAATGATATCTGAGGTTTTCCAAAGACTGGTGGCGGTCTGATTATGGTGTCAGCTCCTCTCCACGGGTGTTTAAGAGAAATGCTGAAAGTCTGTCAGGGTCTGAGGACTTCTTAGGCAAACATGTTTAAACCAGAATGTTTTGTGCATCAGTCAACAGTCTGTCATTATCACCATGTTCATTAAAATACATAAAAAGGAATCCAGTTCCTTCATGGATTGTACTGTGAAATCACCAGTCCCAAACCACACAGGGTTCACGCTCATTAGAACCTTTGGGTACTCCAGGCTGAATGACTTTGTTCTGGAATCACTGATGAATGATGAGAAGGTCCATCTCTCTCTGAACATGTTTGACATATCTGAGCTTGAACGGTCAAATTTTACTTTGTGAGGGAAGGATGGACGTGTGATTTGGGGGTAGCCTTAACCAAACTTAACCATAACACTGTCATGCTGTGACATGGATTTATTTCTCTCACCCCAGCCAATCACAGCAGATGGCCCCGCCCCTCCCTGAGCCTGGTTCTGCTGGAGGTTTCTTCCTGTTAAAAGGGAGTTTTTCCTTCCCACTGTCGCCAAAGTGCTGCTCATAGGGGGTCATATGATTGTTGGCTTTTTCTCTGTATCTATGAAGCGCCTTGAGGCGACTTTTGTTGTGATTTGGCGCTATATAAATAAAATTGAATTGAATTGAATTGAATTTGTTTCCTGAGAGTGAATCATATGTGAAGTGGTTCTATGGTGGATTGCAGAGGGCGTGGACAAATGACATTAAATTCATTCTCTCATTGAGACTAGTTTCAGTCTCTCTGCAGAAGTCACGCATGATCCTGAGGTCTGCATTTAACAAACTAAATCTGCAGCATGAACTGTTGGGATTTTCAAATCATTCATAAAGTGATTCATTTCAATTTTATTTATATTTGGTGCCAAATCATGGCACAGAAAAACTGAAAAAAAAGAAACAAAAAAATGAATCCTCGGGCAGAGCCAGCCTGTGAGCAGAGAAACAGACATTAATAATAATTAATGATTGAATGAAAAGTGATGTATAAACCTAACAGCCTTCAGCTTCCATAACGCTCTGACTCTGCTCCGGATTTGGATTGAGGAGACCAGCAGCTCTTCTCTCCACGTTTGCTTCTGTTAGAGTTTTTCCTTCTCACAGTTTCAACCTGCACACATGTGACAGGTGTGAAAGGGTGTGGAAACGCCACGGAGAACATTACGCTGCCTGTAATACCATTGTGAATGAAAGCTTTGGTGGTGGGTCAGTAATGGTTGGGGGTCAGTTGTATGTACAGAGATGGCTGCAGGCTAGGCCATGGCACCTCAGCTGCCGCTGGGTATCAGGATAATCAAATGTAGTTCATGTAATCGTAGTTTTTGATGATAGAAATTGTGTTTTGACAGTTTGTTTATCTTTTCATAAACAAATCTCTGTAAAAACACAGATACTATAGATACATGTTATTTGAATTGCACATGTTAAGCCCTGATGTTCAGTGTAGTTTCCACACTGGAATCATGAACAGCAGTTTCTAAAGCAGTCACATATTTGGTTTCTGGGAGTGCATGGGCCAGAGTTTTCTTCATCTTCTTTTTTCATGTTCAATTATTAGACTTTGATATCATTGCATCATGTTTTCTTGTATCCACACTTATTTTCTAGGTTTTAGCTGCTTTCATATAAATGCACCATGATGCCATCTCCATCTGTCTGCCTGCAGAGGTTCCCTGATCCCTTTGACCTGAATGTGTTGAGCTGCATGTTAATTTAATAAAACAAACAGGAGCATGTATATAGTTACAAAGACTTTTTATTAGATTTCTTTCAAAGGAAGCGCGCTTAATGTGTAAGGCTAATGCACATTTAGCACCTCCACACTTAACTGACAGCAAAATGGAGCTAAAATCCAAATGAAAGAAAACATGAGAGGTTGTCAGCACCCCGGGCACCATTCAGCAGTAAATAGTGACTCTGACAGTAATTGAGATGCATCAAAATGGCTCTGTAAGTGATCTGTCAGAGACTGGATATGGGAGTGTGTGTAGCACAAAGGGACACGGTGCAATCCACCTGACTTCTCGGTTTGCTTTCTGAATGCAAGGGAGCATCTCGGCAGTTTGCAATATTCCAGCTAAATTAGTTTGCTCTTCTCTCAGGGAAGCCAAATCTATAAAGCAGCTACTTTGGCATTTAGAAAATCCATTTACCATGATTGAAACTATCCAGCTGAAACCACTACAGTCAGTCTTTTCATTCCCAAGAGCTCGTACATCTTACATATGATGCTTTCAAATAACCTGGAAAGAGAAGCAATCTCCATATCATGCATGTGGCACTAAGCCATCGACACACTCTGCCATCAGTTTTTAGTTATTTTTAGCAAGTTTCACCTGTTTCTACTACAGTTTAATGTCATGTGTTTTTACGATTAATCCTACCAAGCCCAGAGCTATATGCACTAAACAGGAAGAGTTCCCTCCTCACATGGATGGTTTGATATTCTTTACATTATGATATGTATTTAAATGCAATAAGGGCACCAACTAAAACATAAAACATGTTGATTTCAGTTTCAGTTCGTCTACAGTAAGCTTTGCTTTCTGTAAGCGTCAGCTACATTTGATTGGATCCCTGTGGTTATGAACTCCGTTCTCATTGGGTGATGTTTCAGAAAGTGGTTTTTAAAAACCTTCCTGAATCACACTTTGTTCTTTAACTGCCAGGAGGGAAGGGTAACTCACTGTTACGGCTGTGGCCATGAGGACCCTGTGTGGGCTGTTTTCTTTCTGTGTTTCTGTACTGTGCTTAAGACTCTTTCCAGGTCCCTCCCCTAATGAAGAGTAGTGAGCGGCTGATTGGACCATGGAGCAGGTGACTACCTTCAAAAAGCCGCTCTGACAGATCCACAGAGAGGGGGGGAGAGAGTGGAGCGAGTGAGTAGCGAGCGAGTAGCTTGACAGCCGACGTGGCCCTGACCCTGGTTTTCCCAGCCTGTATTTTTATTGTGTATTTGTGTGAGCGTGAATTGTGAAAGCTGCTCCTGGTGCATTAGCTGAGAGCGTAGGCACTCTTGGGCTGAAGCGGAAGGGGTGAGCCGCCTTTTCTTTTGGAACCGTTTTCTCCTGTTTTCCGGGTAGGGAGCGAGGGATAGCTCTGTCATTTGTTTGTTCTGTTTCTTTCCTAGGGTTTAGTTAGTTTTTCTCTGGTGGGACTTAGTTGGTTTTGCTATGCTTCTTTTCCTTAAATAAAATCACCTTTCTACTCACAACTGGTTTGGATGTTTGGCTTGGGAACCAGGGCGGGGATTTGTCTCTCTCTCCTCCAACCTTATGTGCGTCCCTACACGCCTAGACTAGGGGCGTAACATAAATGGGGGCTCGTCCCTTTTCGTTAGTGATTGGTTCGTTTCCTTTTTGCGTTTGTGGTGGGGGGGCGGAAGCTGCTGGGGCCGTCCCGAAGCCTTCCAAGGGGCGGATGCCATCGGGGGCGGAAGCTCCTGTCGCCGTTCAGTCTCCTGAATTTGACCCGGCTGGCCAGGTTGGGGTGGGTTTGGTGACGGAAGATCTCAAGCTTGCCCTTCGCTTGAAGGAGGTGGAGCTGGCGGCTAAGGCTACGGAAGTCGAGCTCATGCATCTCCGCATACGTGCTATGGAGCTTGATCATTCTCGAGCGAGAGACGCTGCTCCCGTTCCTGTAAGTACACTCCCCGACCCTCCCACCATAGATCAGTTTAACGCTAGCAAGCAGATTGTTTTGGTGCCTCCTTTTAGGGAGGGAGAGGTTGACTCATATTTCACTGCTTTTGAGCGCATCACAACCACTTTAAAATGGCCAAAGGACGTCTGGAGTCTGTTGCTGCAATGCAAATTAATAGGAAGAGCGCAGGAGGTCTGTGCGAGTCTTTCTATTGCTGACAGCTTGGATTATGAGGTTGTCAAATCCACTATTTTGCGGGCTTATGAACTAGTCCCGGAGGCGTATCGACAGAAGTTTCGTGCCTGTCGCAAGTTTGATAGTCAAACGTTTGTGGAATTTGCACGTGAGAAAACTGTCTTATTTGACAAGTGGGTGGCTGCCAGTCACGCGGAGGACTTTACTCAGCTAAAGGAGTTGATCCTGCTGGAAGAGTTCAAGACATGTCTCCCTGAAAACATTGTCATGTATCTTAATGAGCAGAAGGTGGGGTTACTGTCTAAAGCCGCGGTCCTTGCCGACGAGTTTGTGTTAACTCATCGTGCTGCACTTTCGACAGAGCGCCGTGAGTACACTTCCTCACCTCGTCCTGTCAGAAGTTATAGGGTTTCCCCTAAGCGCCAGATACATTCTGCTGCTATTCCTGTGTCGGATCGCAAATGTTTTTATTGTCATGAAATCGGGCACCTCGTTGCTGTTTGCCCATCACTACAGCGCAGGGAGCAGGCCAACACGGTGAGGAAGCCGAAAAGTGTGGGTTTCGTTCGTTCTATGTCAGCTTCCACTTCACCTAGCAATGGAGTGGGAAGTGAAGGCTTTGATGAGAGCTACCGTCCTTTTGTGTCGGAGGGGTTTGTTTTGTTGAATGAAAAAGAGGAGGATTGGGTACCGATCATGATTCTGCGTGACACTGGAGCCGCGCAGACTCTTATTTTGAAGGGTATTCTACCTTTTTCTGATGACTCTTTTTGTGGTTCGGATGCTCTTGTCTGGGGTGTAAAAATGGATGTACTGCGTGTGCCACTGCACAATGTGTTTCTTCAATCACCACTCGTTTCGGGTTTGGTACCGGTTGGCGTGTGCGACCAGTTGCCAGTCCCCGGAGTTGCGATGATTCTGGGGAATGATTTGGCTAACGGAAAAATGTTTTCTACCCCGAGAGTGGTTGAGATGCCGGTGCCTGATACTTCATTATCTAACTCTGTCGCTGAGGAGCGTTCCTCCTCTGTTTTTCCTGCTTGCGCGGTAACTCGTGCGCATAGGCGCAAGTACGGTGACGTGGATTTATCTGATTCTTTTCTCTGTGCGGGTGGTGAGCCGGAGTCTGAATCTGAAACCCGTGTCCCGCTGACGGGCGACTCTGAGGCGATGCTGCCTGTTAGCCCATCAGTGACACCTCAACTGTCTTTGGAAATCAACAAAAAGGAGTTGGTTTCGGCACAGCAGAGTGACCCGACTCTTGTGAGTTGTTTTTCCGCTGCCAACTCTAGCGACCAGTACCCTCGTGTTTATAGTGTCGAGGATGATGTGTTGATGCGTACTTGGTATCCACCTACAGCTGGTGATTTTGGTTGGAATGTGTTTAAACAGGTTCTGGTGCCTCAACAGTACCGACCCAACGTTCTTAGTCTTGCCCATGACAGTTTTTCTGGACATTTAGGTATTAGAAAAACCTACCACCGCATTCTGCGTCATTTCTTTTGGCCAGGATTGAAGAATGACGTTGCTCAGTATTGTCGTTCTTGTCACACCTGTCAGATTAGTGGTAAGCCTAACCAAGTCATTCCACCCGCTCCATTACACCCTATTCCAGTTTTAGGGGAACCTTTTGAACACATACTCATCGACTGCGTTGGTCCACTTCCTAAAACAAAATCGGGTCACCAGTACCTCTTGACTCTGATGTGTGTTGCTACCCGTTTTCCCGAGGCAATTCCATTGCGCACCCTTAAGGTTAAACCAGTTGTTAAGGCGTTGGTGAACTTCTTTTCTACTTTCGGGTTACCAAAAGCTGTCCAAACCAACCAAGGCTCTAATTTCATGTCTAAGATTTTTGCTCAAGTTTTTCAGTCACTTGGCATTAAACATCAGAAATCTAGTGCCTATCATCCGGAGTCACAAGGTGCGCTTGAGCGGTTTCATCAGACGCTGAAATCTATGATGCGGAAATTTTGCCTTGAGTCTGAAAAGGAGTGGGATGAGGGGTTGCCGCTGCTCCTTTTAGCTGTGAGGGAAAGCGTGCAGGAGTCGCTAGGATTTAGCCCTGCTGAGCTGGTGTTCGGTCACACAGTGCGTGGCCCGTTGCGACTGCTCAAGTAGAACTTCCTGTCTGACACAGATGCTCCTAAGGAAAATGTGTTAGATTATGTGAGTTCTTTTAGAGAGCGTTTCCATAAGGTATGTGCAATCGCACGCGATGCTCTCGTTGCAGCGCAGGGTAAGATGAAGAGGAAGTTTGATGTGAAAGCTGTGCAGAGGAAATTTGAGGTTGGTGATCAAGTTTTAACACTTCTACCGGCCCCTGGATCTTCCCTCCAGGCAAAGTTCAGTGGTCAGTATACGGTGTAGGCGAAATTGAGTGACACGGATTATGTCATCGACACCCCAGAGCGAAGGAAAAAGTGTCGTGTGTGTCATATTAATATGATGAAGCCCTACTTTGCTGGTGGTGTGTCAACAGTTGCGACTGTGGGGGTGCCAGGTTCCGAAGCCCGGTATGACCCAGTAGGTGATGATTTGGTTTTCGGTTGTGCTGTGGGCAACCGACACACGTCATTTCGGACATCATCATCAACCTCAGTTAAATGTGACCTTAAATCACGACTTAGGAATTCTGAAATTCTACGTGATTTAAGGTCACATTTAACTGAGGTAGATGATGATGTCCGAAATGACGTGGGTCGGTTGATTGAAAATCATCCTAATCTTTTCTCGGACACTCCATCCTGTACCACCGTGTTGGAGCATGATATCGATGTGGGGGACCATCCTCCAATCAAACAACATGCCTACCGGGTGAATCCCACTAAGCGTGCCCTTTTCCAGACAGAAGTCTCTTATCTGTTGGAGAATTGTCTTGCTGTCCCTAGCTCTAGTGCGTGGAGTTCCCCGTGTCTCCTAGTACCTAAAGCGGATAAGACCCCACGGTTTTGTACAGATTTTCGGAAGGTGAACAGCGTGACCAAACCTGACTCCTATCCTCTTCCCAGAATGGAGGATTGTGTCGATAGGGTCGGTTCTGCGACGTTCGTTACTAAGCTGGACTTGTTAAAGGGCTATTGGCAAGTTCCTCTAACATCACGTGCGGCCGAGATCTCTGCCTTTGTTACTCCTGACCATTTTCTCCAGTACACTGTCATGCCTTTCGGGTTGCGCAACGCTCCCGCCACATTCCAACGGCTCATGAATATCGTGCTGGGCGGCGTCCGCAAGTGTGAAGTGTATTTAGATGATATTGTCGTCTATTCAGACACCTGGTCAGAGCATATGGAGACACTCACTGATGTGTTCCATCGCTTGGAAAGGGCATCCCTCACCCTCAACCTCGCCAAGTGTGATTTTGGTAAAGCCATGGTTTGCCCCTGTGGGTCAGGGGCAAGTGCGCCCTATTTTGGCCAAAATCCAGGCCATACTGGACTTTCCTGCCCCTCAGACTAGGCGTGAGCTTCGCCGTTTCCTCGGCATGGTGGGCTACTACCGGGGTTTCTGTCAGAACTTCGCGGAAGTGGTCAAATTCAAATTTTATTTGTCACGTACACAGTCATACACAGTACGATATGTAGTGAAATGCTTGGACAACTGCTCGTGACCTAAAGAAAACAAAAAAGGAAAAGGCTATGAATAAGATAGGAAATAAATATGAAAAATTAAAAAGGGTAAATTTAACTAGGAAGGAATAAAATATAAATTAAGGTTAAAAATGAAATAACTGTACAACACAAATTAGAATGAAGGGTAAATTTAACTGGGAAAGAATAAGATAAAATATATAAATTAAAGTTGAAAATAAAATAACTGTACAACAAAATACACAATACACAATATAGAACTATATAAGAATGTATGAAGAAATCTAAATATAAATAAATATATACACAATAACAGCAGCTGTACAAGTATTAACCGGAAATGAAGAATATAGTGACCAGTGTTGTGCAAAACCAAAGTCCAGAAAGTCCAGTGTGTGTGTAAGAACTGTATGTGTGGGTCAGTACTGTGTGGTGGTGTGATTGAGAGACCGTATCGCCTGCGGGAAGAAGCTCCTCCTCAGTCTCTCTGTGTTGGTCTTCAGGGAGCGGAATCGCTTTCCTGACCTCAACAGAGAGAACAGTCTGTTGTTGGGATGGCTGAGGTCCTTCACGATCTTCCTGGCCTTGGTCCAGCACCGCCTGCTGTAGATTGAGTGCAGGTCAGGGAGCTCGGAGCGGATGGTGCGCTCAGCTGACCGCACAACCCTCTCTAGAGCTCGTCTGTCCTGCATGGTGCTGTTCCCGAACCAGGTTAAGATGTTTCCCGCCAGGATGCTCTCTATGGTGCACGAGTAAAAGTTCCTGAGCACCTTGGAGGGCAGTTGGAAGTCTCTCAAGCGTCTGAGGTGGTAGAGACGCTGACGGGCCTTTTTCACCACGGTGTTGATGTGACAGGACCATGACAGGTCCTGCGTGATGTGAACTCCGAGGTATTTGAAGCTGTCCACTCTCTCCACTGGGCACTCGTTGATGACGGGGGTCTGGTAGTTCCTCTCCTGCTTAGTGCTGAAGTCCACTATCAGCTCCTTTGTCTTACTGACGTTTAGAAGGAGGTTGTTCCTCTGGCACCAGTTCTCCAGATTCCTAATCTCCTTCAGGTAGGCCGTCTCGTTGTTATCAGAGATCAGGCCCACCACGACGGTGTCGTCAGCAAACTTGATGATGGTGGTGGAGCTGGTAGTGGCCACACAGTCATATGTGTACAAAGAGTACAGCAGGGGGCTCAGAACACACCCCTGGGGGGCTCCAGTGCTGAGAGTGGTGGAGGCTGAGACATGTCCGCCCATCCTTACTGCCTGTGGTCTGCCAGTTAGGAAGTTGGAGATCCACTGACACATAGATGAGCTGAGTCCCAGATGCTCCAGCTTGGTGGTGAGTGTGGAGGGAATTATGGTGTTAAATGCAGAGCTGTAGTCTATGAAGAGCATTTTAACATAATTCCCCCTTCTAGTGTCCAAGTGAGTGAGTGATGTGTGGAGGAGATGAGAGATGGCATCGTCTGTGGAACGATTTGGACGGTAAGCGAACTGTAGTGGGTCCAGTGTGTCTGGTAGTGAAGAAATGATGAAGTCTCTGACCAGGCGTTCAAAGCACTTCATCACTACTGAGGTGAGGGCTACAGGGCGATAGTCATTGAGAGAAGCAGGGTGGGGTTTCTTCGGGACAGGAACAATGATGGACTCTTTGAAGCATGTGGGGATCACCGACTGAGATAAAGAGATGTTGAATATCTCAGTGAACACAGGAGCTAGCTGGTATGCGCAGTCTCTTAGGATACGACCTGGGATGCCGTCTGGTCCTGCTGCTTTCCTGGTGTTCACTCTCTTGAAGGCTCTCCTTACTTCATGCTCGGAGATGACGAGCACGTTTCCGGTGCTGGCAGTATCTTCCTGTCTGCAGCCGTTAGCGCCGCTAACACTAGCATTGTTGGAGACCTTAGCTGCAGCCTCGAAGCGAGCATAGAAAGTGTTCAGCTCGTCTGCCAGAGTCACGGCCGCGTTCGTCATACCGGTTGTTGGTCGCACCCCTCACTAGCCTCACTAGTGTGTTGAAACCCTTTGTGTGGTCCCCTGTGTGTCAGAGTGCGTTTCTAGCTGTTAAGACTCTCCTGTGCAGTGCGCCAGTGCTGGCTGCCCCAGATTTTGCACGCCCTTTTAAATTGGAGGTTGACGCCAGTGCGAATGGGGCAGGTGCCGTGTTGCTGCAGGAAGACCGTCATGGTGTGGATCACCCGATTTGCTATTTCTCAAAGAAATTTAATGTCCATCAGCGGGGCTACAGTACGATTGAGAAAGAGGCTCTCTCTCTGCTGTTTGCATTGCAACATTTCGAGGTGTATGTCGGTGGCAGTCACTCGCCTGTGATTGTTTATACCGACCACAATCCCTTGGTATTCCTCATGCAGGACTTCCTGCCGTTCAAATAAAAAGGAATCAAAGGTGAAATAAAAAAGAATAACAGACAACAAGAAAAAGAAGAAACCAGCGGAGGACGAGTCCATGTAATCTGTCAGGCACTCTGACTGCACAACAATAATGTGTGTGTGTGTGTGTGTGAGTGTGTGTGTCTGTGTGTGTGTGTGTGTGTGTGTGTCTCTGTGTGTGTGTGTGTGTCTGTGTGTGTCTCTGTGTGTGTGTGTGTGTGTGTGTGAGTGTGTGTGTCTCTGTGTGTATGTGTGTGTCTGTGTGTGTGTGTGTCTGTGTGGTTGTGTGTGTGTGTGTCTGTGTGTGTGTGTGTGTGTCTCTGTGTGTGTGTGTGTCTGTGTGTGTGTGTGTCTCTGTGTGTGTGTGTGTGTGTCTGTGTGTGTGTGTGTGTGTGTGTCTCTGTGTGTGTGTGTGTGTGTGTGTGTGAGTGTGTGTGTCTCTGTGTGTGTGTGTGTGTCTGTGTGGTTGTGTGTGTGTGTGTGTCTGTGTGTGTGTGTGTGTGTGTGTCTCTGTGTGTGTGTGTGTGTGTGTGTGTGAGTGTGTGTGTCTCTGTGTGTATGTGTGTGTCTGTGTGTGTGTGTGTCTGTGTGGTTGTGTGTGTGTGTGTCTGTGTGTGTGTGTGTGTGTGTCTGTCTGTTTCTGTGTGTGTGTGTGTGTGTGTGTGTGTGTGTGTGTGTGTCTGTGTGTGTGTGTGTCTCTGTGTGTGTGTGTGTGTGTGTGTGTGTCTGTGTGTGTGTGTCTCTGTGTGTGTGTGTGTGTGTCTGTGTGTGTGTGTCTCTGTGTGTCTGTGTGTCTGTGTCTGTCTGTGTGTGTGTGTCTGTGTGTGTGTGTGTCTGTGTGTCTGTGTGTCTGTGTGTCTGTGTCTGTCTGTGTGTGTGTGTCTGTGTGTGTGTGTGTGTGTGTGTCTGTCTGTTTCTGTGTGTGTGTGTGTCTGTGTGTGTGTGTGTCTGTGTCTGTGTGTGTGTGTGTCTGTCTGTTTCTGTGTGTGTGTGTGTCTGTCTCTGTGTGTGTGTGTGTGTGTCTCTCTGTGTGTGTGTCTGTGTGTGTGTGTGTGTGTGTCTGTCTGTTTCTGTGTGTGTGTGTGTGTGTCTGTGTGTGTGTGTGTGTCTGTGTCTGTGTGTTTCTCTGTGTGTGTGTGTGTCTGTGTGTGTGTGTGTGTGTGTCTGTGTGTGTGTGTGTGTGTGTGTGTGTGTCTGTTTCTGTTTCTGTGTGTGTGTCTCTGTGTGTGTGTGTGTGTGTCTCTGTGTGTGTGTCTTTTTCTGTGTGTGTGTCTTTTTCTGTGTGTGTGTCTGTGTGTGTGTGTGTGTGTCTGTGTGTGTGACCTCTGTCATTTATTATTTATTAGAGGTGTGGGATGCACAACTCTTGGAGTTGGTTCCTTACTTAATGCAAGCCCTGCAGATGCAAATTAAAGCATGATCCCAAAACCTCACGCCTCATTTCTCATCTCATACATTCTGTTGTGCCGGGGGCAGCTGCTGCCAGTTTACAAGTCTGCACCAGCAACATTTACTGGTGTAGTCCCACAACAGTTTGTGCAGTTTATCTAAAAATGTACACAGGCACCCATTAACCACCTAAAGAAGGTCCCTGTCGAGATACATGTGCAGGTGAGGTCCGTCTAACCCTTTCATTTACATTTACTGAGTTGAGATTATGACTTAATTAATAAATTGCTCCTTTGGAGTATCAATATTTTCCATGTTTCCAATGGGGCTATTTTTGACAGCACGAATCAGGTGCTAATGAAATACTCACCTGTTTACTGTCTACGAGTACTTAAACATAGGTACAGCAGAAGGAAACAAGGCTGTAGGGAACAAGGAGGAGGAAAGGAGAGATAGATTATAAATAACCTCAGGTAAACAAAACAGAGGCCTTAGTTACAGGTGCACATCACACTCCACACACTGTATTCTCACAGTAAGTTCTGACTGTGATGCACTGAGGAAATAACAGACTGATCTTAGAATGTGTTTCACATTTCAATGTTTGGATTTTAAGAGAGTTGAGAAAATCAGCAGAAACCTCACTGAGAGCTAATAAACTCCAGTTTTAATATCCGAAATGAATGATCATTAATGTGAGTACCTGACAGGTTAGTTCCCCAAAGACCAGACAGACAAAAAGCTTGATATCAGACAGAACTGTCAAATCAATCCAGTCTGACTGTGTTAGCCCAAGGCAAACACAGGAACAGAGGAACAGTCTGTGTGTGTTTAACCCAACCAGTTAGATTTTACTGGTTTAAAAATAACAAAGTAGGTTTTCATGCCTACAGGGAGTGCAGAATTATTAGGCAAGTTGTATTTTTGAGGAATAATTTTATTATTGAACAACAACCATGTTCTCAATGAACCCAAAAAACTCATTAATATCAAAGCTGAATGTTTTTGGAAGTAGTTTTTAGTTTGTTTTTAGTTTTAGCTATTTTAGGGGGATATCTGTGTGTGCAGGTGACTATTACTGTGCATAATTATTAGGCAACTCAACAAAAAACAAATATATACCCATTTAAATTATTTATTTTTACCAGTGACACCAATATAACATCTCCACATTCACAAATAGGGATGGGTATCGCTTAGGTTTTATCCGATACCGGTGCCAAATTGGTACTTTTGAAACGGTGCCGGTGCTCAAACGGTGCTCAAACCGGTGCTTAAAGAATGGAGAACACAAAATTGGTCCAAAAACCTCTCATGTTCAGCTGGTTTTTTGTAAAAAGATAACAATGGTAGCCTTTTCTGCAGCTATAGGGCATATATGGTATCACTCTTGGCTGGAAGCAGTGCTTACAGTTTTTTACAGCCGCTAGGACACATGTCTCAATACTTAGGTCACTTTTGCAAAACACTTCACACAATCCTCCTAACTGACCGTCAGCTTGGCAAAGCAGTTCATTTCACATTCAAAATGCACTACAACTACCAAAACACTTCATTCAGGTCTCAAATAAACTCATTCTTCCAGAACACTAGCAAAGGTTGACAGCCGACAAACACACTTTGTCACCCACAAAACAATGACCTGAAAAACACTAACAACATGTAGCATTACAGTGTTTCCTTGTGTAAAACAAGGACACATCTCTGTTTATAATTTCAATATATGTTACTGGAATGAATCAGACATCATGCAGAATTCGTTAATATTTGTTTCTGTATTTTTATTTTTTTGCACTAAGTAATCCCAAAATACAAGAATTTGTATACACACCATCCACTGATACACATACAATAGTAATGCTAATCTACTCGGTCTTCTCCATTTGGCCACAGGTTCTCATCCACATCACATCTTATGTCAACTGCTGAATTATCTGGTGCCCGAGTCCAACTCTACCACTTATCAATACAGGAATATATCCCTTAACCCTTTAAGACCTACCATAGAACCAAGTCCACCAGAGCTTATAGTATATTTTTACATGCTGTGGAGCCATTTTTGGGAGCATTTCAAGATGATATACATCAATACAACCATTATAGCCCAAATTTTAATAATATGTCTGCATTAAGTGCATAGTAATTACATACATTGCAAAAAAGTGCAATAAACTACAAAAAAATTTAAAATCGTTTTTGTTTTTTTTAACATATATTGCTAGTTAGAGAAATTTAAGAGGCTTATCCCTCAAAACTGTAAATACAAAAAAGTTGCACAAAATAGTTTCCCACCACAGGAAATCACAGTTTTATTTTTGAAATACACCAATTTTTATATACTGCAGGAAAAACGAAAATAAATACTATACTGCAAATTTGCAAAAAAAACAAAAAAAAAACAGCATTTGCATCAAAATAAACTATTTCCAGCAGTGCAATTTGACTTCTAAGCATCCCAGAAACAACACAGAAAGTCATAAAGTCAAACATAACTTTTAAAAACACCAGTATAGGCTCATGAGGCCCTGATGGTAAAAAAAAAACAAAACCTACATTTCCGCAAAATGACATCACTTCCGGTTTCGGGCAGGACATGGCGGACATGCGATAGTTCGTGCTGATGGACGTAGGAAGTGTTACAAACAGCTGATTGGATCGGCAAAGTGTGTTTCTAGAATATTATGTTGTTGTTGCTGCAAGTGCTTTTTATTCAGTTTTTGCAAAGCTATATGTGAAAGGAAACCGTGACCGAGGACAAGCTGATGGCATAAGATGTAAGTACAACTCCTCCGGTTTCATATGCAAAACAAATTATTGCGCTAGCTTACGTGGTTGCAGTGCTACCGGGATTTAAAAATAGTTACGCAAAACAGGGCGTGCCCACTCGGCTTTAAAGGGTTAACCAAATATCCTAACCTAATATCTCTTTTCTTGGCTGACGTAACACACACACACATAACACACCAACTTCAAACATACGTCACAACAATTAAAAATCCACCCCAGTATTAACAACAATGAGCTTTCATCAAATAACCCCAAACTTTACCTGTATTTATCCCAAATTACCCAAAATTGTCATGGACATGTCACCTGAAATCTACTCAACAGAATTTCCACTACTGAGCCAATTTAATGGTAACAATCATCAATTCAGTGGACAACTAATTTAGAATTCATCCAATGTGCACAATTTTCAACAGGCTTGCGCTTACTTACACTCTTTTAGACCGGTCTGTTGTCCACCTCATATCAGATCGTACCTTAAGGTCCAAATTAGTCCCCTCAGACGCACAAGAATCTCGGGTCACTGGCACCAAGTGTTAAAAACCGTCCTTTTGGATTCTTCAGGGCCAAGAAAACACGGCTCAAAGGTAGTCTTTTTACTTTAAAAATGATCTTTAATTTACATACCTCAGCACAAAACACACAACCCCAGGTCTGAAGCACAAATGGAAGCCTAGTTATTTATATACTACCACACTTTAAGTTTTGATCAAACAGCCTAGTTGGTTTCACTTTCACTTCATTCTGGCTACAAAAGCACGCTCTGCAAAAGCATGCAGTTTCCTGTCTGCACTTGTTGGCACAGAGTGTACTCAGAGTTAGGCCTTTCTCATATGAAGCAATATAATCAGCATATAAACATTTAAGATGATAAATTTAAACCTCAACAAGTCCATTGACACTTGCTGTCATTTCAACTGAGAATGCTTCTTTAATTAATAAGAATAGAAATGTTTAATTTATAGTAAAACATGGCAACCACCCCATCCTGTATGTTACAACACACATGTTGATTGTTGTCTTTTATGTAATTCATAAATGCTGATCTACCCTAACTTAATTATTACTTAATTCTACTAAATATGATTTTGAGCAGGGTTTCATTAAGAAGGAAACAACATACACCTTCACAACAGCATCCAAAGTTAGAAGGGTCTCTTTAATTGTAAAATATAGAAATGAAGATAAAAATGACTGAAAAGGAAAGGAATGAATGTCCACGCCCACAGCTGCATGGATGTTGCATGAACTTAGCCTCACCCTTGGTGTGCAACAGTAAAACCTGCCAGTTCATAAAAACAGGTGTTTGATCACAGTCGATGGCAGCAGATACCTTACTGTGATTGGCAGTGTTGGGTGTAATGCGTTACTGAGTAACGCGTTACTGTAATTAAATTACTTTTCCACTGAAAAAGTAGAGTAACTGATTACTGTTCATTTTTAGGTATTTTAATTACAGTTACTTACAATGTGCTTGCGTTACATTGTAAAATAATTAAACTCGCTAAATATCATTATTTAATTTCAATAATTTGTCTTCTAAACGTAGAAGTAAACTCTGCTTCTTTAACATCGCTGTAGTGCAGCTGCGCGTCATTTTGCGGCAGTTTGCTGCACAGTCGTATTCTAAAGCAAAAGCTGTCGGACTCGGCTGAAGCGAGTGGCTGTTTTATGACATGGACATATTCCCTCTTCACTTTTCTGAAACAAGCAGACAAGAACATTACAGTAATATGTAAAAACTATCGGCTGCTGTTAATAGCACGAGTAATCTACTGAAGTGCCTGATACAGAGCATAGACGAACACTTCTGAGCGATCCTTGTTCATCATCCATGGATAACACCGCGGCAACTCCTGCTAAGCAGCAAAACGTGATTTTACTTCAGCAGCACAGAAAGCGTCTGAAGGTGAGCTTAAAAATGATTGCAGGCTACACTGTGGAAGAGATGCTGCCGCTGCGTACTGTAGTCTCCGTCTTTAAAAATGTATTTATTATTTAAAGAGTTTAATTTCTATTGTTTGTCCACTCAAGGCTTAGAGGGATTTTAAGAAGCATTTAGTTAAATCACTTATTTAGTAATTAAGTTACTTTTCAGGCACAGATATTGACTAAGTAATTAGTAATTAATTACTTTTTTAAAGTTACTTACCCAACACTGGTGATCGGACCACCATTGGTAGTTTGACTTTGTCAGTATAACCCTGTCACCATCAGAGGAGCTGATGTGGAGATCATCCAGGACTGCCGGTACCTGGGGGTACACTTGGACTGTAAACTGGACTGGACCAAGAACACCAATGCTGCCTTCAAAAAAGAGCAGAGTCGGCTTTTCCTACTGAGGCGACTCAGGTCCTTCAATGTTGGTGGGAAAATGCTGACCATGGTCTATCACTCGGTGGTGGAGAGCGTCGTGTTCTTTGCAGCAGTGTGCTGGGGCAGTGGGGTGAAGACAGCCGATGCCAACAGGCTGAACAAACCGATTAAACAGGCTGGTTCTGTCCTGGGTGTCAGACTGGAGAACCTAGAGGAGGTGTCTGAGAGGAGAATGCTAAAAACACCTCTTTGTATCATGGACAACCCCTCCCACCCCATGCACGCCCCCATGGTGGACCATCGGAGCACACGCAGCAGAAGACTCATTGCCCCGAAACGCAGAACTGACCGCCACAGGAAATCCTCTGTGCCGGTATCACTCTTCCTCACTCTGTAGGTGATTTTCCTGAGACTGTCACCAATGTTACTCTGTTCCCTCTCAGACCGTGCAATATTACCCAACAGTACCTCATTGAATATTTGTTTCATCCCCCCATCATACGCTGCTACTCCCTTTATTCTATTGCACAATACTGTCACTTTCTAGAATCGCCTGCACTGATAGTTCAGTTATTTATTCACCAGGATATAGTTATGTATATTACTTCATTAGAGTTATTTGATACTATGCCTTGCACTATCCTACTGTATATTACTATACACTACTATTCTTATTGTATATATTGTATATCTTATTCATCTGTTCCTCTGACTCTCCTGCTGCTTTGAGCATGTACATGACAAAAGAATTTCCCTCGGGATAAATAAAGTTATTCTTATGCTTAAAAGCACTAAATGGATCTGCTGATATTCCGAATAATGGAAAACACCCATGATCATCTTATGATTCATTCTAGTTTTCATGTAGTAAACATGTACAACAAGAACGGTTCAAAGACACCCTTCAAAGCCCACAGTTACCACAGTTCATGGTGTGTGTGTGGAAACTTCTGACCACAACTCTGACTCTGTTTTATTTTAAGCCAGTGGCTGTTTGTGGTTTGAGGATTATCTTGAGAAACAGGTTGCTGTCAAGTGCTTCAAATATTATTTTTCAGTAATGACAACAAAAGAAAAATCATCTCAGCTGCTGGCCTTATCTACAAGGTTAGTACCATCAGGTATTACTGGGGGTGCGTGCTGTTTTTGATGCATCTCTTTCACGGGGAATGAGAGTAAACAGCTGCCACATCCAGATTAACACTCATGACTCCTTTGCCACTAAATTGGATTAGTAATTGCAACTTTCACTCTACCAGAGAAAGTACATGATTGCATTAGTACGACACTACTAATAACCTCTCAGAGTGGCCTCAGTGGATTATGTGGTAAATATGGCAGATGAAACGGAAGCTGACAGCCTTTCCTTTCTTCAACTGCCTGATCGCTTTTTTTTATCCTGGAGTTTAGTGCAGTTTGACTCATCATGTCCTTCATGGTCTTCCGATGTTATTATCCTTGAGTTTTTTCTTTCCATGACTCTCTTACATCACAAACGAGGTTAACAGCAGAGATCTCTGAACTCCAGCAACACAGTTAAAGAGTTTGTCAAGTCAAGTCAAGTTGGCTTTATTGTTACTTCAACCATATACAGTTTAACAGTACACAGTGAGGCGAAACAACGTTCCTCCAGGAACCAAGGTGCTACATGCAACATAAATTTACAACATAAATTAACAGAAAACACTAAACTAGCTAACTAAGAGGCCTAGTTAGCTGGCTAGCAGAGACAAGACAGACTGACCTAACACAA
Source organism: Mchenga conophoros (assembly GCF_057382185.1). NCBI lineage: Eukaryota > Metazoa > Chordata > Actinopteri > Cichliformes > Cichlidae > Mchenga > Mchenga conophoros. The sequence goes on from NC_140541.1 coordinate 2,821,262, forward strand.
ATTACAACATAAATTAACAAAAAACTATCTAACTATCTAAGGAAGACTTTTTGTTTTGTTTTCAGACAGCAGACAACAAAGTGCACGTGCAGATGTGCAAACAAGAGCAGCAAGTGACAGTGTGACAAAAAAAACCACAACATAACATAATAATAAGGTTTTGTGATGATGAGTTGAGGTAGTGGAGGAACAGTAAACATTCCTTAGTGTAGCAGCAAAAAATTAGGAAGTGCAGAAGTTAGTGCAGAAAGTCCAGTAATAATATTGTGCAAAAGAGCATTTACAGGTTGGTGTGTACGATGGTTTGGTGGTGTAGGTCAGTGTGTTTGCGCTTGTATTGATTAGTCAGTCCAGTCTCAATGTTTTGAGGTAGTTGAGTTAAGCTGAGTGATTGTGTGTGTGTGTGTGTGTGTGTGTGTGTGTGTGTGTGTGTGTGTGTGTGTGTGTGTGTGTGTGTGTGTGTGTGTGCGTGTTTATCAGTCAGTCCCTTTTTGCTGAGGAGACGGATGGCTTGTGGAAAAAAGCTGTTGCACAGTCTGGATGTGTGTGCCCGAATGCTTCGGTACCTTTTTCCAGATGGCAGGAGTGTAAAGAGTGTGTGAGAGGGGTGTGTCCGATCAGCCACAATGCTGGTGGCTTTGCGAATGCAGCGTGTGGTGTAGATGTCCTCAATAGAGGGGAGAGAGACCCCGATGATCTTCTCTGCTGTTCCCACTATCCGCTGTAGGGTCTTGCGGTCCGATATGGCACAGCTCCCAAACCAGACAGTGATGCAGCCGCTCAGGATGCTCTCAATAGTTCCTCTATAGAAGGTGGTCAGGATCGGTGGTGGAAGCCGGGCCTTTCTCAGTCTTCTCAGAAGAGACGCTGTTGGGCTTTCTTGTGCAGGGAGCTGGTGTTGAGGGACCAGCTGAGGTCCTTCTCCAGGTGTACACCCAGGAATTTGGTGCTGCTGACGATCTCCACAGAGGAGCCGTTGATGCTCAGCGGTGAGTGGTCGCCTCGTGTCCTCCTAAAGTCAACAACCATCTCTTTTGTCTTGTCAACCTTCAGAGACAGGTTGTTGTCTTTACACCAGCCCGTTAGCCTCTTCACTTCCTCTCTGTACGCTGACTCGTCGTTCTTGCTAATGAGACCCACCACGGTCGTGTCATCAGCGAACTTAATGATGTGATTTGAACTGTGTGTTGCTACACAGTCATGAGTCAGCAGTGTGAACAGCAGAGGACTGAGCACACAGCCTTGTGGGGCCCCAGTGCTCAGTGTGGTGGTGCTGGAGGTGTAGTTCCCGATCCGTACTGACTGAGGCCTTCCGGTCAGAAAGTACAGGATCCAGTTGCAGAGGGAGGTGTTCAGGCCCAACAGGCTTTCCGATCAGTTGTTGGGGGATGATCGTGTTGAATGCTGAGCTGAAATCTATGTACAGCATTCGGACGTGTGAGTCCTTCTTGTCCAAGTGTGTCAGGGCAAGATGGAGTGCAGTGGAGATGGCGTTGTCCGTTGAGCGGTTATGGCGGTACGCAAATTGCAGTGGGTCCAGTGAGGGGGCAGCAGGGTCTTGATGTATCTCATGACGAGCCGCTCGAAGCGCTTCATGATGGTGGGTGTAAGTGCAACAGGACGGTAGTCGTTGAGACAGGACACAGAAGACTTCTTGGGCACGGGGACGATGGTGGTGGCCTTGAAGCACGTGGGAACGACGGCACTGCTCAGAGAGATGTTGAAGATGTCGGTGAGAACATTTGCCAGCTGATCAGCACATTCTCTGAGCACTCTGCCTGGGATGTTGTCTGGTCCAGCAGCTTTACGTGGGTTGACTCTGCGTAGAGTTTTCCTCACCTCAGCTGTAGTGAGACACAGGACCTGGTCGTTCGGAGCAGGGGTGGTCTTCCTCGCCGCCACGTCGTTCTGCCTGTTGAACTGAGCGTAGAAAAGTTCAGCGCATCTGGGAGGGAGCCGTCACTGTCACAGGCAGGTGACAGTGTTCGTCCGCTGTTTGTGTTTCTTCGACTCTTTCATGTAGGCTGACAGCATTGTGCATCTGTCTCTGTGGACATCTTCACCTTCATGCACACATTACTGGCTGATTGTCATATTTTATAACTTTGGTGATTCTAACCAATGGCAATATCTTTGCCATTAGCGCCATGAAACATGCCGGAGGATTCCTGAAAGGACCAGTATGTAATACCGCACCGTGAAAACTGTATTATTGATGAATTGTGACGAATCAAAAGTGAAATAACTATTCTTCCAAAAAAGTTATGGAGATTAATATTAGTGCTGCAGATGCTTAAGGTTGAGCTAAGCTCATATATTTTAGACTCTCCGATGCATCATATTTTATAAAATAATGTAATATGGCAGTCGTGTAAACAGAATATAAATACTGTGATCTGCCAACAAACTAAAGCAATTCACACATGTGATGTTTAAAAGTCTCCATGTTTAAGTTTAAAGCACGAATGTGCAGCCACGACCTCAGAAATACACAGCAGCACACAGCAGTGTGCTTTTTTAAGTCCTCTGTGTGCGACGTCTCAACAACAACTGTTACTGCAGCATTAATCTGTTCTCTCACTTGCCACATTGTTGCATTTGACATTATATATTTACGTCCTTTACAGGTTTATACAACCATCATCATCATCTGACAGCATGTCTGACTGGAGTAAACACACTCATTTTCATGCAGGAGAAGAGTCAGGTGACCTTGAAGTAAAGTCCTGTGTACTCTTTGTGTTGTTATCATCTTTTTTGTGCCAAATCTTGTCAATAGGTGAAAGGTCAGGCAAGCCAGTTCAGCAACCAGACTCTCCTATTACGAAGCTATACGGTTATAATTTCACAGTCTCGCTGAAATATGCAACATCTCGTGTTAACAAAAATATTTACTTTGATGGGAGCATGTTGCTCTTAAACCACGCTGATGGTTACTTTCAGCCTCTCTCCTTTTCACAAAGTGTGGCTCCATGTATTTGCAGAGTTTTTCCAACAGGTGCTCTTTGTGATGCAACCCCACAGGGATTTGTGTCTCCTCCCAGGATCTTTCACTTGTTAGGCAAACATGTAAATCACTAACCTAACGAGCCACATGGCTGTACTCCACTTTAGTCTGAAGGATGTAGAGTCCATGTTTTCTAAGAGAAGTTTAGATTCATCCAACCACAGATTTGTTTTACATTTCCATGTCATGGCTGTTTGTGATGCAACTAAGAGCCTGAAGATCCTGAGCATCCAAGAGCTTTGATCTTGTCCCTAGTGGCAGAAATCTTTCCAGATTCATGGAACATTTTGACATGTACAGGAGATAAAGAGGTAGTCTGTGAGGAACATCATTCTGAAATTGTTCCACAATTTGTAAATGTGGTTCTCTGGGGATTGTTGAACTTTTCCGTACTCCCGAGTCTTTTCATTCCCAGTTATGTTACTGGCATGTATCCCAGTAGCCAATATAACTGCAACATGTTTGTCTGCTTGTTTCAGGCAGTTCTGAAGCTAAATGGGCTCCAACCTGCTACTAACAAGGTGTACCTAATAAAGTGGGCAGTCAATATATATATACTGTAGATAGTTAAAAGCGAAGTTGTTCAGCAAACAAGAGAATACCAATTAGCCATGTGTGCAAGTATTTATTATTCAATGTTGTTTTTGTAGGTTTGCACTTTGTGAACTTGTAATTAAGTCTGTGTGCACCGAGTGCATATAAATGTCTGCTCTTTAAAGAAAGAGTTTAGATGAAGTATAGTGAAAAGGGTTTTCGCCTCTGCTGTAGGAAGTTCATGTACCTGTGCATAAGGACATCAGCAACAGTCTAAAGGTAAAGGTTGTTTTTTTCCAACAGTGTTAAACAGTGAGAGCTTGAGCCCACAGAACAATGAAAGCTCCTTCTGCTAATTAACCAGTGATATGTGAAAACATCCCTGTAACTTCTGTCTGGTATTGGGCTTTCAGCTTGACTCATAGCAGTTCAAACATTAAAAAATCATTTAAAGCAGTGTTGAGAGAAAATGAAACAAAGACAGACAGTGGGAGGGGCTAATTGGTGAAATGGCAGTGCGGTTGGCTGGCTCTCACTGTGACCTGTCCCAAGTGTATCCTGCCTCTTGCTCCATGGTAGCTGGAATAGGCTCCAGCCACCCGGCAATCAGCAAATGAAGAATGAAGAAAATGGATGGATGGATCCTGCACATAGGCAGCTAGAAATACAACCTTTAAACACGTGTGGACACCCAAACCATGATCTTTTTTTAAAACATAACCTGCAGTTTTACCCCTAAATGCCTTAAGTTTCCACCGTGCACAGAGATTACAATACACATTCAGACAGGCAGTATGACAGGTTTCCCATGTGTTCGCACAATGGTGGTGGACACGATGATTACCATTATAACCCAATGTAATTCATGTTTTAAGCCTTCAACATGCCACCATGCTGCTTTCTTGGAGCCCAAAGTTACTGTGTTTGAACGAGGAGCTAGAAGCTACCACTACCAAGCCTGGTTAGCAAGCTGCATGAGTAAACTACACTGTGTGTGTGTGTGAAATGTGTGTGTGTGTGTGTGTGTGTGTACATTTCTTCTCATTTGTGTCTAAAGACTTTTCTTCTCATGATGTCTCATGGAGCTTTTTTTCTGATAATTGTGACTAAATATAGTCCCAGCGCCTGTGAAAGACAGTAAGTAAGGCTTTATGGAGCTGAAGACAGACAGATGGAGAAATTGCACATGGTTTCCTGGCAAAACCTGTTCCAATAATGGCAGAAAGCCACACACACAGACTGGGAATTACTTCTCAGGATGAATTTCTGGTCTCCTGGTGTGAAGTTCTGCCTCATCTACTCTGTGATGAATCCATCACCGATTTCCAGGCTTACTGCTGTCTTCCAAATTCATAGAAAGACAACATTAGCATACATGTGCAGGAACTTTAAATTGACACAACAGTGCTCTTTGCACACCAGGAAAAAGCTCTCTCCAGTGTGATATGATACCAAACCTCCATCCCACATAAGACACACCATGGACAATGTGATATTTCTGTTCAGTAAATGAGCTGTTAATAATTCGCTTGCATGCTTTTTCTTTTTCTGAATCCAGCTTGATAACGATGCATCCATCAGCTCTATCAGCTGCCAGAATGCGGACGCATTAGTAACACTACTGCTGATTTTTTTTTCCATCTGGGATTTGTGATGAGGCCTCCCACTGCTTCTCTTTAAAGCAGCATTTCCCAGCCATGAAGTCACTCTCAGTTGGAAAAGCCTTTTCCAAATCCACAGTGGAGCTCAGTAAAGATTTAATAAGAATGCTTATTTTATGTCCTTTATCATCCGTTTTCAGGCTGCTGATGGCCAGCCACTGAAGATTGTTTACTATTTGAGGATGTGAAGCATGTTATCTGGCAGCCTAATGGAGCATTTGCAGAATTCATGCAATTATTCGGTGTCCCTGTGCACTCGCTGTTATCTCGAGGCGAGATGCTTTAAAAGTTGTGCGAGGAGCCAGCACAGCTCCCTGAGCCGCAGATGCTCAGATCAGGTTGCTATAATGGGGAAGCTAAAGACAGCATTCCTTTGTTATCAGTGAGCGTGAGGACATTGTCTTCTGAGAGGATGTGGCTGCTGTTATCTTTGTCACTTGACACACAGGAACCAGCTGTGATACATCACCCCGCTATATCATCATGCTTTTCAAACATAGTGGCCAAATCTGGCCACATTGCAGCTGCGAACAACATGATACTGTTTTTGCAACAGCACACAATCAGATAGCAGCAGCTGACAGCTAGTGATTCATGGCAAAAACCTGCACGCTTATTATCTTTGACAAAGATCATCGAAAACATAAAATATGTCTCGGTTTACATGATTTCAATCACCTGATCATGTTGGAACCATTTATCAGACAACAGGACACATTTTGTGCATTACTAACAGCAGAATAGTGCGTTTGTGTTGTGGAACAGTGGCTGCAGAGACAATGCGTCCCTGAAATCACGGGTCATTAAATGCTGCTTTGTCTTAGCTTCCACCTTCTCGGCCAAGAAAAGAGTCCTTCACCGTGGCCTCCACCTTCTGCAGCAGGGAGACGACGTTTTTCACTGTAAGATGAGCAAACTGTGTCTAACTTTCTCTGCAATGGTGTAATTGTAAAGAAAGCCCATGATTATTCCAGCTGGTGCCACAGTTCAAAATATGAATCATCATGTTCAACCTTTAGAAACTGAGTTAATATGGAGGACATAACTCTGTGCTATGTTAGCAAGACTGCTGCTCAAAGGTTTCACAGTAACAACCAGTGTGCAAAGAAAAAACACAGCAGTGCACCAGTGACGTGCATTTTTTCAGCATGGAGGTAAATCGTGTGTCACAGATGTTAGTAAATCAGTTTGCGCACTTCTATCCTCCTCACTCTACTGCTTTTGTATTTTTAGCTAAAAAACCTCCCAGAAATACATCGTACGTATGAAACAATGCAGACATTTAGTTCTGCACACTGCCAAGAAGACATACCAAGAACCAGCCTGTCGCAGTTCAAACATGGTTTCTCTGACGTGTCCCAGCATTGCCACTGGCTACTACTTACCATTTTTTTATGTCCGATACCGATATCATAAATTTGGATATCTGCCGATACCGATATGAATCCGAGATAGTGTTTTTTAATCAACAAAACTGTTTTTTAATATCTTGCTGCATTTTGTATAAGTTCATACTCACGTTTAAAACAACAACTACACTAAAGCTATTCTGTTATACCTGTATACAAAAAAAATATTTCATAGTTCAGCAATACTGATCAATCTAATAAACTTAAACCTACACCATCCTCCCTATTCTGGTATTTTAAAGAGTACTTAGCATAAATATTAAGAAACCTAACTAATAGGGTTCCAACTCCCAGCAACAACAAAAATAAATAAATAAAAAATAGGGAACCACCCCTCACGCTCCACCTCATGATGCTTAATCAACGTAATCAACCTTAATTTGATGCAGTGTGAAAAAAAAAGCACAGAAATCAATTATTTTTCAAGAAATATTAAATAGATTCAACATCTTTCTTCAACAAAATTGCAGACTGCACAGATGGTACCTTCCCAAAGGAAAAAGTACTATAGCTTACTAGGGTATATATATTAAACTCAATAGTCACTATATACAGTAATGGACTTCTATTCATTTTACATCAAATTAAAACTTTGGGTGTAAGATTCAGATAATTATTTATTAAAAGCTAGACATTTTAAATGAGAATAAGAAAGAAAAGTATGTCTTTGTGCCCCCTTTTCCCTGTTCATGCCCTATCGGCCCCCCTGGCTAAACTTTGCTAGATCCGCCCCTGCACAGTTACCAGCGTCAGCTACGTAGAAAAAGATCCTCGAGTAGAAAGTAATATTAAATAAATTCTAACAACAGCTGATCAAGCTTAAACGTGCTGCTGTTGTTCAGCCGCTGGTTTCCTCTTTCTGGTGCAAAGTGGGCCAAAAACAAACAACAGAGACGGAGTCGCGACAGAAAAGCCGATCAGCTGATCGTTAAGCAGTTTCATGATTGAAGTAGCAGCAAGAAGAGGCAGTCGCTCCATATATCGTTTGTTAAGCTTAACGCAGGAATGCTTTACAAACATTCAGAGATGGACTTACAAACTTGCTTTACTTCTCTCGGGATAACTTTGTCGGAGATGAAATGCCGGGTTGCTAGCGAAGCTCCACATGCTATCCAGACCACCGACAGGTCCCGCATGCCACAGCCGCTCTATCATGTGATGCATACTGCTCCGACGTGCTAACGTGCTGAGGTGAGTTACGGCGTGTTGCAAGTTTTGTGAGGTGCTTTCGTGATATTTAATGGATCGGATTACATTTTTAATTTTTCTCCGATATCCGATCCAGTAATTTAGGTCAGTATCAGACCGATACCGATACCTAATATCGGATCGGTCCATCTCTACTACAAACTGAAAGAGGGCAAACAAAACTCTAAAATGCATAAATTCGTTTGGGACTGTTTTCTGTCAGAAGCTGAAAACTAGCCTTTGGTTACACACTTTTCATACAGGTAAACACACAATGTTGTTACATACACTCAGCATCAAACACACACAGTTCTGGCTTAGTGTAATAGTTTGGGCATAAGACACCTTGCTGGCTCATATGTAAGCAGTGGCATTAACTATATACTCAGTGATGAACTTGAGTTTTGATGTGTGCTCCTGCTCTGCTGGGCTCAGTGGGAAACCGCTGCCTCTCCAGGTGAGGCCCAGGTAAACGTGTCTGGTTATGTGACTCAGAATCCTGGAGCCTGCTGCGCTCTGGTGCAGATTCACACGCACTGAAGCTGCGGGGAGCCCAGACTGGCTAAAATTTTTCAAAAGACAAAACTTCTGTGTGGAACAGTGGGAGGAAGAATGAGAGCACCTGGTGGAGCGGCTTTAAATGTATCCAGATCCACTTTGAAGCTAAAACAAACTTATTTTAAAACACTGGAGATTTTCAAAATACTACACGACCCACTGTAGCCATGTGCTCTGATGTAAATCATTATGCACAGTGATTGAACCTGTTAGTGGTTTAACCAAAACTAAACAGCTTAGGCTGAATATTTGTAACTTCTCAAATATTATGAACTTACTGTGTCAAAAAAATCGAAGTTGGTAGTTCTGCTAACGCTGCTGTGAAAGGATGAGTCACAAGAATTTAATGAAAAATAGCAAAATAAATAAAATGATCTTTACTTTCTTTCTTTCTCGATGGATTTAATAAAACCTATAAGTTATCTAATCTAAGACCAATGTCACTACGGCTGACCTACATTTTAAAACAAGCATTCTTACCTGTAGACAATATTCAAAAAAGTCAGATTTTTTTATATGGAGCCCTCCATGATAACAGCCAACTGAACGCTCTTTATATTTTTTCACAAAGACTCTGGAGTACCAGACAAAACCAGAACCAGACATGATCAGAAAATCCCCTCTGAGCAAGAGAAACCAAGAGGAAGCCAGCAGAACCAGGAAGCTGTCCTCCAGGTCCCAAAACATGAACGTTAGCTTAACGAGTCTTTCCACGTCTGGCTGTGTTTCTTTAATTAAAATGAAATGTGTGATTAAGTGTCTGTTCCTTATGTACACCACCTGGATCCAATAGAGCTGTACAGACAGATGTTCACACCAGATTATACAGTGTAAATATAAAGTGTAATACGGTGATGTACATAAACATGAGTGACTCATAGACTAAGATGCATTAAATATTACAGCGAGCAAAACTGTTTCTCTGGTTCATAAAACACGATAAACACACAACAATATAAGAATAATAATAACATTGTATCACTAAGTAAAAAACATCTTCCCAGAGTCATGATGTCGGCCTTTTGTTCGTTTGTTTCTGAAAAGACATCATTTTAATAGTTTGGCTTAAACACTGTTAACATGAATACAGTTTGGGGTTTGTGATGAGGCGATGCAGGACCTCTTTGTGTTACTCTGATGTTTTTGTGGCTTATACGGTGTACAGAATTTATGTATTACTGTAAGTCACTATTTACTAACAATACAATAACAAGGCAAGTACTAAAAACACTGAGCTGGTCTAACCAGTATGAGCTGTCGTTGCTCATACTGGGAGTAATCCGTTTGTCCAGAAAATATGATGAAGCTCAAATAGAGCACCAAGCTGCAGTGACTCAATCAGACTCAGTCACACCAGCAACAAACTGTAGAATTACATGCAAGTCTAAGCACACAACACAGCAGACTGACTGAGGAGCTGACTCCATTCATTCATACATTTTCTTCCACTTATTCAATTCAAGGTTTCTCTGGTGTTCAAAGAGCAGAGAAGAGGGAGGAGGAACAACAAGAGCAGACAGCAAAGTGGGAAATAAATTCACAATTAATAACCCAACAGGCTCCAGCATCAGCAAAGTAACAACAAAGCCCAAGTGCACCTGTTTGACTGAATTAGTATGATTTACTCACAACCATCTCGCAGATGTAACATTATGTACAGTAACTTGCATTTCGAACTGCATTTCATTGCCTTGTGTCACGGCGGAGCGAGCTACGCACAGTACCATACCATACCATACCAACTTTATTTCTAAAGCACTTTAACATAAAACCAGAGTTTCACAAAGTGCTGTACATGTTAATAGCATACGTAAAGAAAATTAAAATGAGATACAATAAAATAAATAGATACAATAAATTGAAACATGTTAAAACAAATTGAGTCAACCCCTCTAATCAATGCCAAAGGCTTCAGCGAATAAATATGTTTTAAGAAGACTTTTAAATTCAGAGAGAGAAGAGGCCTGCCTAACATGCAAGGGCAGATCATTCCACAACTTTGGAGCAGCTACAGCAAAAGCACGATCACCTTTAAGTTTATACTTAGTTTTCGGTACCTTAAGGAGTTGCTGATTGGCGGACCTAAGGGAACGGGCAGGTGTATATGGTTGTAGTAGCTCCGAGAGGTAGGGGGGGGCCAGGCCATTAAGAGATTTAAAAGCAAATAAGAGAATTTTAAAAACAATCCTAAAATGTACAGGTAGCCAGTGGAGTGAAATTAAAATAGGGGTAATGTGCTCAAACTTTTTTGTTCCAGTTAAAAGACGTGCTGCAGCATTTTGCACAACCTGCAGGCGCCTAATGGACGCATCACTAACCCCAAAATAAAGTGCGTTACAATAATCCAGCCTAGAAGTAACAAAGGCATGGATTACTGTCTGAAAATGCTGTTTCGATAAGATAGGCTTTATTTTGGCTAATTCCCTCAAATGAAAAAAGCTAGAGCTTACAACAGCTCTGACCTGGCTTTCAAGTTTAAGATTTGCCTCTATTTTAACTCCCAGATTAGTGATGACTGGTTTAACATACTGTGCCAGTGAACCAAGATCTATAATAGTGGCCTCAGAAGCGCCACCAAAAACCATCACTTCTGTTTTCTGTTCATTAAAATGTAAAAAGTTCAAAGCCATCCAAGTCCTTATTTCATCAAGGCATCTGAGCAGCGGGTCTACTGAGAAGCCATTTATCTTTTTAAGTGGGAAATAAATCTGGGAGTCATCGGCGTAGCAGTGGAAAGAAATCCCATGTTTCCTGAAAATAGACCCAAGGGGTAGGAGATATAGAGAGAAAAGAAGCGGGCCTAAAACTGAACCCTGTGGAACCCCACATTGAAGAGAAGCAGTAGAGGATACAAACTCTAGTTTCACAGAGAAAGTTCGCTCTGCCAAATAGGATCTGAGCCACTGCAGTGCGGTACTCCGCATACCCACCAACTGCTCTAAACGGGAAATTAAAATATTATGATCCACTGTATCAAAAGCAGCAGTTAAATCTAACAGCACAATAATAACACAGTCACCTGAGTCATTTGCCAAAAACACATCATTAAAAACTCTTAAAAGGGCAGATTCAGTACTATGTAAAGCTTTAAAACCAGATTGGAAAACTTCTAAAATACCGTGTTCTTCTAGGAAGGACATTAATTGCTTGTAAACTACCTTTTCAAGAATCTTTGAGATAAAAGGCAGTTTGGAAATAGGTCTGTAATTCGCAATAATATCAGGATCAAGAGCAGGTTTTTTGAGTAGAGGCTGAATCACTGCATGTTTGAGATTGACAGGTACAACACCAGAGGACAGACTACTATTTACAATGGATTGTACAGCTGATGCTATAGTGAGAAAAACCTCTTTGAAAAATCGAGGAGGGAGAGCATCATAAGGGGAACCTGAGGGCTTCATGTGAGCAACCAACTCCTGCAGGCAGAGCATGGAAACTGGCTCGAACCTGTCAAAGACAGCAGAACTAGGGACAGGGGTAGAAGGGTCGGGAACGGACTGGGAAGTCTGTGCTTTGACAGATAGCACTTTATCAATAAAAAAGTGTAGGAAGTTTTCACAAATTTCCTGAGAAGACTCGACAGAAGACTGTGGAGCATGAAGGACCATGTCAATAGTCTTAAATAAGACATGAGGCTTACGACAATTTGCCTGAATAATAGTAGCGAAATGTTTCCTCTTAGCATCTTTTACAGTTTTCTGGTAAGAATTCCAGTAATCTTGTAACATTTGGTATGACACCTGAAGTTGATCCTTCTTCCATTTACGTTCAGCTCTCCTGCACTTTCTTCTGGCAGCCCGGGTGTCTTCATTCAGCCAGGGTTCAGATTTGGCTTTAACTTGCTTAAGCTTAAAGGGGGCCACTGAATCTAAAGCAGTTTGGCAGACAGAATAAAACCACGTACTCAGTTCTTCTGTATCATTGCATATGAAATCAGGAAGGCCGCCGTTCTGATTAAAAACAATAGAGAACTGTCCAGCAGAGGAAGGGTTAAAAATACGACAGCTCCTAGCAGCAACAGGAGGAAGATTAACTTTAGTACAAGGAAGGAAAACCTCAAACAGGACAGGCCTATGGTCTGACCATACAACATCACAAACCTCTAAGTTAGAGACAGGTAAATTGTGAGTTAAAACAAGATCCAACGTGTGCCCATATTTTTGTGTAGGCACAGACACAGGTTGCACAAGATCAAAAGAGTCAATAAGATTTAAAAAGTCCTTTGCCATTGGCTTGTCAGGGCAGCACACATGAATATTGAAGTCCCCAATAATAAGGACATGATCATATTTTGGCATAATTTCAGCCAACAGATCAGAAAAGTCATTTAAGAAGTTCTTATTGTATTTTGGGGGTCTGTAAACCACAGCACAGAGCACTGTGTGAGACCGACCTAGCTCAAACATGCTCAGTTCAAAGCTACTAGGTGAGGTTAATAATGGCAGTGGTTTACATTTATACTGCTTCTTAAAAACAACCGCTAGTCCTCCTCCTCTGCCTGATATTCGAGGAGAGTTTAAGAAGCAGCAGTCATCAGTTAAGAGATCTGTAAAAGCGCTGGACTCACCGGCCCTCAACCATGTCTCAGTTATACAGAGGAAATCCAGTCCTTGGGTCGTAAATAAATCCCTTAAAATAAAAGTTTTATTACTCAGCGATCTAGTGTTCACCAATCCAAACCTGGTGGAGGTCAGCGTGTTCGTGGCTGACAGCGAGACCCGACGCAGCGGCCGCAGGTTCTGTAGGTTCGCACCGTGCTGACGAAGATGAGGGGAAATCTTTCGTGGCTGGGACATCTGATCCGAGCCAACAACGGGCACCAGCCAGGCATCGATGGGCTCCAGAGAGCACGGAGAAAAGGCATGACAAGGTACCGATCCACGTTCGTTCCAGAGAGCCGGAGGAGAGCGCACCAAGTACGCCTTAAGTTTCACGAGTAGACCGCTACGTTTGCCCCGGCGTCTGAAACGCTTTCGCCGTGAGGCTGGGGCCGGGGTCCGACAGAGGTTAGCTGGTATCCCAGACAGGAATGGAGGTAACGCCTTATGTCCATTATAAGTTGTATTGGTAAGATCACTGGCAACTAGTCGGAGGTCCAAAAGTTTTTGGACATTAAAGTACATTAAAAGAGAGTTGACTCTAGCAATAAAAAACAACATAAGCAGTAGTTCGGCGTGCCTGTGTAGCGTGCTGACTAGACCCAAGCGCGGCTACGGCTAGCGGTGGGTTTGGAGCAGACACGCAGTTATTCTAGTAACGATCAGTGCACGAAGCATGGCTTCGGAACTGTCGTTACAGACAGAGAGCGAGCGGAGCCGGGAAGAGAAAAAGGATTGAAGGGAAAAACACTCACGGTTGCTGAATCAGGCGGAGACTGACGTCAGCAGAGTTTCGGAGCTCCTGACACGAAGTGAATGATGTCTGAGCGGCGAACAGGTGGGTGGCGTCTCTCTTTTAACCCCGGCCCCGTGATCAGCTGATCACAGCTGATCACCGGCTGACAGGACCCCCCCACCCCCCCACCCCCCGAGGACCGGCACCCGACGGGTCAGGACGGCGGCGACGGAAATCCGAGATGAGGGAAGGATCCAAGATGAAGCGGGACGGCACCCAGGAGCGCTCATCAGGGCCGCAGCCAGCCCAGTCCACCAAATACTGGACCCCCCGGCCCCGGGGACGGGAGTCCAAGATCCGTCGGACAGTGTAGACAGGACCCCCATCGACGATCCCGGGCGGGGGCGGGGCCCGGGAGGGGGGCGCCAGCGAGGAAGTGATGCGCCGCTTAAGCTGCGAGACGTGGAAAACCAGATGGACCTTCATGGCGGGCGGAAGCCGGAGACGGTAAGCCACGGGGTTGAGCCGGGCAGTGACTTCGTACGGGCCGATGAACCGGGGAGTGAGCTTTTTGGACTCACCGCGCAGCCGCAGGTGCTTTGTGGAGAGCCAGACGCGGTCCCCCGGCTGGAAGGGGTGACCCGGGCGGTGGCGGCGACGATGCTGCCGGGTGTACAGAGCGTTGGCCCGGGTAATGGCAGCCCGCGCCTTGATCCAGGCCTGACGACAGCGGCGGACCATCCGTTCAGCAGCAGGCACGTCGACCCCCGCTTCCTGATGGCTGAAGATAGGAGGATGAAAACCATGACAGACCTCAAAGGGCGAGAGACCGGTGGCGGAAGAGACGTGAAGGTTATGAGACAACTCAGCCCACACCAGGTAACGAGGCCAAAGCGACGGTTGGGCGGAGACGAAGCACCGTAAGAAGCGCCCCAACTGTTGATTGGTCCGTTCAACCTGCCCATTGGTCTGAGGGTGATAGCCGGACGAGAGGCTGGGAGACGCTCCAATCAGGCGGCAAAAGGCTTTCCAGAACCTGGCGGTGAACTGGGGCCCCCGATCGGAGACTATGTCCTTGGGGAATCCGTGAAGCCGGACGACATGGTCCAGGAGGAGCTCGGCCGTCCGTTTGGTGGAGGGGAGGCCGGCCAGGGCGACCAGGTGCACCGCCTTAGAAAACCGGTCCACAAAGGTGAGGATGGTGTCAAGACCGTCCACAGATGGGAGGCCGGTAACAAAGTCAAGACCGACATGGGACCAGGGACGTCTCGGCATAGGGAGAGGGCGAAGGTCGCCAGCGGGCGGCTGGGTGGAGGAATTGGCCCGAGCACAGGTGTCACAGGCGGAAACGAAGTCATGGACGTCCCGAGTCATGGAGGGCCACCAGAAGGCACGACGGAGGAGCTGGAGGGTCCTGTCGGGCCCTGGGTGACCAGAGAGCGGGGAGGAGTGAGCCCAGAGTAACGCCTCCTGACGGCACCGGGATGGTACATAGAGCCTCCCAGCCGGGGTGTCAGGCGGAGGCGGTTCGGCGGTCAGGGCATCCCGGATAGAGTCCTCCAAGGGCCATCGAAGGGGGGCAGCGAAACAATGAGACGGTAGGATAGGTCCAGGGTCTGACGTGAGGCCGTCCTGGGCGAGCTGCCTGGAGAGAGCGTCCGCCTTGGTGTTCTTGGAGCCAGGGCGGTAGACGAGGTGGAAGTTGTAAGGCTCGAAGAATAAGGCCCAACGGGCCTGCCTTGGGTTGAGCTGCTTGGCAGAACGAATATGGATCAGGTTCTGGTGATCAGCCCAGATCAGAAACGGTTCTTTCGCTCCCAGGAGCCAATGCCGCCACTCTTCCAAGGCCCACTTGATGGCCAGGAGTTCCCGGTCGCCGACACTGTACCGTCGCTGCGTGTCATAGAATTTCCTCGAGAAATAGCAGCACGGGTGAAGTTTCCCATCCGGGCCGTGTTGAGAGAGGACGGCGCCAGCGCCAACATCGGAGGCATCCACCTCCACCACAAAATCTCCGGCAGGATCAGGGTGGAGCAGGACGGGAGCCGTAGCAAACCGGCGGATAAGGTCTCGGAATGCCTGTTTCGCACCAGGGGGGAGGCAGAAGGGCTTGGGCAGGTTAGCTGGTTTGGTGAGGGATGTCAGTGGGGCGACAATGGTGCTGAAATTGCGGATAAAGCGCAGATAGAAATTGGCAAAGCCCAGGAAGCTCTGTAGCTGCTTAAGGCTGGAGGGCTGAGGCCACTGGGTCATGGCTTGGACCTTTTGCGGGTCCATGGTCAGGCCATTGGAGGAGATGGTGAAGCCCAGGAAGGTGGTGGACCGCTAATGGAAGGCACACTTCTCCAGTTTGCAGAACAGCTGGTACTCGAGCAGCCTGCTCAGCACGGCCCGCACATGGCGAATATGGTCCACTTCGGTGCGGGAGTAGATCAAGATGTCATCCAGATAGGCAAACACCCACTGGCCCAGCATGTCCCGCAAGACATCGTTGATCAGATGTTGGAAGACAGCAGGGCTGTTGCAGAGGCCGAAGGGCATCACCAGATACTCCCAGTGTCCGTTAGGGGTGATGAAGGCCGTCTTCCATTCGTCCCCTTCCCTAATCCGCACCAAATTGTAGGTCTAGTTTGGTGAAGATGCAGGCCTGGGAGAGGGAATCGAGTGCGGTGGATAGCAGAGGAAGAGGATGGCGGTTCTTAACAGTGATTTTATTCAAGCCCCAGTAGTCTATACAGGGGCGAAGCCCGCCGTCTTTCTTCTTGACAAAGAAGAATCCCGCAGCTGCCGGGGAGGTAGAAGGGCGAATGAAGCCCTGTTGGAGAGCCTCAGCGACGTACTCCTCCATGACTTTGTTCTCTGCGGGTGACAGCGAGAACAGGCGACCACGAGGAGGGACCGCTCCCGGGAGGAGCTCGATGGCCATGTCATAGGAGCGATGAGGAGGGAGAGCAGAGGCTCGCCTCTTACTGAAGACCTCAGATAGGTCATGGTAAGCCGGAGGGATCTTATCCAGATCAATGGGCTCCGGGGTGACGCCTCTTCTGACTTTGAGTCCTTTCCAGTCCGGAAGAGAAGGCAGCGGCGTGAACACTGGGGACCCCAGTCCAGGATCTGGCAGGAAGACCAGGAGACGTGGGGGTCATGTTGACGGAACCAGGGGTATCCGAGGATGAGAGGAGAGGAAGTGGTAGAGACTACTAAAAACCGGATCTCCTCCTGATGATCCCCGACAGACATGTGGATTGGCTGGGTCTGGAACTGGATCGGGTAGGGTTGGAGTGGTCGCCCGTCTACTGAGGTCACCGGGAGGAATCGGTCGACGGAAGTCAACGGAATGCGAAGCCGAGAGGCCAGTTTTTGATCGATGAAGTTCTCAGCGGCTCCGGTGTCCAGGAGGGCTTCAGATGAGAGCCGTTGGTGTTTCAGGTGAAAAGTTACCGGTAACAAAAAACGAGAGGGGTCAGAGGAGTGGGAAGGGCCAGGCGGGACACCCCCGCAGTCTACCTGGCGTCGTCGTTTCCCGGCCGTAGCGGGCACTGGGGACGACGGTGTCGAGCTGATCCACAGTAGGCGCAGAGGCCCTCACGCCAGCGTCTCTCTTTCTCCTCTTTGGGGAGTCCACCCAGCTGCATGGGCTCCTCGCTGGATGTGCTGCTTGGGCTAGCCGTGGCTCCATCAGAGGGGGGAGGAGGTCGCGAAGACGTGGTCCTCTGAGGCTGGAAGGGTTTGAAGGCCCGAGGGGTATGGCGAGGCCGCGACATCACACGTTGGTCAATCTTCAGCGCGAGGTCCACGGCCTCATCCAGGGTTTTAGGGGCCTCACGGCCGGTCATCTCGTCTCGGATGTAGTCAGCCAGTCCCTCCAGAAAAATAGAGCGCAGAGAAGCGTCTCCCCACTGTAGCTTAGCAGTCAGGGTGCGGAATTGAGAGGCAAAGTAGTAGTTGTCAAACAGCTAACAGATCATCTGCAGAGGAATGGTTTATTTGAAGAGTTTCAGTCAGGTTTCAGAGCTCAGCACAGCACAGAAACAGCTTTAGTGAAGGTTACAAATGATCTTCTTATGGCCTCTGACAGTGGACTCATCTCTGTGCTTGTCCTGCTAGACCTCAGTGCAGCGTTCGATACTGTTGATCATAATATCCTATTAGAGCGATTAGAACATGCTGTAGGTATTACAGGTACTGCACTGCAGTGGTTTGTATCATATCTATCTAATAGACTCCAGTTTGTGCATGTAAATGGAGAGTCCTCTTCACACACTGAGGTTAATTATGGAGTTCCACAGGGTTCAGTGCTAGGACCAATTCTGTTTACATTATACATGCTTCCCTTAGGCAGCATCATTAGAAGACATAGCATACATTTTCACTGCTATGCAGATGACACCCAGCTCTATCTGTCCATGAAGCCAGATAACACACACCAATTAGTTAAACTGCAGGAATGTCTTAAAGACATAAAGACCTGGATGGCCGCTAACTTTCTGCTTCTTAATTCAGATAAAACTGAGGTTATTGTACTCGGCCCTGAAAATCTTAGAAATATGGTATCTAATCAGATTCTTACTCTGGATGGCATTACCTTGGCCTCCAGTAACGCTGTGAGGAACCTTGGAGTCATTTTTGACCAGGACATGTCCTTCAACGCACATATTAAACAAATATGTAAGACTGCTTTCTTCCATTTGCGCAACATCTCTAAAATTAGAAATATCCTGTCTCAGAGTGACGCTGAAAAACTAGTTCATGCATTTATTACTTCCAGGCTGGACTACTGTAATTCATTATTATCAGGATGTCCAAAAAACTCACTGAAAAGCCTTCAGCTAATCCAAAATGCTGCAGCAAGAGTCCTGACAGGGACTAGAAAGAGAGAGCATATTTCTCCTGTTTTGGCTTCCCTTCATTGGCTTCCTGTTAAATCCAGAATTGAATTCAAAATCCTGCTCCTCACATACAAGGTCTTAAATAATCAGGCCCCATCTTATCTTAATGACCTTGTAGTACCATATCACCCTATTAGAGCGCTCCGCTCTCGCTCTGCAGGCCTACTTGTTGTTCCTAGAGTATTTAAAAGTAGAATGGGAGGGAGAGCCTTCAGTTTTCAGGCCCCTCTTCTGTGGAACCAGCTTCCAGTTTGGATTCGGGAGACAGACACTATCTCTACTTTTAAGATTAGGCTTAAAACTTTCCTTTTTTCTAAAGCATATAGTTAGGGCTGGACCAGGTGACCCTGAATCCTCCCTTTGTTATGCTGCAATAGATGTAGGCTGCCGGGGGATTCCCATGATGCATTGAGTTTTTCCTTTCCAGTCACCTTTCTCACTCACTATGTATTAATAGACCTCTCTGCATTGAATCATATCTGTTATTAACCTCTGTCTCTCTTCCACAGCATGTCTTTATCCTGTCTTCCTTCTCTCACCCCAACCGGTCGCAGCAGATGGCCGCCCCTCCCTGAGCCTGGTTCTGCCGGAGGTTTCTTCCTGTTAAAAGGGAGTTTTTCCTTCCCACTGTCGCCAAAGTGCTTGCTCATAGGGGGTCATATGATTGTTGGGTTTTTCTCTGTATCTATGAAGCGCCTTGAGGCGACTTTTGTTGTGATTTGGCGCTATATAAATAAAATTGAATTGAATTGAATTCAAAGTGACAGACGGGTCGGCTGCCCTGGCGTAGATGAAGCAGCTGTGACTCCACTTCCACTTCGCTGCTCGGGGGAACAAACGTCTTCTTTAATTCCTCCACAAACAGGGCATAGTCATTGCAAGCTGCCGATTTATTGTAGTAGAGAGCCGCGGCCCATTCCTGAGCCTGGCCAGACAAGAGAGAGGTTAGCAGTGCAACCTTTGCACGGGCGGTGGCGTATTTAGTGGGCTGACACTCGAACAGCATGTCTAAAGTGGCAAGCAACCCATCAGGCCGGCCATCAACTCCGTTCCACTTGTCTGGTAGTCCGATCCGGGGTTCCGCGCTCACCGGCGCTGGCTGACGTTGCAGCGAGATGACGGAAGTGGAAAGTTGGAGGGCAGTTTCGGTGAGGGACTCCGCTTTTGTGCACATCCGATCTACCACACCGTGAAGATATAGAACTTCGGCTTTCAGCCGTTCGAATTCCGCTGGGTCTATAGCGGGCTCAGACATCCTGTCACGGTGGGGCGAGCTACGGACAGTAGCTCGGCGTGCCTGTGTAGCGTGCTGACTAGACCCAAGCGCGGCTACGGCTAGCGGTGGGTTTGGAGCAGACACGCAGTTATTCTAGTAACGATCAGTGCACGAAGCGTGGCTTCGGAACTGTCGTTACAGACAGAGAGCGAGCAGAGCCGGGAAGAGAAAAAGGATTGAAGGGAAAAACACTCACGGTTGCTGAATCAGGCGGAGACTGACGTCGGCAGAGTTTCGGAGCTCCTGACACGAAGAGAATGATGTCTGAGCGGCGAACAGGTGGGTGGCGTCTCTCTTTTAACCCCGGCCCCGTGATCAGCTGATCACAGCTGATCACCGGCTGACACCTTGTACCTGTGACATGTGCAATGACAATAAAGTTGAATTCTATTCTAATTCTATTCTAACTTCCAATACCATTGATATTTATTTAGCTCAAGGAAAGCCTACCATTGAGTAATATTTCAATCTTAAATACGGTCAATCAACCTCTATTAACCCATTAAAACCAATGGTTTTAGGTCAAACTACCATAACTCGTGGACCATTGGCACAATCGAAAAATTCCAGTGGTTCCTGGAAGCATTAGGTCTGTGCTTTTTCAGTGGTAAGCAAAACAAAACAATGAAAAAAACACTGTAAAAATGATCCAAATGCCCAATAAAATGTCTGTTTTCTTCTCTCAGCCAATCGCAGTCTTCACGGTGCTGCTGCCTGGAGTTACTATAAGGACCCTATTATCACTGAAAAGACAAACTTCTTTCAATTCATCAAATGATTCAGGACTTACGGGAGTTACAGATGTTGAATAAACATTGCAAAACATCTGCCAGCAACAGGTCAGGCTTTAGGTTGATCAGCTATGTACCACAGGTGGCAGTAACTAACACTGTTGGTCAAGTTACTTGAAAAAAGTAATCAGTAATTAATTACTGATTACTTCCCCAAAAAAGTAATCCCGTTACTTTACTGAGTACTTAATTTCAAAAGTAATTAATTACTTAGTTACTTTTAAAAACACGATTTACAACCTGAAGAGGTGATAAAGCGATAGATCTTTCAGCCTAATTCTACTTTTTCTGCATAATCCATCATATAAATGTAATCAAATGGAAAAGTCTCTTTTTAAAACTTGTTTTATTAGTTTTAATCTTTTAACTTCATGCATCAAGCAAAAATTAAATTATATGCAACATTCTCTGACTGGAAGAAATTAGTTTAACATTTAAACTTATTTTCTGCACATTCCAGCACATAAAATATAAATATATATATATTTTTTGTGTTTACACTCAGTCTTTCAGATGCAAGTAAAACACAGCAGAAAATAAATAAAGTCAAAGACTCAGCGGTCCTGTTGCTCTATTTTCACCTGTAAAGCAGGAGTGGGGCAGGCGGAGGTTTACCCTGGTGCAGGTGTGCCGCGGTCAGTGGAAGAATCCGCGAGTTTCTCTGTGAGTTTCCCATCACGTCGTAGCTACTCGGTGCTTGTTGGAAGTTTAGGGGTTTTTGTCGCTGTAAAAAGAAGTTTTCTTCCCACACACGATGGACGCTAATGTTTTTGTCACTTTTTATGGAATAAAACTCAAAGTAAGGTCAGTACTTCCACGCTTTAAACGCTGCACGCTCATACTCTCTCCTGCACTCGATATGTGATCCATTGTTGATCTGCACACAGCTGTTGTCACTAACGTTGCACTCGCTTACGTCACTGTCATGAGACATTCTCGCAAAAAAATCACAGTTTGAGTAACGCAGTAAGGCAGCGTTCCTACGGGAAAGTAACGGTAATCTAATTACCCGTTTTTGCAATAGTAATCCCTTACTTTACTCGTTACTTGAAAAAAGTAATCGGATTAAAGCTGCCCATCTCTGGTAACTAAACCACTATTTAAAAAGCATCTCTAGACCCAGCAGTCTTAGCTAATAATAGGCTATTTTCAGATGTTACCTTTTATAACTTGATGCTAATTTTGTAAACATCCATCCATCCATCCATTCGCTTCCGCTTGTCCTTTTCAGGGTCGCGGGGGGCGCTGGAGCCTATCCCAGCTGTCATAGGGCGAGAGGCGGGGTACACCCTGGACAGGTCGCCAGTCTGTCGCAGGGCCAACACACAGGGACAGACAACCATTCATACTCACATTCATTCGCACATTCACACCTAGTGACAATTTGGATTATCCAATTAACCTATCCCCACAAGCTGGATGTCTTTGGACGGTGGGAGGAAGCCGGAGTACAATTGTAAACAATTGTACTAATTTATGTCCGTAAGAACACTAATGCATGGTATGCTTTGTGTGACTGATAGGCAGCATTTGTCAGTTTCTTAGACAAGTCTTCTGTTCACTCATCATATCTGGTTTCAAAATACTAGATGATGATGTCAGAAATGATGGTGAGGAGGAAGCATAGTCCCAAACAGAAGCCCCAGGTACACCACCAACCTGTTCATGTGTTTAACTGTTTTTCCCCACTCGGCCTTTACTTAAAGAGCCATCTTTAGACCCAGCGCTCTTGGCTGGGTCTCCAACCTTCCTTTCATATCAAACATCCTTGAAAGAGTAGTTGTCAAACAGCTAACAGATCATCTGCAGAGGAATGGTTTATTTGAAGAGTTTCAGTCAGGTTTCAGAGCTCATCACAGCACAGAAACAGCTTTAGTGAAGGTTACAAATGATCTTCTTATGGCCTCTGACAGTGGACTCATCTCTGTGCTTGTCCTGCTAGACCTCAGTGCAGCGTTCGATACTGTTGATCATAATATCCTATTAGAACGATTAGAACATGCTGTAGGTATTACAGGTACTGCACTGCAGTGGTTTGTATCATATCTATCTAATAGACTCCAGTTTGTGCATGTAAATGGAGAGTCCTCTTCAGGTTAATTATGGAGTTCCACAGGGTTCAGTGCTAGGACCAATTCTGTTTACATTATACATGCTTCCCTTAGGCAGCATCATTAGAAGACATAGCATACATTTTCACTGCTATGCAGATGACACCCAGCTCTATCTGTCCATGATGCCAGATAACACAGATTTTTACTTCTAGTTTATTACTTCTAGGCTGAACAACTGTAATTCAATATTATAAGGATTTCATAAAAAAACAACCTGAAAACCCTTCAGTAAATGCAAAATGTTGCAGTAAGAATACTTACAGGGACTAGAAAGGAAGAATATATTTCTCCAAAATTGGCTTCTTTACATTGGCTCCCTGTTAAATCTAGAATTTCCTTTAAAATCCTCATCACATACAATCATCATACAACTATCATCACATACAAGGTTTTGAATAATCAGGTTTCATCTTATCTTAATGACCTTATAGTTTCGTATCACTCCTGTAGCTGCCGTCATAGGCAACTCTTTTTTGGACCTCCCCACGATGTAAGGATTAAAGTTTTATTCCCTTTGAGTGAGGCCAATGAGGTAAATGTTTTCTTTTGTTTATTTTCGTTGTATGTAAATATGCTAGTGTTGCGTGATATTCTAGTGCAATTACCGCAGTGTGAGGTGTAATGTGTATTTTATTGATTGTTTTGTTGGAATGTTTCGCCATATATAATGCTTAGGGGCTTTATTAAGAATATTCATTTAAGTTTGTATTTCTTTTTAGTTCTGACGGCATTGTATCGGCTGTGGTTGGACATCATTACATGTTAAGGCATGTCGAAGAATCCTCCTGTCCGAAATAAATGTCAGTTAAAGCACAAGGAACAAGTTGAGCTTTATTACGACTCGAGGGGAGTAACAACTCCATTAGAGGACTTCAGAATGCAGGCTTACTTTGGTTCCTAGGTTATTTAAAATGGAATGGGAGGTAGAGGTAGAGACCCAAACCAACCTCTCATTAGTCACCTCCTTCAGGTCTTCTGGGGGGGGACACCAAACCATTCCCAAGCCAAGCAAGAGATGTAATCTCTCCACTCTATCATGGGTCTACCCTGGGTCCTCCTCCTGTAAACAGATGCCCAAAACACCTCACCTGGGAGGCCCCTCAGAGATATTCTCATCACATGTTTGAACCACTTTAACTGGCTGCTTTTGATGTAGATATAGTGGCTCTACACCAAACTCCTCCCAAATGGCAAAGCTCTTCACCCTATCTCTGAGCACAGCCACCCTTTGGAGGAAGTCCATTTCTGCTGCTTGTATTTCAGACATAAAAGAACTACTTCAGGTCTATAATAACTGTCCGTGTATCTATAGATTACAATACAATCGACTATAGAGTTTCCTATCGACCAATATAGTCTATTGGTTGAAATGTCCATAGATACACAAAGAGCTCTGAATAGCTGGGTAGTTGCTCAAGAGACTTCATGAGCAACTAAGAAAAGCTAATCAAATGATAAAGGAGAATGTCCAGAAAGTCTCCACTTAGATGAAGGACAGTTACAGTTATGATGTTACAGCTAGAATTACCCCATTGCTCAGTGGAGAAAGGATTTTAGTCAGCAGATTTTCAGCACACTGAGAAGAAGACATATAGATTATAGTTAGTTAGCCAGACCCCACAAATCCAGAAGATAAAGATAGTCCTATCCAAGTAGTTCAGTGCAATCGGTTATGCTTATGTCTTTTTTTTTTAATCCTCTGATAAATGTTCAACCAGAAGCAGTGTGCAAGTGCAATGAGTGATCTCGCTACTTTTACTCTACTTTTGTTTTCTGTTTCAGTAGCTGCAGTCATTTATTTATGTGTGCCTCATAGACCTCACTCATGATCAGTGGAGACACCAATCAGAATCAGAATCTGGAGGTGCTAATTTGAACTGGAAACCTCAACTGTTTGGTACGGAGGACCACAAGAGCCACACACATCGAAATAAAGCATTCAGTGCTTAAATAATGAATTGTAGAATAAATTCTGCATTTGTAAATTAATTTTTGAATTCCAATTTAATAAAGTGATTTTCAAAAAGTTTTATAAAATGAAATGGTGATTCCACTTCTCATGTCAAAATCCACTTCCCTTTCCTGTTTGCTCAGGGATTAACATTTGGATTAGCAGTTGGATTAGCAGTTGGATTAGGAGTTGGATTAACACCTTCATTTTAAAAATCCTGCTGCTATTGAAATTAGCCACACCGTGGGATGATGATGAGTTGTTTTATCTCTAAGTATCACAAAGTAATGTGGTAACATCTGGACTGATGAGTTTACTGTCAGCATTTTAATCGCTAGTTTAAAGGCTGTAGGCTGCAGCCGTTGCTCTAACACTGTATAAATGTAACAGGCCTCAGTGCTGGTTCTAATAGTCTGAGCTGCTTCCAGCTTTATTTGTGAAGAGCACAGCAGCTTACAAAACACGTAGCGAGCTCATACAGCTGGGAGGTAATATTTTCATAAGCTAAGATAACGGGGCTACGTGCGTTGATGCTAGCGTTAGCCATGCTAGCACGTTACCTTCAACAGGTGATCAGACTGAGTAAACAGGCACTCAGTCAGAGGTTGCGCTCTCCGTTTTGCTGCAGGGTCCCTTCATTCTTCACATAACTGTGTCGAGCCGAGTGTAAATCCTGAGGCTGAACGGCCTTTGTACGAGCACACACGCTTCTTAGCTTAGCAAGGCGAAGCTATGAGCTAAAAAATCCAGGGCGAACAGGAAAGGGAAATGAAGTTTTTTAAAAGCATTTTAAAAATCAGTTTACTAAATTGGAATTCAAAAATGAATTTACAAATGCAGAATTTATTCTACAATTCATTATTTAAGCACAGAATGCTATATTTGGATGCACGTGGCTCTTGTGGTCCTCCACAGTTTGGAGCAAGGTTCCAAAATTAATTGCAAGACCGACCCACATGAAGCGTCACAAACAGATTGAGGAAACCAAAGGCAAATCTTTGGTGGAAACACGGATGATCAGACGGATGATCAATTTGAGCTAGCTTTAACTAGCATTGACATTTACAGTTTTCAATATATAACTTTCAAACTTTGTGTTAGTCAACATCAAGGTCACTGCAAATGTGAAAATTTTACATTACCAACAATTTTTTTATGGATCGTCTTCATACTTCACAAAAATATACCCAACCATGGGGGACAGGAGTCCCTAGTTAAGTATTGTAACTTGACCTTCAATGTCAGTGCGCTTGCAACAACCAGCATGCAACCTGTTTCATTTGCTCTTTTTTTCCTATACTTTAACCTTTCCTAACTTTTTTCTTTGTCTTTTACTAATTATTTATTATTTAGAGCATTATTGTTTATTTGTTTATACAGTTGTCTTTCAAATAGGTGGGATAAGAGAGTTTTTGTTCTCCTTGTTTCCACAAAACTATTGCTTTCATTACCGAATGGGACTGCGGTGCAGCAGCTACACACTCCATGCTTTGTCTCCATAGATCAGCTGATCGCCCTGATGCCAGCCGGCTTGTTGACCAGACCCACAGACATACACTGTGGATTCAGAAGTGGGGACAGAAGAGGACAAGGAGGGGGACGGCGAGACACCTGAGGCCTAAAGGAGGAGGAGCTATAATTCATATCTGTCATGTATTATAATCGGGAATATCCAGTGGCTAGCAAACAAGACGTATGAGTTAACAATGCTAGCCTGGAGTCAACGGGAACTTTCGGAGTGTAGCTTGATGTGCTTCACCAATGCATAGAAGCACCAGGATATTATTAAGATGACAACACATCTGTGGATGGCTTCCACGCTGTTCGGGCCAACAGGTACAGTGTCACGGGCGGTAAGCAGAAAGGAGAAAGGAGAGGGTTTAACTATTCGTGTTAACTACCGGTGGTGTAACCCTGCTCACATAACAATCAAAGAGTGAATTTGTGGCCCTCACATTGAACTGTGTGCTGTTGGACTTTCCCTGGGAATTTACCCATGTGGTCTTGGTCTCTATGTTCCTCTCTCTGCTATCCCAACAGCTGCATCTGATACTATTCTCTCTGCCATAGCCCAGTCACAGACTCAGCACCTGCGTGCCTTCATTGCTATCTCGAATGACATCAACTATGTCAACTTGGACATTACACTGCCAACACAGTATGTGGTTTGTCCCACCAGGGGGGAGAGAATTTTTGACCTTCGGTATGTTAATTTCAGGGTTGCATACAGTTCCTCCTTCCTCACACCACTGATTCACCTCACCCCCTGCTGTGGGCCTATTGTGAAGAGGGAGCCTTTGACCACTATTAGTATTAGTTATGTATGTGGGTGGCTGTAGCTCAGGTGGCAGAGCAGGTCAGCCACTAATCAGAAGGTCGGTGGTTCGATCCCAGGCTGCCTCCTGGCTGCATGCCAAATATCCTTGGGCAAGATACTAACCCCATGTTTGCCTACTCGGGGTGCCAGTGTCCGGCAGCCTCGCCTCTGTCAGTGTGCCCCAGGGCAGCTGTGGCTACAATGTAGCTGCCATCGCCAGTGTGTGTGAATGGGTGGATGACTGAATGTAGTGTGAAGCGCTTTGGGGTCCTTAGGGACTAGAAAAGCGCTATACAAATGCAGGCCAGGCCATTTAGTTGGTGGTCAAGGAGGCCTTAGTGGTTACATAACCTGCACTGACTCCATTGTCCCATCTCAGACTGTCTATTATTACCCAAATAACAAGCCATGGGTGACTAAAGGCATCAAAGCCATCCTCAACGACAAGAGGAGGGCCTTCAGAGCTATAGAGAGGAAGTGAGAAAGGTTCAGGTGTTACTGGGGGGTTAGATCAGAGAGGCTAAGGACAGTTACAGGAAGCTGGAGTAGAAACTCCAGCAGAACAGCACGAGAGAGGTGTGGAGTGGCAAGAAGACTGGATTCAGGGCATCCAACAGCAGAGGAGTGGAGGGCAGTAAGGACACCCCGTGAGCTAAATTTGTTCTTCGACACTGCAGTGAATGCTAACCCCCATGTTGGCTTAACTGTAGTCAGCCTGCTATCCACGCCACTCTTTCTCCTTCTTTCTCCACATGGGTCCACTGGGACGTGGCACCTTTGCACATCCCAGTGGACCCAGGTTTACAGACCTGTGGCACTGACTTCTACGTGATGATGTCAGACCCGGGTCGGTTGTGTCCTTCATGGCCCACCGTATCCCAGAATTCATAGCGTGGCCCAGCCAATTCCAGTTTCCAACAATGGCGGCCGCTACTAAGTTTTAATATTACTCTTATTAATCTTTCTCGGTCACAAAATAAACTTTTAACATATTTTCAGGCGAGAATATAGCTGTGGAAACTTCTATCTGCTCGGTTTATAAAGATATCGCATATTTACAAAAGTGGTCCGATGTTTTTGGAGACATCTGTTACCCATCAGCTCGATAGCTAGCTGAGAGCCGCCAAGAACGGCAAACTCCAGGCACATCGTTTTCAGATCACCGCGGTCTTTCGCTACTCAGGTTAAACATGATAGATAAGTCACTTGGATAACTTAAAAATGTTAGTTTGGCTTTTTTCAGTGTTTTATTTCTTCATGAGATTAAAGTTGTTAGATTAGATTAGATTAGATTAGATTAGATTAGATAAAACTTTATCAAACCCCCGGGTGGTTTTCACACAGTTGAATAAACGTCAAACAGAAAACTGATTAAACAGAAGTGTGAGATGGTCGAGAATTTACGCCAGTGTCCTGTTATATTTTAGATAGCAAGGAGCAGACGGCCGAGTTTATTAAACTCCACCGAGACAGCGGTGATGCTAATCTGAAGGCTAGACCGTCCAATTTTACAGCCGTTTACTTCCAGCCTACCCGACCTTCTGGGGATCCGGCCCACGTAGAGCGCGAAGGCCGGGTCCTCAGGAGGATGCAGCCCATGAATTTGGACACGACTAAGGACGCTGTCATAGTCTGTCAACGACGTTGATTAGCTGCGTGTATACGAATGTGAATCATTCATTGGCTGGAGCAGCCAGTCACTTACTGATACACACTGCAAAACAGAATGAATTTTAACGTTTTTATTTTAATGTCAATTCAGGTTTGCTTTTTTTTACACTCAACAAAAATATAAACGCAACACCTTTGTTTTTGCTCCCATTTCCCATGGGATGGACGTAGAGACCTAAAATTCATTCCAGATACACAATATAACCATCCCTCCCAAACAGTGGTCACAAATCAGTCCAAATGTGTGGTAGTGGGCACATCTGCCATATTGAGATAATCCATCCCACCTCACAGGTGTGCCACATCAGGATGCTGATCTGACATCATGAGTAGTGCACAGGTGTACCTCAGACTGCCCACAACAAAAGGCCACCCTGGAATGTGCAGTTTTTTGCGCTATTGGGGGTCTGGGGACCCAGAACCGGTCAGTATCTGGTGTGACCACCATTTGCCTCATGCAGTGCAACACATCGTCGCATGGAGTCTATCAGATTGTCAATTGTGGCCTGTGGAATGTTGGTCCACTCCACTTCAATGGCTGTGCGAGGTTGTTGGATATTCGTGGGAACTGGTACACGCTGTCGTATACGCCGGTCAAGCACATCCCGAACATGCTCAATGGGTGACATGTCCGGTGAGTATGCTGGCCATGCAAGAACTGGGACATTCTCAGCTGCCATCTGCCCTGAACAATGTGAACCATGATTCATCCGTGAAGCGCACACCTCTCCAACGTGCCAGACGCCATCGAATGTGAGCATTTGCCCACACAAGTCTGTTACGGCGACGAGCTGGAGTCAGGTCAAGACCCCGATGAGGACGACGGGCATGCAGTTGAGCGTCCCTGAGACAGTTTCTGACAGTTTGTGCAGAAATTGTTTGGTTGTGCAAACCAATTGTTCCAGCAGCTGTCTGGGTGGCTGGTCTCAGACGATCTTGGAGGTGAACCTGCTGGATGTGGAGGTCCTGGGCTGGTGTGGTTACACGAGGTCTGCGGTTGTGAGGCCGGTTGGATGTGCTGCCATATTCTCTGAAACGCCTGTGGAGATGGCTTATGGTTGAGAAATGAACATTCAAAGCACGGGCGACAGATCTGGTTGACATTCCTGCTGTCAGCATGCCAATTGCACGCTCCCTCATTGCTTGTGGCATCTGTGGCATTTTGCTGTGAGACAAAACTGCACATTCCAGGGTGGCCTTTTGTTGTGGGCAGTCTGAGGTACACCTGTGCACTACTCATGATGTCAGATCAGCATCCTGATGTGGCACACCTGTGAGGTGGGATGGATTATCTCAATATAGCAGATGTGCCCACTACCACACATTTGGACTGATTTGTGACCACTGTTTGGGAGGGATGGTTATATTGTGTATCTGGAATGAATTTTAGGTCTCTACGTCCATCCCATGGGGAATGGGAGCAGTAACAAAGGTGTTGCGTTTATATTTTTGTTGAGTGTATATGCACAACGCAGACCGTGCCAGCAGTGCGCGATCATTGAGTGGCAGTGCATTTATTTAAAGTGTAGTTAAAGAGCAACAATGACAACAGAATGATGTGTGAAGGACATGGCCTCCAATATTTACAAATCCAAAGATACTTTTCTTTCTGGGGGAAGCTCTCTCTCAGTAACACTCAAACAAGAGAAAAAAGTCCGAGCATGAAAACTTCACACATAAGCCAAGAATGAGGGAATTCTCCCAGCTTAAATAGGAGACAGATTACGTCTGTTTACCAACAGGTGAGTTTGTTAACCTCACGTGTACTGTCAGCAGAGGAAGGACACACAGACAGAATGTGAAGAGGAGAGACAGAAGTGGGTGAGAAGGACAGGAAACTGGAAGACCATGACATTTCAGCACGCTGTTTTTCACAGACAGGTTTGCAG
Organism: Mchenga conophoros; assembly: GCF_057382185.1. Taxonomy (NCBI): domain Eukaryota; kingdom Metazoa; phylum Chordata; class Actinopteri; order Cichliformes; family Cichlidae; genus Mchenga; species Mchenga conophoros. The sequence goes on from NC_140541.1 coordinate 2,851,851, forward strand.
GCATCCATTTAATACACAGCTCCTTTAAGGTCCTGCCAAAGCATTTCAGTCTGACGGAGGTCTGCACATTATGGTCGACAGATAATACATGGACCTGGAATTGGCTGATTTTTATTTCGAGCAACATGGCGCTGTGTGCTATGCTGCAGTGTCTTTTGAACATGAACTTACTAATTGAGGCCTGTTGAGTCCGAGATGACGCTTTTAGGTTTGAGATTTCTCTGGACTAACCTTGGGGTAAATCTGCTGGGATGTCCATTCTCAGGGAGACTGGCAGCTACCATGAATGTTTTCCACTTGTGAATAATCTTTCTCACCATAAAATAAGTCACTTCAAACTGTTTTGATATGGACTCATAAGCCTTCTGATAGGTAGGAACAGTTGCTTCTCTGAGATGACTCCTCTGTCTTTCCCCTATTGGCAGTTAGTTAACACACATTTGAATGCTTCACACCACCAAACCTACAAAACTACTTCTTTTACAGAGGTCGTCACACTTGCTGATGATCAGTTATTCAAGTGCATTTGATTATCAACACCTGACTGTTACAACTCCTATGGAAACAGTAAGAGTGCACTTAGTTTTTCACACACTTCTGCTGTGATCAGCTGGGTGTGAGGCGAGAAAGACAAGCTATGGAAAAGAGCCACAGATTAATAACTAATGATTAAATGCAGAGTGATGTATAAGCACATAGCGACTGAAGAAGAAACACTCGTGCATCGTGGGATGTCCCCAGCAGCCTATTGCAGCATAACTAAGGGAGGATTCAGGATCCAGTCAAAACATCAAATTTGAATTTGTCAAATTGAGAGAAGGTTACTTCCTTTACTCCCGTGCCACCATGGTATCTCAATGTGGCCCCTCCCTAGAGTTTCCAAAATAAAATGTGAGGCAGAGCCTTCAGCCATCAGGTCACTTTTTTGTAGAACCAGTTTGGCCTCAGAACTGACACCCTCTCTACCTTTGAGATGAGACAAACTTTCCTTTATTAAGAAGGTTATAAAACCATATTTCCAACAAGGTTGGGATGTTATGTAAAATGTAAATAAAACCAGAATCAGAATCAGAATCAGAATACTTTATTGATCCCTGGGGGAAATGCAATGATTTGCAAAGCTCCTAAACCCATATTTCATTCATGATAGAAAAAAAATCAATATAATTAATAAAATAAAAGTATATATAAAAATATATAAATTTAAGGGAAAAAATAAGGTCAGTTTGACTTTAATGGGCACAAAAAGCTTGAAAAAAGTTGGGCCACAGGCGGCACAAGGATGGAAAATTAATTGGTGCTAAAACGAAACAGCTAGAAGAACATTTTGCAACTAATTAGGTTACCTAGCAACAAGTCAGTAACATGACCGACTTTAAAGGCAGAGTTTCCCAGAAATAAAAATGGGCACAAGTTCATTGTTATTATTGATTTGGTAGAATTTAAAACTTGATGACCATGACTGTCAGGCCTTCAACTGTATTGCATTTCTGTGATTCTATCAGAGTAAGAAAGAAACCACCTTTTGGTGAACACAGTTGCAGGTCAAAGGTCAATTTTACAAGAAGTCATATGTGTGCCTGGTCCATAAACACCGTCATCTTCTCTGTGCCAAAATTCATTTAAAATGGTGTGAGACGAGGTGGAAAACTGAGCTATGATCAGAAAAATCATCATTTGAAATTGTTTCCAGAAAACGTCCAAGCTCCAAAATAAAGAGAGGAAGAACCATTCAGTTTATTATCAGTGCTTAGTTGAAAAGCTTTCATCTTTAATGGTATAGGGTGATCAGCGCCTATGAAATTGGCAGTTTTCACACCTGAAAAGGTACAAAGACGATAATGCACAAACCGTTATCAAATGATGAGGAAAATGTAAGCTATTCCCTTCTGTATGCCAATGCATGACCTGTTTGTGTTGCAAGCACCACTAGCACATTTACTGTCTCTGTTTCAGGCTTCAATTAACTGATTCAGTTTCTTTTCAGCAGGCTCGTCAGCATGTAAGCATCCAAGTCACTCCCATATATTATGTGCACAGTTTTACTGTAATGTTCTACACAGCTATAGACACAAAATGCCAATGAAGTAGTTGTGTAAAGAATCAAAATGGCTGTATCCCACCTGCAGCAGTGGAGAGAACAATGGCTAATTTCAGAATAATATATCTTCCCCTGAGGACTGGTTGGCTATTTTCACACACGTCAGACTAACCCATTGTATTTTCTCTTGGGAAGTGAGATGATTACATACGTACCTTGGAGAGACCGCTGCATTGACACCTCTTCAACAGCTAGTATACATCTCCAATTACTTCCCAGAGAGCTTTGAACAATCACATTTCCATACAACAGGAATTCTTCTTGAAAGCACTTTCACCAGCTTCCTCGCTCTAATTGCTATTTTGTACAGCAATGACACATAAAGTAAATATAAACAGGGTCATCACAGCATTTCAGGTCGAAGGAGCATTAATAACATCACACATGAAGTTAAAGCAAGCAATTAAGCAAGTTTTTACTGTTTTCTGTGGCTCCTGTGGTCCCGTTCTTTATTATTGGTTTCGCTTTCTGTTTCCTTTCAGATTTTTAATTTTAGGCCATCGCGTGGCTTCTACATCCTCCGTTGTTTTTTTTTCACACCCTGCTTGAGCTCCACCTGTAGGTTATTTGTCATCCTGTTAATTAATATTTAATTAATAACATTTTTAAAGCCTCCATGTTAGTTTTTGGATTCAGACTGCCATATTGGATAAGAGGATCAAGCTAGCAAGCTTGTTTAGCAATTAGCATACATACACTGCTTATGCAACATACATAGCTGTCTGCTACTGCTAAACAGCATTCTGATAAAATCAGTCAGTTTGTGCCACACAGGAAGTCATACTATTAGTCAAAGTTTTACTCCAAAAGGAATAAACAGCACAGGTCCAATGGAGAAGTCCAGTTCAGTGGATTCATGACAGCTATTGGCTACAGCTGTCTATGTCGTAAGAACAGTCAAAGTTGCCACATCCCTAAATCCAGTATTCAGAGTTATTAAAAAAACAAACAACCATACAGTTATGAATACGAAGGAAACTATCCTTGTAGGTCAACACCCAATTTTTAGTACCAGAGTTTAACAAGTTGCATCCATGAATTGTATGGGTGCAATGCACAAACACAGATAGCAGCTAATTCATGCCAAGCAAATGACTAAAAAAACATTAGAATCAGCTAACAGGATAGTACTTTCTAATAAAGGCGTAATAGTAGAGTAAGAACGGTGAACAAGGGTGTAATAATGTAGTAATTTCTAAATTATTGCTATGCAATTACCAAAGTAATAACCATGTAATGTCCAAGTAATATCATGGTAACAACAATGGTTACAATTGAGTAATATTCTGCTGAAATGTATGTAATTGGATAGTAAGGGCCTCAAAACTGGGGGTAATAACGTGAAAATACAGCTCAGTAATAAAATAGTAATAGTAGGGTAACAAGGTAGAAACACGTAAAATTGCGGTAATTTCTAAGTTACTACCACTCAATTACTTGTGGTAGTTTCTGTGCAATAAGCAGGAAACAGCGCAGCAAAATGCCAAACAGCTTTAATAGGTTACTAATATGTTATTAAATGCAAACAATTAAACTTAAAAAGTGTGTTATTACCTGGAAACACCTGTGGTAGTTTTTGTGTAATAAGCATAAATTGAAACAGACTGCAAAGAGCTGGCTGCCAGTAGGTGGCAAAATGCAGCCTACTGGCAGTCTGCAATTTTTTTCATCCCCGGATAAAGACAAAGAAGAAGTAGGGCACCGACTGCTAAGTTTAGCGACCATTTGCCTCCTTTTTGGCTTGCGTCGTAGAACCATGATTAGATAAACCTGTGGATTATAACAAAGCAGTTTGAATCAAACCCATATTATAGCTAATGCTGTAGGACTGCAAGGTAAGTAAAACCTGTTTTTTATTCCTTACGTTATATTTAGGACCATGTCTCTTGTATTTGGTACTTCTCAAGCTTCTTGTGTTCCTTCTTCCTGATGCTGCTGCCATTCGCTACATCTATCACTACAGCTGTCTTTTCCTGTTTGTCTACCACCATTATGTCCGGTTGGTTAGCCACCACCATTTTATCTGTCTGTATCTGGAAATTCCATTTGCCACCACCCTAGTGGGCATCTCCAATTTTAACTTCAGGACTTATCTGAAGCAACATCAACATCTGTGCCATATTCAGCACAGATTATTCTGTACACTATGCCAGCCACTTGGTTATGGCGTTCCATGTATGCAGGGTGCTGGACTTGGGGTGAAACCCTCCATGCATGGTCAGGAGCTTTCTTGTCTTTATGTCAGTGGCTTCTATCTCCTCCTTTGGCCAGCCTATTACCCCAGCAGGGTACCTGATCACGGGCAGGGCGTACGTGTTGATGGCCCGGATCTTGTTCTTACCGTTCAGCTGACTCCTCAGGACTTGCCTGACCCTCTGCAGGTACTTGGTGGTTGCAGCTTTTCTAGCGGCCTCTTCATGGTTCCCATTCGCCTGCGGGATCCCCAGGTACTTGTAACTGTCCTCTATGTCTGCAATGTTGCCTTCTGGTAGTTCAATCCCCTCAGTTCTGACTACCTTCCCTCTCTTTGTTACCATCCGACTACACTTCTCCAGTCCGAACGACATTCCAATGTCATTGCTGTATAGCCTGGTAGTGTGGATCAGTGAATCTCGTTCACTCTTGGCATACAGCTTGATGTCCTCCATGTACAGGAGGTGGCTGACAACTGCTCCGTTCCGTAGTCGGTATCCGTAGCCAGTCTTGTTAATGATCTCACTGAGGGGGTTCAGGCCTATGCAGAACAGCAGTGGGGACAAAGCATCTGCTTGGTAGATCCCGCACTTGTTGGTGACTTGTGCTAAAGGCTTGAAGTTGGCCTCTGGTGTTGTACGCCACATCCCCATTGAGTTCCTGATGAAGGCTCTTAGGGTCCTGTTGGTCTCGTATAGGTCTAGGCATTCCAGGATCCAGGTGTGGGGAGTCATAGGCCTTCTTGTAACCATTCCAGGTTGATCAGCCTAGTACTTCCTTTCCAGTCACCTTTCTCACTCAACATGTGTTAACAGACCTCTCTGCATTGAATCATACCTGTTATTAACCTCTGTCTCTCTTCCACAGCATGTCTTTATCCTGTCTTCCTTCTCTCACCCCAACCAATCACAGCAGATGGCCCCGCCCCTCCCTGAGCCTGGTTCTGCCGGAGGTTTCTTCCTGTTAAAAGGGAGTTTTTCCTTCCCACTGTCGCCAAAGTGCTTGCTCATAGGGGGTCATATGATTGTTGGGTTTTTTTCTCTGACTGTATTATTGTTGGCTCTCTACCTTACAATATAAAGCACCTTGAGGTGAGTGTTGTTGTGATGTGGCACTGTATAAATAAAACTGAATTGAATTGAATCTTGGCTGTTATGATGCAGGACAGAAGCTTCCATGTGCTGAGGCAGGTTATTGGCTGGTAGTTGGACGTGACAGGTCCCTTCTGGGACCCCTTGGCGATCAGGTCTGTCCGTCCTTCAGTTCATCATTCTGGGTGTCTCTCAGCTAGCACCTGGTTCATTTGTACTGCTAGATGCTCCTGGAGTGCAGTCAGCTTCTTCAGCCAGTAGGCATGAACCATGTCAGGGCCTGGTGCTGTCCAACTCATACTGGAGACCCTTTTTTGGATTTCTGCCACTGTGATGGTTATTGGACCCTGTGGAGGTCGCTGTGGTCTGCCCTCAGATCCACTAGCCCCTGAGCATTGCCGTTATGGGTTGTGTCCATCTCCCATATGCTCTTCCAGTATTGCTCTGTCTCCAGCCTTGGTGGTGCTGTTCTCATATTGTTCCCCTGCCACTGAGAGTACACCTTGGATGGTTCTGTGGAGAACAGCTGGTTTATTCTCCTGCCTTCGATCTCTCTGGTGTACCTCTTCAAGTGGCTGGCCATAGCTGTGAGTTGTTGCTTGGCAGTTTCCAGCTTGCTGTACTTCTTAGGCACCTTTTTCATCGCACCTCTCTTTAAATTTAATTAAACTGTGATGAGATAGTACTGATGGCACTTCTCCATACAATGATATTTGTTCATACAAGTGTAAGGTATACTCCAAGCTTTGACCAGCCAGCATCTTTGCTATGGTGAGAACAAATCGAGTGTAGTGGGTAGCACATTTGATTTCTGGTAATATTAGATGTTGCTGCAAGAGACTGAAACAAGAATTCTGACTTTCAAAAGGCTGACATACAGCAGCATATTCCTCTCAAAAAGTTACATGGTGAGATCACTAAAGGTTAACTTCTTTCTTTTACCAGCTCATGTCACTTATCTAGCAATTACTCCTGGCATTTTTAATCAGTTCTGAAATATTCGTCAACTTAACTAACTTAACTACATTTGAAAGACTTTATAATTGTATCGAAAAAAGGAAAAATATCAAACACATCAGAATAATACATTATCATTAACTTAGCAATCTGTCTCAGCTGCTGCGGTGAACTCAGACAGTATGCTAACTTGGTGAAGTGACTGTGTTAGCTGTTAGTTTATTAACTGTTAGCTAATGGTGCCACTGATTGAGAAATATGTTGCTCACATTTTACTAAAATCGCTTGGAAGAAACAAAAATCTGAAGGAAATTAGAACACTTAATGTGATACAGTGATTAATGCAGAGCCACCTTATGACCAGTGTTTCTGGCTTTTCAATGGCTCTTCAATCGTTATTACCATATTTGGTAATAAAGATTATTACTAGTACGATGTTTATTAGAAAAAGAAAGAAAAATCTAAAGGAAAAGGTTCAGTTGACTGTTTTTAAAGCTTTTTAAAGTTTATGTAGATTTTTTTTACTGCAGAAAATTTATCATTTTGAAGTCAAATTATTATTTTTTAAATAAAAGACATAAAAGCAAACACAACGCAAAAAGACAAAGAACAAAAACAATTTGTTACACTTTGTGCATAATATTAGTACAAGAACCACAACTGATAGAAGAAAAGGACACTTAATAAGTTGTATTCCATTGTCTTTTCTCTGAATCTAAATCAATCCAGCTGTTATATCAGACTAAGGACTGATATCTTTTACGATTTCTTTATTATAATGTATTTAAGTACTGAGCATTAAGGTTTACAGTTTGTGTGCACTATTAACAAAGAAATTTGAAAGTCATTAAATAAATCAAATAGGATAAATGTTTAGTTTTTTTCCCAGTGCCAGTGATTGCTTTTGAGTTGATAGGTCGTGTGAGCGCAGAGTAGTAAATTTTCAGAGTACCTGTTTATTTTGTCTGCATTTACTGTTGTCTGTATTTCTCCATCCAGCATTGACAGTTAATGTTCTGCTCTACCAAACTGATCTTTAGATGTTCCATTATATTTTCAGTTCAACTGCTTAAGTTGTGTTTGTAGTGGTAGCAGAGCACCAGTGTCGAGTGTTGCTCCACAAATATAGACACTGTGGCAGAGTGGCAGCAAAATCAAAACACTGCATCAAGCATTTCCAGCACCGGTAATCATTACTTCTGCGGTTTTAATCCCGACTTGCATTTTATTTGCCCCAAAAACAGTGATGTACAAAACGACGGAGAACACGGCAGCTCCGTACGAAGACAGACGTGACGAAAAGAGTACGAGGAAAAAATCAAGGAGTGAAAGGGTCAGGCCCACACGAGCATAGAGTGGAGTAAGGACGTCAGCCTGCTGCCCGACTTTCATCATGCACATATTTATTATCATATGGTCCTAAGTGTGAGTGCATACACTCACAACATGTTTAGTAACTTCAGATCCCTGCAACAAGCCCAGGTCCAGTTTACTTTGGTGATTTGGACTATTCCATCTCACAGCTGTTGTTACAGGCCAACGCATCAATTTGTCGTTTCAGGTTGTAGTATTACACAACATTGTGTAACACAACATTTTCAGATCTCAGAAAACAATGAGTGTTTCGTAATTCATTCAATTATTGTCTTTATTTATAACTGGCATTATTGTTTCATTCTATTATAGAATCTTACAGGAAAGAGGCAAAATTGTAAAAATCCATCGTGCTTTATTCGCTGCTTCGGTGAAAAACAAATCAACAATGCAACAACAACAACAAAAAACATTGCAAAACAACATACTGAAACAGTTATTCATCACTTGATTGCTTCAGTACAACACTTGGGCACATATATGCGGACGTTTCGTGGCTGTTTTGATCTCGCTCTCTCTCTTAACTGATCAGATCTGGTAGCAGCTTTAAACTCAGTATGACCCAGGCTGATAGAGGGGCCCAGTCTGGATCACATTCCAGCATTTTGTAGGCTGGTTTTCCTACAAAATACAACCAACATTAGCCCGCAAAGCCACAGTGAACAAAGCAGCATAGCAACGAATTCAATTCAAATCAATATAAGACTTACTTGTAACCTACATCAACAATTGTGTTATGATAAATTACGTAATAACTACAACAGAAGACTGACCTTTGTGGAAATGCTTGGAGCAGACTAACCTGTTCCTTACTGCTTATTGACCACTGTCTTTCCATTCTAGTCCTTCCTTGAGGATTCTGAATGTTTTCTGACCTAACATACTCGCTTCAAAACAATTAATAGTCTTTAAAGTGTTACCAGTGTGCTGCAGTGTGGTAATCATGCATGTTTTGTTTTTATTAAATCGGGTGAGTTAACACTGATTATACGCAGGACAGCAGCTATCAAGGACCGGAATAAAGAAAAATTGCTTCGGTAAACTGAATAATTACAAAGTTGCTCTTCAAATGTTCAATCAAAACATAACACAGAACGTGAGAACGAATGATGGTTATACAAGAGTTTCACTCCTATTCACAAGAGCACAAGGTAATTTACATAACAGCATTCTCTGGATGTGTGGTTTTAAAAATCTTCCTATCCAGTAGCAATTTTGTTCTTCAGCCCAAAGACTTTGGGGGAGAGCTTTTCCCCATCCAATCCCATCAACACTTTCTGAATGAATTCATAATAGTGCCTCAATTCCTTGGGGTAGGCTAGGTTTAGTGCATAGATTACTCCAAGCATCAATGCACAAGCTTGGGCCGGAGATCCAATGTTGTCCATGACTATCTCCCCTTCAACAAATATGTCATCATAATGTCCATTTTGTCCATCCTCCCTGTTGATGACATAAATGCCCATGGTGTGCTTCTTCAGGTCTCTCTGGATGTCATCTCCTTCAATGTCCTAAACATTTAATAAAAAGGTAAAAGAAAAAACAATTAACTCTACAATTAAATTCCAATCTAGTCATTTGTGTGTGTGTGTGTGTGTGTGTGTGTGTGTGTGTGTGTGTGTGTGTGTGTGTGTGTGTGTGTGTGTGTGTAACACACACACACAAATATCTATCTAAAAAGCGTGTGTATAGATGACTTGCTTACAATGACTTAAACGACTTACCAAGTACTCCCGAATAAGGCTTCCGTCCTCTTCACCAGGGCAGATCAAAGCGCCCTGAGAACTGCTTCCCTTTTCACGTTAACATCACTTTCAGCCTGTTTAAAGAGAGTTGCTGATTAAACCAATTTGGAAAAAAAACAATGTCTGACATTCGCAATAAGTAAATCTTATCATAAGTCAGTTCAAACATAGTAAATAAAATTTATATATGAAATTTCAAAATTTAGATTGCTTGGCCGGTCACCTAAAATGGCTTATTGGACTCACCAGTGACCTGCCGCTTAAGACAAAAGAAATCCTAATAGAATTTACAATATTCACATTTACCTCTTGCATGATGTGCAAGTGGTGGGCAAGTTTCTGCCCAGAAACACCGCCCTTCTTCTGGAAAACTGTCATCAACTGAGGTGTAATTCTGTCTGTGCCGCGAAGGTCGTCTCCAGTTGAAGTGATACGCTGGCATTTACCTGCATCACACACACACCACACACACAGAGAAAAAAAGAAGACTGGTGCTTAATCATTGGTATGATTATTTTGTTATTTCTTCATTAAATGCTACGATGCAATTGCCATCACTTCATAAAGCATGATTAGCATGTGGGTTAGTATACAGTGCACGAAGGATGTTACTACTGTTAATCAAAGAAGAAATGAAAGGCATCAGTCCATTTAACGGGTTTAAAGGGTTTTAAAAAGCAGATATTTGTCTGTTTCAGGTGGTTGGCAACACATTTTCCTGCGCTCTTTGTCCACTGGTGGGAGTGTCTCACCTGTGGGGTCAGCGGGGCAGAACTCTGCCGTCAGCAACAGAGAGCAGAGAAAATTTAGAGGTGCAACTAAAAGCATGCTTGCCATGTAAGCCCCAAACATCTCTGAAATTGCTCTGCAAAATTGTGACTGTCTCTACTCTAAGCTGCTGATGGTCACACAGTGTACATTTACTCTGGTATCTAGTGTATCATATGGTACCCCAATTGAAAGGCTCTCATTTTCTACTTTCTGAAACCTTTTTAATTTACACCAACAATTTAGCTGTAACAGAATTGAGAAACGAACATTACCCATGTGTGACCATAGACTATAAATACGTGTGATACCTGCTGTTAAAGCTCATCTGTGGTTGTACTTCGGAGGTTCTGTGGGTACCGTAAAGACTCATGTATGCACACAAACCTCAATTTGTTTGCTCTCTGATCCTCTTTCTCTTGGCTCTTTCCTTCAGGGATCACCACAGTGAACGATCCACCTCCATCTAACCCTACGCTCCGCATCCTCTTAACTCACACCAACTAAATTCCTGTTTTTCATTTCACTTTCACAAGTTTTTTTTATCTTTTATCCTGGATGTCTTAAACAGTTTAGGAGTTGGCTATGATGGTGATGACAATAGATGAGAGGTCTTAGGGGTTTTAACTTGACCATTTATTTTTTATCTTATGAGCAACAAAGTCTGTTCATCACACATCACATTTTTAATTTACATCTGTTTAGCACATGCTTTAAACAATCTGAGGCTAACTAAAAACTAATAGCTAAAAAAAGGTTTTAGGTTCATTCACAATTGATAATCTGATTACACTCAATCTCACTCTATTAATTATTGAGATGATTAATCAACCATTTCAATAATCAAACTCACTATAAAATAGTTTGGGCCCTATATGTAGTGCAAACTTACTTAAATAATCAAATATTTTTGCATTTATAAGAAAAATCAAAAATTAATTTTATTCATGTTTCTACCCTTTATGTCACTTATGTTTTTCATACACATATGTTAAGTGCTGCTCAAATAAATACTCTGTACGGTACACAGGTCAAGAATTTAACGACACAGTCACTATGAATGCCAGCCTCTTTATACCTGTATTTGGACTCGTCTTAATCCAAGTGGCCCAGATTAGTTAATGTATAACATAAGGAATTACTGAAAAGAGCACTCAGTAACAAAAGCATGCCTTTACCTCATTAATCTGGAAAAGTGCAGGCCACCTAGCTTTGAACTCCCCAGCACCACCTCTTGTCTACGGTAGGAAAATGTTCGTGACATCTTCTGTCTTACATCTGAGGCACTGTTTCTTCGTCTGACGCCGGTCAAAAGCTCAACCCTGATGTTTTCTAGACTGTCATCCGTTTCGCCAGCTGGACAAAAATTGACCTTTTTAGGTTTCTTAACATTTTTGGCTGGGAGGCAATCATCACTGGATTTGTTTTTCAAAGCATTTATAGTCACTTCAGGACAGCCGATGTTGCGCATCTTTGTCCTGTAATTAGCCATCTTATATTTCAGGCTAATCATCCAGCCATAGTAACCTGTGGCAGATGGCTCTCGCAGACAAGGACATGTTTTGATCAGTGCCCCTGCAACTTCATCTATTTGGTAATTTTGAGGATAAGCAGTAAACTGAAAAATCGCCTCAGCTAGCTTATCTAAGATGTTAGATTTAACACCTGGAGTAATCTTGAGCCAAGTTCCAGTTTCTCTGAAGGTCTCATTTCCACGCTGAAGTTGCACCTCTACATTGAATGAAAATCGAGGAATAGTAAACTCGCGAGGCCATGCACATGATCTCAGCTCACTGTCTGACTGTGGTAGAATTATGGTGCTGTCTGAGTTGGAAGAAGACGATGAGAGACTGGAGTTTCTTTGAATACTTTCTGGACTTGCAGATGAGTCAAGACAGCATGCGGGATACTGCTTTGACAAAGATGCACTTGTATCCAGATTTGCCATGTACACTCGTTTGATTGTACTTCGGTCTTGGATGTCTTGCATTATGTTCATAAACTCATTGTTGAAGTCAGGCTCCATGAATTGAATACGAAAGTCTCTTTCAATTCCAAATGCTTGGCGAATTGTGCTCATCAGTCAAAGTTCTCGGCATCCCTGATGGAACGTCAAGTCTCCTAAAATCATCATCTGCCACGATGACTCTCAGCTTCAGCTGCTCTGCCATTCTTCAATCTGATTTTTAAAGATATTAGGAGAAAAAAAATGAAAATACTTTGCCTATAATTTTATAGGCAGCACGGTGGCACGGTGGTTAGCACCGTTGCCTCACAGCAAGAAGGTCCTGAGTCCAATTCCACCATCAGGCCGGGGTCTTTCTGTGTGGAGTTTGCATGTTCTCCCCGTGTTTGCGTGGGTTCCCTCCCACCGTCCAAAGACATGCAGCTTGTGGGGATAGGTTAATTGGATAATCCAAATTGCCACTAGGTGCGAATGGTTGTCTGTCCCTGTGTGTTGGCCCTGCGACAGACTGGCGACCCCGCCTCTCGCCCTATGACAGCTGGGATAGGCTCCAGCGCCCCCCGCGACCCTGAAAAGGATGGATGGATAGATAATTGTATTAGGGAGCATGAGAGTTACCGTTGTGACAGACTCCAAGTGGTATGCCATCATGAACTGATGTTTCAGTGACAGTAGCACATTTTGTGTGTGACGAACAACCTGTTTGAAAAAACTGTGCTTTGCCTCGAACCTCATGGTCCACATGCCAACAAGTGGCCCAAAGACTTTAATCATCTGTGGATAATGCTCCACAAAAGGATGTTTGGTAACAGCTTCAGTCCTGGAAACAGCTCTTTCAACCTACATCTGTGGTCGGAGACTCGAGACTTAAGGAAAGCAATTGATTGTTCTGTGTGTGCTGGTGCAACAACTAGTTCAACAATGTCCTTTAGGTCCAAAATTACCTGCCAAGCTGTTTCATCTGGAGGTACCAAGTCTCCCACCAACAATGGAAGGAATCGTAAGAGACTCCAGTTTTCATGAGCATTTCCTCCAATGCTTTTGTTCTGCATGAAAGTCCTGGGAATAGCATGAGGGCAATTACTCTTGTCTGCCCATTTGTAGGGAAATGTCAGAATGGACTCACTGTCAAGTGTAAAATATTTTTTCAAAATTAAGATATTCAGGCAGTATCCCAACTCAACTGGTAATATGCCCTCAAAAATGTCATGTGTAATATCTGGAGGATATCCACTGCTAACACTGAAATGGGAGAGATGTGCGGAGAAAACACACCGTCTTTTAACACCGTGACATGGTTTTGCAGAACTCTGTGCAGAACTTACATGCATTTCATGTGTCTCTTTGCTTCTCAGAGTAAACACACCTGAACTAACCTCTGTTTCTTGAATATCAGATCTTTTGGCCTCACAAAATCTGCAAAAGTATTCACCTGAAAAACTCTCAATAAATCCAGAAATACTGTGTGCTCCTAAATGATCTGCTATGACTCACTGTATTGTGCCCCTGACAAATTCTCCAAGATGTGCAATAAAAATCCCTTGACTTTCCAAAGTAACAGGATCACTCAACAACGGCTCTAGAATCTTTTCATATCCATATGTCTTTACATCCTCAGACTTGCAGAGTAAAGCCAGATAAATGGAAGTCAGTGATGAATGGCAAGCAGGTGGTAAATTGCTAAGAGTCCAATATATGGCACAGATTTTGTGCTTTTTACGGGAAGTGCCAAGTGGATTGCAAATCTCAAAATCGTCAATATACAAATTTAGTAACACTCGCAATTCACCTGCTGATAAAAAACTGCTTTCTTTGCAAAACAATCCCTCCCTAAAAGACCTGTAAATCACTTCTTCCCCACTTTGTTCTGTTAGGCGACTACCATCCAAAACCTTAGCAAGAACGTGGCAATCACTGAAAAGCTGCTGTAAAACCTTTAAAACTGGAACATCCAACACATACTCTGCAGGCTCTACAACTTTAAAATGTTCCTTGTGGGACCGCACCGCAATGGCAAACGGTTCGATTGCTAAAATAAACAATAAAGGGGACAAAGGGCACCCTTGCCTACAGCCCCGTTTAATTTCAAACGGTTTAGATATAATTCCATTTGTCAGTATTTCAGCATATGGCTCATTATATAAAAGTCTAATCCACCGACAGAAATGATCCCCACAGCCAAATCTTTTTAATATTTCAAATAAATAGGGCCACTCAACTCTATCAAAGGCCTTTTCGGCATCTAATGATAGTAGAGCAGTGTCCGGTTTTCCCTCCTGACTATGAAGAATATCCAACACTCTTCTCACATTATGAAATCCCTGTCTACCCGCAATAAACCCATTCTGATCACAGGTAATTAGATCAGGTAAAAATCTCTCCAGTCTTCGAGCCAAAATTTTGCAAAGTATCTTTAGATCCACATTAAGAAGACTTATTGGTCTTAGGTTACCACATTTATTGCACGGTTTACCAGGTTTGGGCAATAAAGTTATCAGGGCTCCTCTTAATGAGACCGGAAGGATTCCCTTTTCAAATGAATCCGAAAACATGTCAAAAAGAGGGGACAGCAGTTTAGTTTTACATTCCCTATAAATTTCTGTCGGCAGCCCATCTGGGCCTGGGGCTTTACCTGTTTTCAAATGGTCTATTGCTATAGATATCTCCTCCTTTGTTATAGGTGTATCAAGGCGGTCCCATAAGAGCATAACTGGTCTATCAGTAAACCAACAGGAATACAGAATTGCTTTATTTGCAGATGATGTTATTCTTTTCTTGGAAAAGCTGAAGGAGTCTATCCCAGCCTTGTTGGATCTACTACACATATTTGGACGGATATCAGGATATAAAGTGAACAAAGAAAAATCTTCATTAATGATACTTAACTCAGAAGAGAGAGAGGGTGCTGGAAATTCTTTCCAATTCAAAATGGTAGACTGTTTTACCTATCTGGGGATTAAGATAGTGCCATGTTTGAGAGACATTGTTGGAGCTAACTACACCCCTATGGTAGACTCAATCACCTCATCCCTAGATAGATGGAAGCCCTTGCCCTTGTCACTTATAGCGAGAATTAATGTTCTTAAATTAAACGTAATGCCCAAACTTTTGTACCTGTTCCAGAACATCCCATTGTCACCCCCTGCTAACTTATTTTCACACCTGAAGACAATTTTTGTACTTTTTTGTGGAATGATAGACGACCAAGGCTCCGTTTATCACTCTTGTACTTACCGTATGAAAGAGGAGGCCTCAAATGTCCCAATCCACTTTGGTACTATTGGGCAGCCCAATTGAGGACTATGATGTATTATTTTACAGATAAATCCCCCCCGCCTTGGACAAATATGGAAAACAGTTCAGTACCTCTTCCCCTTCCCCAGTACCTATACTCAGCAAAAGTCAAAATGTTGAAAAAAAAGACAAAAAATCCTATAGTCAGAAATATGATTATGATCTGGTATCAGGTTAAAAAGTACCTGGGTGAACCCACCTCTTTCGCACGCTTTAGCCCAATATGGGGTAATCAATTTTTCCCTCCAGGCAGAGCAGACCCTGGTTTTGGGAAGTGGGCTGACAAAGGCTTAAAGACAATAGGGGATCTCGTGGGATCAGAGGGTGAGATTTTGATGTCATTTGAGGAGTTGATTTCCAAGTATGATATCCCATGCAAACACCGATTTAAATATCTACAAGTGAGAAACTTTATTAGATCATCTCAAAATCAGTGTTTGTCAATCCCTCCGTTTTCCACTTTGGAAACAGAAATGAAAAGAGATTACTTTGGAAAGGGAATAATCTCCAAATTATATAATATGTTAGTAGAGGGTTCCCCTGAATCTTCTTTAGGAAAACTTAATGCCTGGAGGGAAGATTTACAGGAGGACTTATCCTCCGAAGACTGGGAGGAGGCATGTGCTGAAGCACAAACACAAACTACCAATACTCGTCTCAAAGTATTGCAATATAATTGGCTAATGAGGATGTATGTGACTCCAGAAAAGCTTAATAAGTATAATGGTGATATCCCAGACTTGTGTTTCAGGTGCGGAGAGGAGAAAGGGACGTTTTTCCACTGTGTCTGGCAATGCAATAAAGTACAACGGTTTTGGAAAGAGATTAAACAAGCTCTGGATATTATATTGGGTACACAACTAGCTCTTGACCCTAAACTTTTTATTTTAGGGTTATATCCTGATGGACATCTTATGTCTAGAAAGGTAATTACCGCCCTGGACTTATGTCTACTGCTGGCAAAAAGAGTCATAGCACTCTCATGGAGGAAGACCAGTTAACCAAAATACATTAACTGGATTAAGGAATTGTCCACAACTTTACCTATGGAAAAAATTACTTACATTATCAAGGGGAAACTACCACTTTTTCAAAACATCTGGGGTCCCTTTATGCAATATATGGGAAATATGGATCTTGGCAGTATGGTGGATGGGGCAGATGGGGTGTAAATGTTGGTGGTCCTCTGCAGTTTCCTAAATTAATCTCTTTTATACTTGATCTTTAATGCTGTGTGAATTGTACATTTGAGTTTGTAACTTTGAACCATGCACAATAGTGTAACCGAGTTGATGTTGAGCAACCCTTGGAAATAGAGAAGCTTATTGTTATTATATATATATATATATATATATATATATATATATATATATATATATATTTTTTTTTTTTTTTTTTTTTTTTTTTTTTGGGGGGGGGGGTTGTGTTTTCCTTTTCCTTTGTTTGACTAAGTTATTATTTACAGGTCATATAGTTTGTACTTCCACTTAACTGTTGCTCTCTAACATCTTATAAGTGTCTGATTTGCAAGGGAGGGCGATTGACTGTTATACAATAATTTAGCTGCCCTGGATGTTTCCTTTGCTGTGGAAGTACTCCAATTTCTGTATGTAATTTTGAAATGCAATAAAGATATTGTTGGAAAAAAAAAATGTTCCTTGTAGAAATTTTTGCGCTTAAAGGATGTTGCTAGGGGACAGCCTTTACCTACTGATGTATACACAGGATTAGATGCACACAGTGCAGATGCAAGTTCTTCAATGACTGACTGGTCTATTTGCAAGCTGTGACTGTTCAATGTGTTAACTAAAATTAATTGGATTATAACGCAGGGAATGTATTCTGGAGTTACTCGACTTATATATGTAGACAGGAATTGTTCATTTGAATTAAAAAGATATACCAAAATAAAATATGCTGTATCTAAAAGGAGCCAATATCACTTTTTTCAGTTTATGTCAAATGAACCAAAAAGTATTTTAGTCACCAGCCTCGTAGGGTTTTCAGTGTGTCTTTCATCATATTCAGGATTTTTCCATTTGCTTGGGAAGAACTCAATAGTTTAGTTTTGCACTTTGTATTTTGACTCCTTACTTACAATCCATGTTCTTCCACATGTTACATGAAAAGCATAAACATAAACATTGAATGTGATCTTGTAAAGCTTTTACATGTTACACCATTAACATTAATTTAGATATTCAGAACAGTGAATACTGCACCGATACTAAAAATACAGTTTGTCACTGTTTTACCTTTCCCTCGTTCGATATGTGATGTTGTAAGATAGAAATGTTGTGTTCCACCTCTGGTACATATATGTTCAATGTTAGTTATTTACTGTTTTATTTTGGTAGCTTCCTGTCTCTTGTGCTTAGGTTCAGTTCTACTTACCCTGCCTTGTCATCTGTCAGTTCTTTCTTTATTCCTACCTTTTCCCTTGGCATCCTGTGTGTGGGTGTGTCACAGGACCAGAGAGATCTATGTGTCATGTACAAGGCTGGACTGGGAGAAAAAATCGGCCCGGGCATTTTGACTAGAGACCGGCCCACCAGGATAAATGTGACGTCATTCAGGGGTAAAACCGCAAAGGATTCTGGGAACTCGTGGCAAGAGGTACTAGCGCACGCAGGCTTTCAATTGAACTCAGTTACACAGCAATAAAAAGAAACACAAAAATGGCAAGAAGCTGTTGTATTATTAACTGCAATAGCCGGTCGCATGACAGCCACGGGAAGCCGACGGGTAAAGAGATCGTTTTTTTTTTATCGGATTACGTCGTTGAAGAGAAATTTTTTAAGCCATGTTTCCGAAGTAAGAGGCGACGGATGGTCTGGATGTACCAAATATAACGTCTCAGAACACTCCAGCTCACATGTCAGTCTGCTCCAAGCATTCCCACAAAGGTCAGAGTTTTGTAGTCGTTAATACGTCATTTTCTTAACATAATTGGTGATATAGGTTACAAGCAAGTCTGGCGCTGAACAGAAATTGTGGTGCTATGCTCCTTTGTTTATTGTGCATAAATAGTGAATTGTCCTGACACAATATTGCGTTTCGCTTCTGTTATTATGGTACATTGACAAAAACATATACTTTTATTCACAGGATAAAACAGTTGTTTTGTATCACTAATTGCCCAGTACGATTACAGCGTACAGTATTATTGTCACTGCTACATTTCTGTGATGCTACCAGAAATTATTTCCACTACTAATTAATTACCGTTGAGCTCAAAGGTCCTATTAATAAACGGTTAACGAATGTGTATTTATGACAAAGATTTGTGAGACTGGTAAACTTACCTTTGTTCGTACGATGGTCTTTCGTTCTACACGGTGCATTTCAAGGTCCTGTACCCATCCGTCGGTAAACTGTACCTGGGCTTGTTGCAGTGACCTGAAGTTACTAAACTTCACGAGTGTATGCACTCACTCCAAGAACCGTATAATTATAAATCTGAGCGTGGTGACAGTTGGGCAGCACGCTGACGTCTTTTGTCCCTCTGTGTGCTCGTAAGGGTCTGACCCTTTCACACCTTTGATTTTTTTCCTCGTATCTTTTCTTTGTCTTTTCGTGGAGTCTGTCTTTGTACGGACTGGCATTGTTCTCCTTTTGTTTTGTATATTCCTTTTTTGTGCGGCAAAGAAAAAACAAGAAGGTATTGGAACCGGAGAATGAACGTTTTGCGGTGCTGGAAATGCTTGCATTTGATGCGGTACTTGGATTGTTTTGCCACGAGTTCCCGGCATGCAATGCACGAAAATCACTTGATTGCTAAACAAGGGGGAGGGTGCATCCGGCCTCCTCGGCTGTAATTGGTCCAGCCCAGAGTCGATCATGACCAATTGGCCAATCCAACACCTTTCATTATATATACCCTTCCTAAAAAAAAAGAAAATCCATCGGCCCATAAAAACAAAAAATCGCCAGCGGCCCACCGGGCAAATGCCCGGTATGCCCAATGGCCAGTCCAGCTATGGTCATGTAGAGTGCTGTGGCAGGATGGGTGTGAACCCAGATGCAGGACTGATGCATGAACATAGAGACAAGGGTGACTAGACGTGACATGTGGAACACAGGAGAGAAACAAAGCCTGACACAAGTCCTTGTGTCACGGTTGACGATGGTCAACCGTGGGGATGTGAGGAAGGAGGACCCAGGCGCGGAGCTCTGTGTATAAGCAGTGCGTTTATTTACAGTGAATGGAAAAACATAACAATAAATCCTCAGTGCATTCCCGACTCCCGTGACGTCTCCTCTTCCCAGTGTTAGTGTTCCTGTCTCCGCTCCTCAGTGTCTGAGCACCCCGTGCTCCCTGCCCTCTCGTCTCCACGCTTCTCCTGGGAAATAACAGAGAGGCAGCAGTCAGACACACCACAATGCAGCAAACTGCACTGGATAACTAGTCAAGAGACTAACATGAAGCCATGCAATGATCCAGCATTGGAGAGAGCTAGAGATGGGTATCGTTTAGGTTTTATCCGATACCAGTACCAAACCGGTAGTTTTGAAACTGATTTCCACTTTTTCTCTGGTCATTTTAGCCTTTTTGGCCAGGGTGAAGGGAGTATCTGCCATCAAACAAGAAGACAGCCGCATGTAGCTATGATGATGTTTGCTAGTTCACCTTACATGCATTAATGTAATAACGTGGTTAGCCTACTCAACGTAAATTACACACGAACAACATTAAGCTCCTCACGCAGAGAAGAACGGCTGCTGCTGCATCATCATCCTCATCATTTCTGCTACACTGGCAGGGCTAGGGGCCAGGACTCTCCTCTTCGTGTTTTTGGGGGATGTTGCAAACTCCGGGTCCGATAACAGGCACTACACCCGCAGTAGATGCGCTCGGTGTGAGGTCTCGCAGCAAGCTATCAAATACGGCGCATTTCTCGGCTTTTAAAAAAAAACGCTATGCGTCGCCAGGTGTTTCATCAGATTTGAGGTGTTACCTCCTTTGACAGTATCAGCTTAAAGCACTTGTTGCAGGCTGCTGAGTTTGCATATTTTGCTGTGAAGTACAGCCAGACTTTTGACCGCTTCGCCTTGGGCATTTTTAATCTGTAGCTCTGCTCTAAAAGAACGTACGTACCTGGGCCCGCCTACTGTGCTTGCAAAGGTAAAATGATTGGCTGGAATCCAAAGTATATGACATCTCAGGAAAAAAAAGCACTGAAATGTGCGCTGCTTTTCGGTCTGGTTACTACCGTTTATGTCAGAACCGGTGCCATAACGGGTACCCATCCCTAGAGAGAGCTCCACCACACTCTCAAGTAGCTCCTCCGATGAGGCTTGATCACCTACAGGTGTGTCATGGTCTTCAGGTGTGGCCAATCACCTGCCAGGGCCACACTCACCAGGCCTGAAGGTGCCTGTAAACAGGTGCTCTCAGAAACACCTGCATCCACACACACACACCCACATACACACATATATCTGCAAGCAGGGAGAATGAGGGGCAGCAATACCATAAATACAGTGTCTTGCAAAAGTATTCGGCTCCCTTGAACTTTCCCACATTTTGTCACATTACAGCCACAAACATGAATCAATGTTATTGCAATTCCACGTGAAAGACCAACACAAAGTGGTGCACACATGAGAAGTGGAACCAAAATCAGACATGATTCAAAACATTTTTACAAATAAATAACTGCAAAGTGGGGTGTGCATAATTATTCAGCCCCTTTGGTCTGAGTGCAGTCAGTTGCACATAGACTTTGCCTGATGAGTGCTAATGATTAAACAGAGTGCACCTGTGTGTAATCTAATGTCAGTACAGATACAGCTGCTCTGTGACGGCCTCAGAGGTTGTCTAAGAGAATATTGGGAGCAACAACACCATGAAGTCCAAAGAACACACCAGACAGGTCAGGGATAAAGTTACTGAGACATTCAAAGCAGGCTTAGGCTACACAAAGATTTCCCAAGCCTTGAACATCCCACGGAGCACTGTTCAAGCCATCATTCAGAAATGGAAGGAGTATGGCACAACTGTAAACCTACCAAGACAAGGCCGTCCACCTAAACTCACAGGCCGAACAAGGAGAGCGCTGATCAGAAATGCAGCCAAGAGGCCCATGGTGACTCTGGACGAGCTGCAGAGATCTACAGCTCAGGTGGGGGAATCTGTCCATAGGACAACTATTAGTCGTGCACTGCACAAAGTTGGCCTTTATGGTAATTTACCATTTTATGGTGGCAAGAAGAAAGCCATTGTTAACAGAAAACCATAAGAAGTCCCGTTTGCAGTTTGCCACAAGCCATGTGGGGACACAGCAAACATGTGGAAGAAGCTGCTCTGGTCAGATGAGACCAAAATGCAAAAAGCTATGTGTGGTGGAAAACTAACACTGCACATCACTCTGAACACACCATCCACACTGTCAGATATGGTGGTGGCAGCATCGTGCTCTGGGGGGGCTTCTCTTCAGCAGGGACAGGGAAGCTGGTCTGAGTTGATGGGACGACGGATGGAGCCAAATACAGGGCAGTCTTGGAAGAAAACCTCTTGGAGTCGGCAAAAGACTTGAGACTGGGGCGGAGGTTCACCTTCCAGCATCAACGACCCTAAACATAAAGCCAGGGCAACAATGGAACGGTTTAAAACAAAACATATCCATGTGTTAGACTGGCCCAGTCAAAGTCCAGATCTAAATCCAATCCAGAATCTGTGGCAAGATCTGAAAACTGCTGTTCACAAACGCTGCCCATCTAATCTGACTGAGCTGGAGCTGTTTTGCAAAGAAGAATGGGCAAAAATTTCAGTCTGTAGATGTGCAAAGCTGGTAGAGACAGACCCTAAAAGACTGGCAGCTGGAACTGCAGCAAAAGCTGGTTCTACACAGTATTGACTCAGGGGGCTGAATAATTACCACACCCCACTCTGCAGTTATTTATTTGTAAAACATGTTTGGAGTCATGTATGATTTCCGTTCCACTTCTCACGTGTGCACCACTTTGTGTTGGTCTTTCACGTGGAATTGCAATAAAACTGATTCATGTTTGTGGCTGTAATGTGACAAAATGTGGAAAAGTTCAAGGGGGCCGAATACTTTTGCATACTTTTGCAAGGGGGCCGAATACTTTTGCATACTTTTGCAAGGGGGCCGAATACTTTTGCAAGCCACTACATACATTTTCATTCAAGTCCATAACTGCTCAGGGACCCTGGGTGGCTCAGACCCAGGGATTAATCAAATATTATGATTTTATTTTCCGTGTATGGTTGCAAAGGCATGAGAAATAAGCAAACTCACATGGAAAACATTTCACCTGTTTCCTTTTTTCCTACCAAATAATGAAAGAATGCTTGGTGGCTCAAGGCTTGTGCACAGTACTTTATAAGTGTGTAGCTTCTTAAACAGCTGAGCAAAGTTTCAACCCAGTTTCAAAGTAAACAGAAATCATCACAAATATACAGCAGCTTGGGTTCATGGACAGGAGCTGTCATGGTTTTTTCTGACAGCCAATACGACTTTGTAAGCAACAGAATTATGTTTTGTGTCAGCAGCACTGTGCTTTGTAGGTGTTATGAAGATGTTATGGACATCTTCAACTTCAAGGTGAGAATTGAGCCCTTTGAGGGCAGCTGATATTTTATCAGCACGACATTCAAAGGAACAAACTCCCAAACACAAGCAGTGCAGCCCACTGAGGAGAGCCCTGCACTGAAAAACCAAACAGCCATTATAGAAACACACGGCATAGAAGAGTCACACCGACGGGGCAATACTCAGCTGCACCTAAAGGTTACCGCTAACTCTTTTGAGAATGCCAATGTTCACATTTGGACCAAGAACGCAGACTGTTGGAAAGAGGAGTAAAGGAAGCCATCATTGAGTGGATGGCTTACAACACCAACTGTCAGCCACCTACAATGCAGCCCTTCCCACGTGCCTCAACCTCCAATCATATTGTGCATCACATGACCGCAATAGGTCGTATGATAACGTGAGGTCTCACAGTGGTTTCACCCAAAACCTCTAGTGGGAACGACCACCACCTTTACTTCACGCCTCACGTCACGAGGGACATGATGAATAGTGGGCCAATGACCCAACACAAGAATTTAAATATGGGACACCGTTTGTTTTAGGGCTGAACTAAAGTTCATTTGCAATTCAGGAAAAACTGTATTAAAAATCATGATTGTATTAGATGCTTGTTGATGCCATGCCTCCATTAATGTCCACGTTTCCACAGACACAGGTGAGCTGTGCCACCCTACAAAGGGAAAATGAACACTGTGGCTGTAGCAAAGGTGGTGGAGCAGGCCACCTACTAATTGGAAGGTTGGTGCCTTGATCCCTGTAGGATACTAACTCCAAGAGTATGGTTGTGTGTGAATGTCAGATAGGAAGCACTTACAGAGGAAGAGCTTTTACGAGGCACTTAAACGCTTCGCTTCGTAACAACCATGTACTATTTAACTGTGTTTGATTATGATTTCTTTGATGAAAGAAGGCAGTCATAGGTGTCCAACTTCCATGCAAACAATATGGTGCTGTGTTTCTGTGCAACATCCATTGTTCATATACAGTCTATGAGTCATTCCAATATTACAGAAGCGAGCAGCATTATTACCAAGCATATCTTCTATAAGACGAGCTGTATTGTCTGGCTGAATTGCTGCTATGCTCTGTACGGTCTCCTCTTCTATAGTATCACAGCCTTGCTGAGTAAAGTGCTGCCTGTGGCTGCTGTTGATTGGCACACTCTCTCCTCCCCACAGTTATCTGATCTCACAGGCCAGGTTCCTGCCGACAGCCAGTCAGCAGCAGCGGCAAAAACCCAACCACTTTGTCATCCAAGACGCCTCTCTCAAGTTCTTCATCTTAATCACATCTTGTAGCTGGCATTTTGTTTCTGATAGGGCTTTAACAGTTCCACACACATTCGTTGGTATTTAGTGCACGAGTGTAGCGCAACACAAAGATCGGGCTTTTGGTCAATAACGTCTAGAAGAAATATACTTCAGCATACGCTGATGAGAAAATTGGATCATTAAGTGCATTTATGCAAATGAATCTGCTTTGTTTGAGTAATAGCAGGCAGGGATCTGTAGCAGCATAATCAGGCATGTAAGGTCATGAGAAATGATAGAGCAGCAATTCTCTCTCTCTGCTTCTATAAGAGTTTCTCTGCACAACTAGAGGATGGAGTGTGCCACCTGGCTCATCTATCACAGCTGGAACTGCTGAGACGGTGAGTGCTGCCAATAAACAATCCTCACAAAAATGGAGCACATAGAAAATCCACTTACAGGCACAGAGAGGGCCTCTGTGGATCCCATAACACCCCGTGTACCACTATGAATACCCTGCAGTCATTCACAGGACCAGTAATGCATCGAGTGTTTTAAAGTCTATCAAATATTAGATGCATATAGTTTTAGGAATATATGAACACATATTTTAGGCTGGTGTTAGGCTGCATGTGGCTTGGACTGGGTTCCTTTGTCTTATTAACCCCGTTAAAAACCTTCCGCCTTAAAAACCACAAACTCAGTAATAGTTTGACAACTTCAAGTGCAGCATGAACAACCTGGGGCTTTATGGGCACTTGGCAGAAATTTAGCATGTAGTAAACTTCTTTGTCCCCATTTCCAGTCCAGATTGAGATATAAAGAACTTCACTGAAACCTTTCTATACGTCTTACCTGTAACACAAAAATACCAATTTTATAAGAATAAATTGGCGGACGGTGATATTACCGAAACATTTTTCCTGGTTTTGGACTTACCTCCGTTCTATGCATCTTTGCAACTGAGTAATTAAAGCAGTCTGAGGTTTTGGCTTATACAATGTTTCTTTTTCAACATTTAACTTGTTGTTTGCTATCTACAGAGTTTAAATGACTGGCTGTTTTACTATAGACATACTTGCCCAGCTTAATTTAGCCTCAATGCCCTGTAGGTGCCACTTGTGATCTAAAGCGTGTCTGGGGTGACTTTCTCTTCACTGTTATCATCACCATCTTGTAGCCCTAGTTACGGTTTATTATTAAGAAGAACATCCAGAGTAACCATTATCTTAATTCAACTAACTCTGTTATACAACTAAATAAATCACTGTAGTATCCAGTTGTCTACTTCAACTTGAAGGGCTGTGAATGTTCACAAAAAAACAAATCCTAGATGTAACACTTTAGCCCCCCGGGTGTCACGGTCTGGCTGGGGCAGACCGTATGTGTTGCAGAACAAAAACTACCACCAGAAGCACAGAGGACAGTCCAGAAATCAGTCCAGCGGGCCAACCCAAAGGGCAGCAGCACCAGAGTCCGAACAGTTCAGGGGGCCGACCGTGCGGACGGCAACGGCGGCGACGACATGGAAACAGTTCAGGGGGCCGACCGTGCGGAAGGCAGCGGCAGCGACGAAGGAGACGGAGCAGTTCAGGTGGCCGACCGCGCGGAAGGCAGCGGCGGCGACGAAGGAGACGGAGCAGTTCAGGTGGCCGGCCGCGCGGAAGGCAGCGGCGGTGCTCCAGTGTCAAGCGTACTGGCCGAGGCCCGGTGGGCACAGGACCAGACGAGGCAGGACCAGACGGGGCTGCAGAGGCTGAGGCAGGACCAGACGGACCAGAGGCCGGACCAGGCGTAGACGATGTAGCCGAAGCAGAGGCCGGACCAGACGAGGACGAAGACTCGGATGAAGCCGGACCAGGCGAGGCACAGGCTGAAGCTGGACCAGGCGAGGATGAAGACTCTGATGAAGCTGGACCAGGCGAAGCACAGGCTGAAGCTGAACCAGACGAGGATGAAGACTCTGATGAAGCTGGACCAGGCGAAGCACAGGCTGAAGCTGGACCAGGCGAGGATGAAGACTCTGATGAAGCTGGACCAGGCGAGGATGAAGACTCTGATGAAGCTGGACCAGGCGACGACGAGGCGGCCGCAGGTGGTGGCTGGACAGGCTCCTCGGGCCCTCCAGCTGACGCAGCGTGAGGCTGAACGGGCCCCTTGGACCCTCCAGCGGAGACAGGAGGCTGGACGGGCTCCTCGGACCCTCCAGCGGAGACAGGAGGCTGGACGGGCCCCTCGGACCCTCCAGCGGAGACGGGTGGCTGAACGGGCCCCTCGGGCCCTCCAGCTGACGAGGCATGAGGCTGGACGGGCTCCTCGGGCCCTCCAGCTGACGTGGCATGAGGCTGGACGGGCTCCTCGGGCCCTCCAGCTGACAAGGCATGAAGCTGGACGGGCTCCTCGGGCCCTCCAGCTGACGTGGCATGAGGCTGGACGGGCTCCTCGGGCCCTCCAGCTGACAAGGCATGAAGCTGGACGGGCTCCTCGGGCCCTCCAGCTGACGTGGCATGAGGCTGGACGGGCTCCTCGGGCCCTCCAGCTGACGTGGCATGAGGCTGGACGGGCTCTCGGGCCCTCCAGCTGACGTGGCATGACCAGTAGGTGCAGAGACGACCGGCTGAACAGAAGGCTGAGCAGGTGATGGAGCAAATGACTGAGCTGCACAGTGGGTTAAGGGCTGGGCTAACGGAAGCACAGGAATGTAAGCTACGGACCGGGCTGCTAACAGAGCTAACGACTGAGCTAATGACTGAAAGGCATGCAGTAGCGATGGCGGTGTGGATTGCAGACCGAATTCTCCTGAGCCCTCAGTAGAGACAGGGACGGGTGCAGGCACATGCCGGACACTAGCCACTCCCACCCGAGGAGTAGGTACAGGTGCGGAGACGGGCTGTATCCTGGCTGACCTCACCCTGGGGACCGGAACAGGCACCGGCAACGGCTGGGCAACTGCCCTTCCCACCCGAGGAGCTGGTACGGGTGCAGAAAGGGACAGAGCCTCAGCCGGCCTGGAAATCAGAGCGGGGACCAACTGGGCCTCAGCCTCCCCCACCCGAGGAACTGGTACGGGTGCAGAGGTACGCCGGGCCCGAGCTGCCCCAGGAGGAGAAACACGAGCAGGAAAAGGAGCAGGCTCAGAAAAAACAGTCTTAGAAACAGCAGGCTCAGGGTCGACAAAAATAGATCCATCAAAAATGAACCCGCCGTCCACTTCATGTTTTGCAGTCTTAGTATTAGCAGTCCTTGTGTTAATAGTTTTTGAAATCCTTGGGTTAACAGTTGTAGAGTGAGCTGACTTGGGGAAGACTGAACCAGACTTAACAAAACCTGAACTGAGTGTTGTAGACCTGGTAGAAGTGTTCACAGATTTTCCTGTAACCGCATGTTTACAGTCAGACGGGACGTGAGAATAAGAGTCATTGTCACTCACCACCGTGAGGTGCTCAGCATTGTCCGGTTTATGGAGGCGGACGCGCCGCTTCCTTCGAGCAGCGGAAGCTGGCGGAGCGAGCGACTGAGCCCCTGGTACACAGAACGGTGACACCGAGGCTGGAGCGTGAGCGCCTGAAGCCACACGGAGGACTCCCACCTGAAGCGAGCGAGGCTTGGATGCAGGCAGCGCAACAGGCGGGGACTTTCGGCAGCTCTTGGGACCTCCGAGAGCTAGCTGAGTCCCGTGGAAAATGCGCTCGTAGTCGGGGGTACGCCATGGCCTCCAACGGAGCTCTTCCTCCAGTTGGGCGAAGGCTGCCTCCCGACGCTCATAGAGCTCGCGGTCTGCTGAGTCCATACTGGTCAGGTCGTACTGTCACGGTCTGGCTGGGGCAGACCGTATGTGTTGCAGAGGAGGACTCAAACGCAGACCAAAACATAGTGTGGATAAACAAAACAAGCCGTTTATTGAGGCTAGCAATGAGGGTAAAAATAATCGGGCATCGGTGAAAACTAAACAATAACCTAAACTGGGTGAACTAATAACAAAACATGAAAAAGCTTAACCATAGTGAACTGACATGGGTACCTGGGGATGAGACATGGATGAGCAGACGACCTGACAACAAATGACTGAAAGCACACGGACTAAATACACACAGGAGGATGATGAGGGAAGTGCCTTGAGGCGACTTTTGTTGTGATTTGGCGCTATATAAATAAAATTGAATTGAATTGAATTGAAATTGAACACATGGGGAAACAGCTGGCACACATGAACATAATGACGTCACAGTGGGAGAGTAAAACTGAACACGATGAACACAGAAACACCAGACCTCTTCACAATAAAACAGGAAACATAATGAGACATAGACATGACAACCCGAACTTGACAACGTAAGACACAGACATGAAACGCATGAAGAGCAGGGGAGATTTAACATAGTTGGAAACACGAGGGGGAAATAATAAGAACTAGAAACACCTAGGCATGATAACAAATGAACTTAGGAAACCTGAAGGGCTTACATAAACTAAAACTCAAAACGCTGGGTCAACAGACCCAGGATCATGACACCGGGCTCTCACGTTACAAAGAATTCAAAGTAAATAAATAAAATACAACAATCTGCTACACACACACACACACCAAACCTCAGTAAAAACAGTTAGTAAAACATTTAATACACATAAAATTGCCGTGGACGGTTTATATAAAACGACCGTGGTCTCTGCCATTTTAAAAACTGTAAAATATGGCCGCTTCACTAGTCCCTAAGGACCCCAAAGCTTTACATATCCAGTCATCCACCCATTCACACACACATCCACACACTGGTGATGGCAGCTACATTGTAGCCACAGCCACCCTGGGGCGCACTGACAGAGGCGAGGCTGCCGGACACTGACCACCACCAGTAGGCAACGGGTGAAGTGTCTTGCCCAAGGACACAACGACCGAGACTGTCGGAGCCGGGGCTCGAACCGGCAAGCTTCCGATTACAAGGCGAACTCTCAACTCTTGAGCCACGAACTCTTTTTCTACTAAAGCTGTTAGCTTAGCGGCTAATGGACTTTCCGTCCCGCTACCTCTGATATTTTTCCTCTAACCACTTTTTTCAGCTTTCCTTACTCACCGCTGAGCTGTTTGGATTTCTGAGTCGCGTCCAACTCCCAGCAGTTTGGCTTCGGTAACGCCAGTTTGCCGAACACATGGAGCTATATGGACATGAACGCACTGGCAAATGCAGAAAGTCATGTGATCAAGGTCAACAGCAAGCTTGACACGTCTTTATTTAAACCAGAATGGCATGACTACATTATTTACATCATACAAAAATGAGTTTCCACTGCTCTTTTTTCTAGCTGGGCTACATCTCCATCACCAGATGTAAACTGGAGGGCTTCTCATGATGATGATGTCACAATTGGACCATTTCTGACACTTTCCTGCATCAAATGGGGAAAGCCCTAAGGCTGCGATGTAAGCCACTGCATGATGAATCCTTTACAGTAGCAAGCAAGCACTGCTCTTCATTTTATTCCTGTAATGTTTTCATTTGAGGGCATTTTGTACAATATGGACAGTGCATCAGAGAAATCATCAAATGTTTAAAGAACTGCGACTCAGTCCTTTAACAAGTATCAAAGCTGCTGCTGCAAATCAATGTTTTTAAATTATTGATGACCTCGTTAATCGATTTTACAAGAGAGTGTCAGGAGTGTGTCCAGTTACATCTGACATTAAGATACTTCCCAGCTGAAGGACCTAGGTTATATTTCCTTGCTTACTTTACTCGTCAGTTCATTACTACAACAGTCATGTTTTCTAAGGAAACGTTTTTGCATGAAATGTATTAATTGTAATCATATGATGTAAGGTTTTATTTGAAATAACTGCTAGTGATTATCATTTATATCAAAAGCTGAATCTAGATCACAGGAACATACTGCAGCATCAACCGCAGGTGATATGAATACACCTGGAAAAATTAAAATGTATTAAAGTTTATTTTAAAAAACTGTTGTCAGCTCCACAAGTGTCACGGTCCTGGATCTTTGACTCCGAGTTTTGTTGTTTGGGTCTTTGGTTCTGTTTGTTTTGTTTATTGTATTTTCAGCTACATGTTTCAGTTCTGTTTGTGTTTCCTTCTTTCAGCACATTCCTTGTATTCTCCGTGTTTAGTTAATTCTCCATATTATTTTGTTAGTAGTGTGTTCTTGTGCCATGTCCTTTGGTTTGTCACGTGCCATCATCAGATTTAGCCATGCTGTGTGTAGTTTCTCGTCTCCTGTGTTCCTCATTTCTGTAGTTATTGTTCCCTGGCTTCTGTCTTCAAGCTCCCAGTGCTTCCCTTGTATTTCTATGTTATGTCATATACTTTGTTATTTTTACTGCTGCCTGGTTAATTTCATGTTTGGTCCACTCTCACTTGATCCCTGCCTGCTTTGAGTTTGCAGTTAGGGTTCACATTCTCCAGCAAACCTAATAAAAAGCTTGTAATGAATTATAATTATGGAACTCCAGGTAGTGTTTAGTCATGGGGTCAGTGTTTAGTCATGTGGGTATGGCATATTAAAGATCTTCTCACCTATCAACAAATATGACAAATTATGTTTTCCAATTAGTAACACAATTTAATTTCAGCTGCTTTGAAGAAGAAAAGTCAACAAATATACTGGGCTTTGCTGCATTTGTGCAATGATTCACTTCTCATAGATGAAAACTTGCCATTGGTGGAACACCACAAGTGAAAGCCTCTTTTTGATGGGACCACTTCAATAACTGTAATTAGCTTCCTGATGAAGACTCGCATGGAGAATAAAAGAAACAGATTTATTTTTCTAATTGTTTTCATGAGTCAAACATGAGCGTGAATGAGAGCCTAAATGTGTCCCTCCACATCAAACACAAGTGCACCTTTAAAAAACTGCTGAACTGATGGGCAGTGCTGGGTGTAATATATGCTAAACTTTGCTCTAATGCAGTAATATAAGATGTGTCTCTACTAAATGAAGCAACAGCAGTATGGGTATTGATTAAATACTTGTATTTAGTTCTTCAATTAGATCCATGACGGG
This sequence comes from Mchenga conophoros, assembly GCF_057382185.1. Lineage (NCBI taxonomy): Eukaryota > Metazoa > Chordata > Actinopteri > Cichliformes > Cichlidae > Mchenga > Mchenga conophoros. The sequence goes on from NC_140541.1 coordinate 2,883,169, forward strand.
TGGATAGAAAAACAATGATCCAAGGTGCTATACTCATACAGCCGATGCTCACATACAATCCGATTGTTCAGTCTGACGTCACTAGCCGTGTCTGGGTCTAAACTCCGCTGCAGGTCCATATATCAAACGATCACTATGGCATTACTGAGAGTTGAAAAACTGTCTAAAGTCTTTCATCTTTAATAAAATGATCAGCGATCTGCTCTACCAGGTGTAACAATTGAGTTTAACATCCAGGCATCCATGAAAACGGAATTTATGACATTAAACGGAGTTAGAAGTTAGCAGGGAGTTAGCTCGCTAGCTTCTATCTAAATACAATATAGCATGTCCTGACTGCGGGGTTTTGGAAACAAATTAAAACGTACAGCTCTGTTATCACTTCCAGCATAAATGAAGACAGAAAACTAAACAGCAGTGACGTTTGTAGGGTTACTGAAGTTGGGCTAGCTGGTATATAATGATGTGCTACGTGACCGCTAGCGACACAGCTATGTTAGCATAATATAAACAAGCTAACTTTTTTTCCACTCGATAAAAGTTAACGTGAGTGTTCTCGGTGGTCAGGAACAAATGTAATCGCATGGCAGGATGCTGTAAAAGGACCAAACTTCAGCCAGGAGAACGACTGAGATAATCCATCCACAATACGAGGTTAGTCATTCATATACTGCTGCATGGGCTGGGCTGTAGTTACATCCTAAGGTTTTAAAAACTGAGCTTAAATAAATGATTAGCGGTAATAAAAGCCGAGGGAGGTCAACAGGGATCACTGACTGTTTTAGGAGCTTTTTGAGATTAAATAGAAGAAAATACAAAACATTAAACATGTTAACAACACAAAAGCCATATTAAACGCAGACTACTTTAGACCCGGAAGTAGGATTCGTCACGTCATCACTGAACGACCGGATTATATATAAGACAGCTTTTGATGATACATTTTTGAAAAACAAAGTACATTTATCGTGTATAAGAATTCAAGAAATTACACATTTAAGTTCAAAAACCTGACCTGCTGTTAAAGATTGAGGAGGAAGACTGATGAAGATGGATCACTTTTCCACCATGTCAGTTTACAAATGCCTCAGTTTACGTCTCGTTTGACTGTTTTTCTCAATCCCAAGAGCAAACAGCATGTTATTGGACATTCTGTAAGTGTTCTTTGAGACCGACTGTTCCCTCCATCATGACACTGATCCTTTCATTTAGACATCAGTCAGACACTGTGGCTCGATTCTGCCACCTCCCGTAGACAGACACCAGGGCTTCTTGTCTCGTTTGTCTTTGTGCGTCTGTATTTTACAAAGACATTGTGCTATTAGTTGTATTGGGGTCCAAGTTCTCAAAGCCCAGTTTACAATATGAAGAATCAGATGCATTTCTAATTGATGCTCCTACTTTCTATCATTTCAAATAAAGTACTGCTGCTCTGCTTTTTAGGCACTTATGTGGGTATTATGGATCATTACTTTCAGTTTTGCTCCTACAAATGCAAACCATGTTTTTCCCTTGAATTACTATTTTCACAGGTCTGTACTTTAAAATTTGTCTAACCAACATCGTCGATGTCAGCGTTTCTGCACTACATTTAGTCACCCCTCTCTGTTTTCCTCTCAACTGTGGAAAATGTTTTAACTTTGTGCATCAAAACATTGCCTCTGCTAAATACAGTGATGCTCCTCAGAGAATGGACTCTTTTCATTTTGGACACCTCATGAGCTTTCTCCTTACATGGTACATCTATCTATCTATCTATCTATCTATCTATCTATCTATCTATCTATCTATCTATCTATCTATCTATCTATCTATCTATCTATATATATATATGTGTGTGTGTGTGTGTGTGTGTGTCTCACTGGGTAGATGCTTCTCGTGTATCTTCACCTCCTGGATAGACGTGCCACCTTTTGTCCCCCTGCTGGGAAGGATCTAAGAATATCAACATCACCTCTTCATTGAGAAGCTTGTGAGAAAGATAACCTCCCGTGTTTCCTGGAAGGGCTGCAGGGATTTTGATGTCATGCATCTAACGCTGTTCCCTGTTTTTTTCTGTTATACAGTAGAGCAAGAGTCTTGAACCACCTTTCATTTATTTGTGTTTTGCTTCCAAGGAGCCTACTTTTACCTGATTTTGAAGCAATCTTGAGGAATAGTTGGAGAAGATGTGCTGCAAACCTGAGCTGTGAAGCTAATTTGTTGTGTTCCAGCTTTCTCGTGGGGCAGCTGGATGGAAACTGATTTTCTGTTTGGTTTATTCTTATAATAAGGTCTCAGATGGAGCTTTCTGCTTCCAGTCCAGTATGGATACTCTATTGTTGTCATCATTATGGTGAACATTAGGTCACCGCTGTTACTTAGTAATTATTTGCTTTAGCTCACTGAGTCTCCCTTTTCTTTCTCGTAGTTGCTTACTTCATACCTTGCTTGAAAACATATGTAACATATATAAGTACTTGCTGATCTCATACCAAACTTCCATGTAGACTAAAAGCACGTTCTAATTCTGTTTTAATATTTATTCTTCATGTTTTTACTTTTGTTTTTTATTTCTTTTCATCTATATGCATTAATTGCTAACCTAGTACTTCCCTCTGGATTAAATAGAATAAACCATGAGGTAGTTATCTTATAGATACATGTGTATATGCAGCACTGTGAGAAAATCTTATTTTTTAGTTATTAGCCTGTGTACCTGACACATGTTTGAGAAATGCTCTTTATTGTTAAGCCACATAACAGAGACTATGAAACCTTTAAAAATGAACCTTCAGTCATGAAGCTTTAACCAGTGTTGTGTCCATAATGGTAACTTGGCAAACAACCAGGCTTAAATGGCTGCAGCCTGTTATAAAAATGAAATTGTTTTTGTGGAATTTATTACAAATGCCAAAGATAACGTAGCTTGACAGGCATAAAATCATAATTTTGTGCAAAGAAGGTGTTTCGCTAACAGCTGATGAACAAAAGGACACACTGTGAAGCTGCATGCCTCGGCAGGTTTGCAAAGTCTGCTTAAATAAATTTGAAGAAACTGGAAAAAATGGAGGAAAAAGAAGTGGCTGGTCTAAAAAAAAGGGTGCGGGGCAAAGCAGATGAGCAGCATCTGAAAGTCATGTCCTTTAAGAAAATAAATCCAGAGAGATGCACCCATCAGCTGATCTCCTACTGTTCACTGAAGACTCATCAGGAATGATTTCAGTGGAAAGGTTTGTGTCGGTCAGCTGTTTGTAAAGAAATGAAAAAGGGTAAGAAGGTGGGCACACCAAATTAGGGGGCTGAAAATGGACCTGGCAACACGTCTTACTCAGGGAAGAATGTGAACGTGAAGTTTTTCAATCCTTAAAATTACAGAAGAGAAAAAGATACAACGCTGTGTTCTCGCCTTGTGTTAGGAGTATCGTTCATAAACGGACTACCAGTTTCTTTTCAAGAAACATTTAAACATTCAAAGTACAGCTTGTAATCTTTATTTGGCCCCATTAAAAAGAATTCTTCTCCAGAAAAGGCAGCAGCTAAATAAGACCCAGATTTTAACACAGCAACAGTTTAAAGGCAGCGCTCCCCAACCTTTTGTGCTCCAAGCACCGGTTTAATGTCAGACAAAATTTTCACGGACTTTAAGATGCTGCGGATAAATACAACAAAAGAAAATGATACGACCAAGACAAAAACTCTGGTGTTTTGTAAATACAATAATAGACGCAAATTCACTGTGTAATTGTGTGACTTCATTAGCAGCGTCCTCCTGGTCAACAACATTGAGAGTAACGTCCTCCCCAGGGCTGGGGCCCATAACCTGACTGTATAAGTATGGAGAGTAATAGATTTAAGCCGCCATAACTTATTTGAATGCACGACAATGTAAATGTAAATGAAAAGAAAGTGGATGTGACCTTTTGTACGTGGAATGTTAAAGCTGTAAACAAGCCTGTTAAAAGAGGCAAAGTGTTATCACGCTTGAAATCTCTTATCTTCTTACAGGAAACTCATCTGAAACTTAGAAACTGCTCATAATAAACGTAGGTGCAGATGCTAAAAGCAGAGGGGTAGCTATAGTAACTAAGAAGGATACCGTTCAGGCACACCTCCACTACAGCTGATAAGAAAGGTAGATATGTATTAGTGACGGGGAGCTGCACGCCACTCCGATTATTCTACTGAACGTTTATGGGCCTAACCATGGCGTTTTATAAAAAGGGTTTTAGTTTGAGTCCGGATATACCTAATGCTAATTTAATAATTGGAGGTGATTTTAATTTAGTGTTAGACCCTTACTTAGATAAATCCCTCTCCAGAAAACCACACTGTGTAAAGGTAGCAACTTTATAAGAACGTATATGGACAATATGAATATCTGTGATGTGTGGAGAACTTTAAATCCATCAGGCAGAGAGTGTTCTTTCCACTGTCCTGCACATAACGTTTATTCAAGGATTGACTATTTTCTGGTAGATGGAAAAACGCTCCCCTTTGTTCGTAATGTAACCTGTCACAATATTATTATTTCTGATCACTGTCCTGTCACCTGCTCCTTTGCACTTGGCAACTTCACTAAAGTACAACTGGAGATTTGACCCACAACTATTGAATGACTCAAAATGTCAACAGTATATAAACTCTCAGATCTCTTTATCTTTCAATATAAATGATAATGCTGAAATTTCACCTGATATATTCTGGGAAACATTTAAAGCCTATATTAGAGGGTGAATAATATCATATCAGGGAATAAAAATAATAAACTGGAACAGTTAAAATTAGAATAAATGATACATGATTTGGATGCCAACAATGCAAGGGCTCCCTGTTTAGATAAATACGACACTAAAATATAAATTAAATCAAATATTATCGAGCAACATTAACATGGCGTTCACCTTTGTAAGACAGAAGTACTTTGAATTTGGAGACAAGCCGCATAAATTATTAGCTAGACAGCTAAAGAAGTTAGAAAATGACCGAATGATTCACAAAATGAGATCACACAATGGAAACCTGGTCACTTCACATAAAGACATTAATGATAGCTTTAGACCAGGGGTGCCCAATCCCGGTCCTCGAGAGCTACCGTCCTGCAGCTTTTAGATGCATCCCTACTCCAACACAGCTGAATCAAATGGTTTGATCTCTACAGCATGCCATCATGTTTGGCAAAGGCCTGATAACAAGCCATTCATTTGATTCAGGTGTGTGGGAACAAGGATGCATCTAAAAGCTGCAGGACGGTAGCTCTCGAGGACCGGGATTGGGCACCCCTGCTTTAGACAGTTTTATGAATCTCTCTCTACTTCTCATTCCACTGCAGGGCCTAAAGATATTCAGGGCTTTTTAGATAAGTGCGACCTCCCTGTGTTGGATCAGGTGGATCACAAGATCCTGAATGCCGAGATTACAACTAAAGAAATTACTAAATCTGTCGGTGTATTAAAAATGGTAGGAGTCCAGGCCCAGATGGGTTAGGGAATGAATTTTACAGACAGTTTAAGATCAAACTTACTCCATAGCTATTTAAACTGTACAACCATGCATACAAAGTGGGCACCTTACCACCAACATTGAATGAAGCAGTTATTACTGTACTCCCAAAAAAAGGTAAAGTCTTGGAGGAAGTGGGATCATATAGACCTATCTCTTTATTAAATTCGGATCAAAAAGTCCTGGCTACAACACTATCGAGTAGACTCAAACTGGTACATTCAGATCAAACAGGCTTTATACCAGATAGGAGTTCCTTTAATAATCTAAGGCGTCTATTTAATATAATTTACTCCTCTAAGGTGCAACAGGACCTACTTATACTTAGCTTAGATGCCCCATGTTGGCCCCATCTCTTTGCTGTCTTAGAGAAATTTCAATTGGGACAAGATTTAATCTCCTGGATAAAATTACTCTACACGAACCCCACAGCCAGAATCCTTACAAACCCAACATTATCCACTGAGTTTAAGCTCAGCAGAGGGACACGTCAGGCATGTGTTCTTAGTCCTGTTCGCTCTGGCTCTGGAACCCCTGGCACAGACAATTCGTACTCACCCTGATACCCTGATTTTTTTTTTTTTCCACTTCAGCGGGATTGAAGTCTACTTTAGAGACCATCTAAATCATCGATTGGTGGATTGTTTTTGCTTTTTTGTTCGTCAGTTTATTTATTCATTATTTATTTAGAGAAAAAGGGGGCATAAGTCCTATTAACCTGTAACAACTGTGATACTTGCTTCTAATAAAAGATATATGAAACAAGATTAAACACTGACACAACAAAAAAAAACAGCAACATCCTCCTCTCTGCCCCTTAATGCTCTCTGGTCACTATGATAACGCGTAAATCTTTATTTCAAAATAAGACACACAACTACAACACGGGAAAAGACCCGGGGAAACCAAGCTAACGATAAAAACCCCGAAAACCATGAATTTCACACCCGAGCCTCAACTCTCGTACCAAACAACTCACGGACCAGTACCGGCCCGTGGCCCGGGGGCTGGGGTCCGCTGATTTAAAAGCACTGTCAGATTATCGCATGAAAAGAAAAAGACTTTGAATATTCACATAATCTGTGTCATCATTTGTTTTTATGGCACTTTGGTTTGATATCTCAGTTTCTTTATGGAGGTAATGACAGAATCAGTGAAGCATCTTTCAATAATATTTAGAGAATTCAGCCACTTCCTGTTGTGGCTGCCATGCAGATGTTTTCAGGTCAATGCGTTATCTGCCTAAGAGAAATGTGGTGGAATTAAGGCACGGCGGGACCACGGATCTGTGTTTCGAGCTGTCACAGGGTGGAATGGACAAGTTTAACTTGGTGTTTTTATTTCCTTGCATGTAGCGCTGTGTTTTATTTTTTTATCTTTTATTAGCGTGTAGTGTTTTATTTTTGTGGGGTTATTGCATGCTTTTTGTTTTGATATGTGATTTGTTCCAGGGGGATGCCCATTCCACTGCCCCTCCTGACCATTAACCTGACACACCTGGGACCAATCAGGGTTCGCCACAGCTATTCAATAAGAGGGACAGAGAGCGTGAGAAACAGGAGGAGAGACATGGCGTGGTAACCAGGGTTGGCGACGGCTGCGCAGAGTTTCACGGATTCTTTTTACTGAATCGAGTTTTAATGAGTCACTCACCAAAGTGAATCGGATTTTGAGTCATTTGATTCATTGAGTCAGTCGACCAGGGAGTGCAAAAAATGTACATTTTCACACAAACTTAATTTGTTTCTCTTTTCATGTAAATCCTACTGCTGAGATGAATGATTCTAAAAGAAAACAACTATTTTATAGAGCAAAATAAAATTCTAAAGGGAACATTTATTTTGTTTATTTTAATTTTCCTTAAATGTGTCAAAAATATATTTTCTCATCTAAATGTCCTCTGAGCTGTGAGCCAGGGGGCGGTAATGCGCCTTAACATTGGTTGCCAACCAAGAAGAAGAAGAAGAAGCTGTGAGCCAGGAGGGAGGGGGTGAGTAGCTCAAATGTGCTGTTAGCATGTTAGCAGAGCGATGCTACTGTGAACCGAGGAGCTATTGTCTTGATGTGAGCTTCGACTCAGGGTTTTTTCTTCCGGGATGGCGCCTTATGTCCCTGGGACAGCGAGACCATGGCTACATATGTGAAGCACAGCAAAGTGGCAGGCAGAGTTAGGAGCTCTGCCCATCCGGGTTAAGTCCTGATTAATCCTGTGTAGGACGAATCTCCGGCGGAATCAAAGGATGGTGACTGCTGCTGCCCCTCTCGCCTTTTTAGTTGGCACCAGAACGACACCAGAGGCAGACACGACCACGATGCTGCCTACGATGTGATGCTGCCGACGATGTGATGCTGCCTACGATGCTGCCTACGATGTGATGCTGCTGGTCTCTGCGCCATTTGGACTTTTATTGGACTTAATGTTCGAGGCCTAGGCCATTGGATTTTAGCTGTATTGTTGTTGATGTTTTTAACTTCATCTTCTGCCTGGCCAGAGTATTTTAATGTTTTCTTGTAAATAGATTATAGTTTTAACTACCTGAGTTTATATTTTCTACTTTCTTGGCTCCTCCATTCCCGTTAGAAGGGGTTCCCTTCTGTTTTAACCCAACACCTAGTGTCCACTTACAGAGCCATCTTTATTCAACATTCAACACACCACCACAACACCTAACAACCCCTGAGTCCCCGTGTTTTAACACGGCGGGTGTGATTGCGGATGCCGTGCAGGTGCGTCCGCACGGCACCGCAGACCACGCCCCACCACATACCCCCACCCCCTGATTGAAGCCGGGGACCCATCCGGCCGAACCTACTCCCCGACCCCCTGCAAACTGAAGCAAGACTCGGCCCAAACCATCGGCGCCCCCAGCACCTGGCCAAGCGATGGGGAAGCGTCCATTCTGGTGGCTGTCCGCGCATCCAGCGGCGACGGTGAAGCTGGTCCGGAGGTCGGCCGCGTAGTAAGCGGACACGGCCCCACAGGCATGGCCGTGAGCTCCTGCTCACTTGCGGCTGGGCAGACGTTGGGTGCGCAGAATCGGCTTAGCAGGTTCTCTGCCTCCAACTCCGGCCGCGTAGGCTGCCCTGGCCCAGGGACCTCCGTCTCCTCGCACAGGTGCTCCACCATCACCTCCGCCGCTCCCGGCTCGAACAGCCCTTCCCGGAGCGGCTCCTCTTCCTCCGGTCGGTGTGGACCCCCACGTGCCTCCTCTGGCAGGCGCATACTCCCGCATGCCTTGTCTCCCACCTCTAGCTGCCGAGGTGCTCCTCCACCGCTTCCCTGCCATCAGGATACCTCTGGAGCATTGTCAGCAGCTCTACTGTTCTCCCCAGGTGGCGCTCGGTCTCGACCCGCAGCTCTTCCTGCTTTATCGCCTCTGTCAGTGCGCCCCAGGGCAGCTGTGGCTACAATGTAGCTGCCATCACCAGTGTGTGAATGTGTGGATGACTGGATGTAGTATAAAGCACTTTGGGTGCTATACAAATACAGGCCATTTTCCATTTATCTGGCCGCTAGATCCTAACAACGTAAATGGTAAATGGCCTGCATTTGTATAGCACCCAAAGTGCTTTATACTACATCCAGTCATTCACCCATTCACACACTGGTGATGGCAGCTACATTGTAGCCACAGCCACCCTGGGGCGCACTGACAGAGGCGAGGCTGCCGGACACTGGCGCCACCGGGCCCTCTGACCACCACCAACGTGTCAGCTTCATTGCCAGTTGAGAACATTAGCAATCCAGCAAAGACCTGAATTTCTAACATGTATTTGGATGTAGTGTATTTGTTACGGCTCTTGTTATATTTTATTATAAAGCAGAGTGCCTTGTATGGTTATGAATCACTTTTCTGTAGGGATCAGAAAGTCTGACAGGGTTAGCCATTTTGGGCTGGCTGCGATGTGGCAGCTAGTGATTGGTTCATTGGCCATTTCAAAAACCCTTCCAGAAATCCTTCCTCTGCCAGCAGCTGACAGCAACAGCACAAATCCTGTCCTTGGCCTGCAAACCTTTGGCTAACTTTGTGTTTTCCTGGTTTTGTCTTGGTTTTGGATTTAGTGTTTTGTACAGTTTGCACAGTTTTCTCTCGTTTGCTTAGCGAGGAAGTTAGAGATAGCACTTTTCTTTTGCTTGGTTTTGACACACAATTTTCTTTATTGATTCTGGACATAAGGTCTAACCATACAGTCCAACAATAGTGTCCTGGACTGGAGAGCGTTATCATAACACATTCTTCCACCAAGCTAATGCAAGGTGTCAGCATGCAGCTTAAAAGCTCCCTATTTCTTTTTTTTTTTACCATCAATCTTTGCCAGAGGCTGATAAGCTAAAGACAAGTTAGATGTACAGCAGGGAAGAGGAGAGGAGAGGGACCAGTGTTATCCAATGACAAGCTTCCAGTTGTATATGGCATGATGCTAGAGCGGACGATTATGTGCCCCAAAGGGACAAGCATATTCAAACCATGACTAACTCCTTGGAAAAGACAAACTGCATTGATATAGCCCCACAGAGGGATAAAGAGCTGAGGAAGCATACCGATCCACAACTCCTTTTGAAGCTGTAGTAAATTAATTACAGAGGCACTGTCTCTCTGTGGATACCAGGATGACATTACGGCCAGCTCAGAGCACCCAAACAGCCAATGGTCTTAATTATTAGTTCAGTTCATTAAAAAAATATGCCGGGATACCCTGCTTGTAAACTTCGTGGGTAATTGGATGACACTATCATCACAAGTTAATTTCACAGGCAGAAAAACAGAAAAACAAACCAAGTCATTTGGAAACACTTTATCATAGCTCATGTTCTGAGGCTCAATAAGTTTTGGCCTAGTTTCCACAATTGGCAATATTTTTCTACGGCTTCGTTTAGTCACTCGTTAAAAAGAAAGTGCTCTTTGCTGTTTTGTTTGAAACATCTTCATGTTTAGCATCCATCTGTAAGCTGTTTCTTCAAAATGTCAGTAAATATGGAAGTGAGGCGGAAAAAGGAAATAGGATATTTGTTGTTAAGAGACCATTTGGCACATGGAAACAGACTGAATGCCAACATAGGATTTATACTTTTACTTTTAAATGTTTTAGTCCTCAGTGATATATATAAAAAAAAGGACTGCTGTGACAAAAACCAAACCTGTTTGCAAATATTACCAGCAATACTTTCATGTATTAAAAATGTACTTTGACTCAAAAGGGCAGTCTTGGACCAAGACCAAGTTTAGATGGTTATCTGGACAGTTGTTTGAGATCACTAAACCAGGGCTGGATTTAAAAAAGCAAATCAGGCAAAAGCTCAGTTTGGTGAATTTGTAATATTTTAAGGTGTTGGTTTCTGTTCTGAAAAGAGTCCCAACTCTGTCAGTTTTTCTTCAACAAATCCTGACTGGGTTTCTCTTCTGAAGAGGATCATTGCTACAGTTGACATCAAAGCACATTTACTGATAAACAGTATATGACCACCGAACGGTGAAGTGAATAATCTGGCATATATATCTACCTGATCCGACTCACCACCAGGTGGTGATCAGGTTTGGCAGCTCAGAACCTCTCTTCACCCCAACATCCACAACATACATCCAATCAATATGTGTGCAAGCTTCACAAGCAACAGTGGTGTGCAAAATACAAGAAACATGAAAAAACAAGGCAAAATGTAAGAATAAGAAATATCAGAATTATAAGAATAAAGAATGTATGCACATGACGAAATATGTATACCAAATATATATGTGTGTATGTGTGTGTGTGTGTGTGTGTGTCAAATCAAATCAAATCACTTTTATTGTCACATCACATGTGCAGGTACATTGGTACAGCACATGTGAGTGAAATTCTTGTGTGCGAGCTTCACAAGCAACAGAGTTGTGCAAAATACAAGAATGGCTACATCTGAAACTAATAAATATATGTACAATATATATATATGCATACAGTATATGCATTTCTGGATGTGTATACTAAATATGTTTTTCTGCGTGTGTGTGTGTGTGTGTGTGTGTGTGTGTGTGTGTGTGTGTGTGTACACATATTTTACAAATTAAATAGAGTCAACAATAAATAAAATATATAAAAATATACAGAGTTGAATATGTGCAAAACAGTGGCATTACTGTACAGTATGGAGTGCATAATGTTGAAGTTCCAGTAGTGAAGCTGAGGTGTCTATGACGTGTTCAGCAGTCTGATGGCCTGATGGAAAAAGCTGTCTCTCAGTCTGCTGGTACGGGACCGGATGCTGCAGAACCTCCTTCCTGATGGAAGCAGTCTGAACAGTTTATGGCTGGGGTGACTGGAGTCCTTGATGATCCTCCCCGCTTTCCTCAGGCAGCGCTTCCTGTAGATGTCTTGGAGGGAGGGAAGCTCACCTCCAATTATCCGTTCAGAGCACCGCACTACTCTCTGAAGAGCTTTGCAGTTGTAGGCGGTGCTGTTGCCATACCAGGTGGTGTTGCATGCAGTGAGGATGCTCTCAGTGGCACAGCGATAGAAGGTCCTGAGGATGCGGGGGCTCATGCCGAATCTGTGTGTGTGTGTGTGTGTGTGTGTGTGTGTGTGTGTGTATATATATATATATATATATATATATATATATATATATATATATATATATATATATATAACATATACAGAAATCAGCATTATGAATATTGTGCAGAAAAATGGCATTTATTAACAATATGGGGTGCATAAGTTTCAATAAGTGACAGTAGGTGTCTGTGCAGTGTTAGTGGTGTTCAGCAGTCTGGTGGCCTGATGGAAACAGCTGTCCCTCAGTCTGCTGGTTCGGGACCGGATGCTGCAGAACCTCCTGCCTGATGGAAGTAGTTTGAACGGTGTGACTGGGGTCCATAGATCCGATGATACAATTCCAAAATCAATCATCGACCTGCTACCTAGGGTGTCCTGGTGCCACGTCCACCAGCCATGTGTTCAAACATGGTGTCAGTTTTGGATAAACTGTTATTTGCACATGCGTCCTCCAGCAGAACACCACTCGTGGGCAGGCAGTTCCTCCCAGTCACGCCACTCCAGGTTGCCCTGCTGTTGTCAGTGTGAGAATTGAAGTCTTCCAGTAGCACAATGGCGTCACCAGATGAAGGATCCATGAGTACACCACACAGTACTGGGTACTCTGACCTGTCATTTGGTGAATAAGCGCAAACAGCAGTCAGAACATGTTTCCGGACCTGAAGGTGCAAGAAAACAACCCTCTGACCGATTGGCAAAAATCCCACTGTATACATTTAATGCTGACACGATGCACAGTCATTCAAGGTTACACCTTCAAGAAATATTTGACACATTTATATCACAGTTTTTACACTGGATATATACATGCATGCACAGTTATATACACCCATACAAGCACAGAAATAATAATATCTGGTTTTTCATAATTTTCATATTTAATTCAATTTTATTTATATATCACCAAACCACAACAACAGTCACCTCACGGCACTTTATATTGTACACTAAGGACTCTACAATATTACAAAAAAACAAAACAACAACAATTACATGACCCCCAGTGGGAAGAAATATTTCCCTTTAAACAGGAAGAAACATCTAGCAGAGCCAGGCTCAAGGAGGGGCGGACCTTTGCCTTGATTGGTTGGGGTTGAGGGAGGAAGACAGGACAAAGACAGACTGTGGAAAAGAGACAGATATTAACAATAACTAACGATTAAATCCAGAGTGATGTATAAACACACAGTGAGTGAAAAAAAATGTGAATCAAGAAGAAACACTCAAGGGAGCAGTTAGTGGAGGCCAAGGTAATGACAGATAGAGCTGGGTGTCATCTGCATAGCAGTGTAAATGTATGCTATGTCTTCTAATGATGCTGCCTAAGGGAAGCATGTATAATGTAAACAGAATTGGTCCTAGCACTGAACCCTGTGGAACTCCATAATTAACCTCAGTGTGTGAAGAGGACTCTCCATTTACATGCACAAACTGGAGTCTATTAGATAGATATGATACAAACCACTGCAGTGCAGTACCTGTAATACCTACAGCATGTTCTAATCGCTCTAATAGGATATTATGGTCGACAGTATCGAACGCTGCACTGAGGTCTGGCAGGACAAGCACAGAGATGAGTCCACTGTCAGAGGCCATAAGAAGATCATTTGTAACCTTCACTAAAGCTGTTTCTGTGCTGTGCTGAGCTCTGAAACCTGACTGAAACTCTTCAAATAAGCCTCTGCAGATGATCTGTTAGCTGTTTGACAACTACTCTTTCAAGGATGTTTGATATGAAGGAAGGTTGGAGATTGGCCTATAATTAGCTAAGACTGCTGGGTCTAGAGATGCTTTTTGAGTAAAGGTTTAACTACAGCCAGCTTGAAGGCCTGTGGTACATAGCCGATTATTAGAGATAGGTTGATCATATTTAAGATCAAAGCATTAATTAATGGCAGGACTTCTTTGAGCAGTTTTGTAGGAATGGGGTCTAAAAGACACGTTGATGGTTTGGAGGAAGTAATTATTGAAGTTAACTCAGAAAGATCAATTGGAGAAAAAGAGTCTAACTTAACATCAATGGTACTAAGAGTAGCTGTAGATAATATTACATCTGTGGGATGATTACTGGTCATTTTTTCTCTAATGATTAAAATTTATTTGTGAAGAAGTTCATGAAGTCATTACTAGTTAACGTTAAAGGGATGGTTGGCTCAACAGAGCTCTGACTGTTTGTCAGCCTGGCTACAGAGCTGAAGAGAAACCTGGGGTTGTTCTTATTTTCTTCAATCAGTGATGAATAGTAAGATGTTCTGGCTTTGCGGAGGGCTTTTTGTTTTGTTTTTTTCTTTTTTATAGAAGAACAAATTATTTTTCAATCTAAATGAAGATCTTCTAAATTAGAAAGACACAATTGTCTCTCCGGGTTATGAGTTATCTGTTTTAAGGTGCACGTTTAAGAAAGTTATGTGCTTATGATTTGAGGTGTTCTTTTTTAGAGGAGCTACAGTATCCAGAGTCGTACACACAGAGGATGTAGTACTATGAAGGTAATTAATTGTGCTATGCTGATACAGGGCGCTGAAAAAGATAACAGTGGAGGATTTTATCTTAAACGTGGTCACAGGACTTTCAGAAAAACTCTACTGTAATGTGTTCCCCACTCCTGTGTAATCTATTATTGTAAATTTACTTGCTATTAGGGATCAGTTAGAGTTTTCAGGAAATACTGCTTGATGTTCAGTTTCTATAGCATATCTCAGAACATGATCCAGATTAAAGTGGTGCATGGGTTATATTACATTTTGAGAGAAGCCAACTGAGTCTAATAATAGATTAAATGGCGTACCGATGGCATTACCCACAATGATTCTTTTACCTGAGCTGAGCACTAAATCAGATAAAACGTCTGAGAAATAAAACAGAAAGTCTGCGTGAGGGTCGGGTGAAGTGGTTTTCTCAGTTAGCGTTGACAGGGCACTGGGCTGTATGCATCCATACGGTTCCACACATGCACAGCACATACATGTTCCACAATCATACCTTAAATTCAGGCTGATCCTTAATCGCTGCAGAGTCCTGAGGGACACAGCTCATGTTCTCCGGCAGGTGTGCATGCAGAGGTGCAATGATGGACAGAGCTGAGAACGTTTCTGCAGACATTAGCAGTGTGGCTTACTTCAGTGGCTCCAGAACTTTCACCACATCCCCTCCACCAGGTCTGTCCGCCTCTGTAAGAGTACAAAGATCTGCTTCTCCTGCTCCATGTGAGAGCAGAGCTGCTGGGATTGCATGTTACAGCTACACAATGGATCTCCAGTATCTCCAGTATAGTGTTTCAGCTGGTCACCCCAGCAACCATCAGGTTATGGTCACTCATCTCAATACCCACTGTAGATAAGTTACAACTTTCATGATTAATGTGCCAATTACATTAAAATAATAAGTGTTAAAAATAAGCCAGAGGGACTGTTGACAAAGCTTTTCCGCGCTGACTTTGTGGAACAGTCTGCATTTATTAAAACATCATTATCTGAAATAGTCGCCTCGTTTTAATGGGACTAAAATGAAGTTTGTGCTCAAAAACATTTGTTGGTGCTGTTGTTTAACAAGATTATTTTTCCCACAAAAAAATGAAACAAACTGCAAATAAATGCAAAAATAATGAATTCATCAGTAGGTGCACTAAACGCTCCATTTTCAAAAACAAAAAGGATTTTTCTGACAAATCTTTTATTGTTCAGGCTGTAAACAGTTAAAAACACGTCAGTGTTTGGAGTTGTTCAAATCTCATCCTGGTGATTCGTACAAGGAGACAAACTGAGCCCAGACTTTGGCCTTACAGGTGAAACAGCCTTTCTGGCCAAAGAACGTGTAATCCACAGGAAATCAAAGAGATCAATACATGCATACTTATACTACATGGTGACTGTGGGCACAGAAAGTCTGGCTTATACAGTGGGGCAAAAAAGTATTTAGTCAGCCACCGATTGTGCAAGTTCCCCCACTTAAAATGATGACAGAGGTCAGTAATTTGCACCAGAGGTACACTTCAACTGTGAGAGACAGAATGTGAAAAAAAAAATCCATGAATCCACATGGTAGGATTTGTAAAGAATTTATTCGTAAATTAGGGTGGAAAATAAGTATTTGGTCACCTCAAACATGGAAAATCTCTGGCTCTCACAGACCTGTAACGTCTTCTGTAAGAAGCTTTTCTGTCCCCCACTCGTTACCTGTATGAATGGCACCTGTTTGAACTCATCATCTGTATAAAAGACACCTGTCCACAGCCTCAAACAGTCAGACTCCAAACTCCGCCATGGCCAAGACCAAAGAGCTTTCGAAGGACACCAGGAAAAGTATTGTAGACCTGCACCAGACTGGGAAGAGTGAATCTACAATAGGCAAGCAGCTTGGTGTGAAAAAATCAACTGTGGGAGCAATCATCAGAAAATGGAAGACATACAAGACCACTGATAATCTCCCTCGATCTGGGGCTCCACGCAAGATCTCATCCCGTGGGGTCAAAATGATCATGAGAACGGTGAGCAAAGATCCCAGAACCACACGGGGGGACCTGGTGAATGACCTGCAGAGAGCTGGGACCAAAGTAACAAAGGTCACCATCAGTAACACACTACAACGGCAGGGAATCAAATCCCGCAGTGCCAGACGTGTTCCGCTGCTGAAGCCAGTGCATGTCCAGGCCCGTCTGAAGTTTGCCAGAGAGCACATGGATGATACAGCAGAGGATTGGGAGAATGTCATGTGGTCAGATGAAACCAAAGTAGAACTTTTTGGTATAAACTCAACTCGTCGTGTTTGGAGGAAGAAGAATACTGAGTTGCATCCCAAGAACACCATACCTACTGTGAAGCATGGGGGTGGAAACATCATGCTATGGGGCTGTTTTTCTGCCAAGGGGACAGGACGACTGATCCGTGTTAAGGACAGAATGAATGGGGCCATGTATCGTGAGATTTTGGGCCAAAACCTCCTTCCATCAGTGAGAACTTTGAAGATGAAACGAGGCTGGGTCTTCCAACATGACAATGATCCAAAACACACCGCCCGGGCAACAAAGGAGTGGCTCCGTAAGAAGCATTTGAAAGTCCTGGAGTGGCCTAGCCAGTCTCCAGACCTCAACCCCATAGAAAATCTGTGGCGGGAGTTGAAAGTCCGTGTTGCTCGGCGACAGCCCCAAAACATCACTGCTCTCGAGAAGATCTGCATGGAGGAATGGGCCAAAATACCAGCTACTGTGTGTGCAAACCTGGTAAAGACCTATAGTAAACGTTTGACCTCTGTTATTGCCAACAAAGGTTATGTTACAAAGTATTGAGTTGTATTTTTGTTATTGACCAAATACTTATTTTCCACCCTGATTTACCAATAAATTCTTTACAAATCCTACCATGTGAATTCATGGATTTTTTTTTTTCACATTCTGTCTCTCACAGTTGAAGTGTACCTCTGGTGCAAATTACTGACCTCTGTCATCATTTTAGGTGGGGGAACTTGCACAATCGGTGGCTGACTAAATACTTTTTTGCCCCACTGTAGCTATTGATGCCTGTCTTCGCAGTAGAAGAGTGTGAAGCTGCATATTGGTGCTGATTCATGTCTGGCTGACACAGCAATAAATCATCCGGTTGATCAGAGGTAAGTGTGTCCTGCGTCTGTCCATTAGGTAAAGAAGTATGTCTGTGAAGGTTCTCAGTCATCCAGGTCATCATAGTGAAAGGAGCTTGCAAAGAAAAGCGTCTGGACTTCTTTAAGTTGCTTGAAGATGTTTCACCTCTCATCCGAGAAGCTTCTTCAGTTCTAAGGTCAAATGGTGGAGAGTCCCAGATATAAACCTAGTGGGAGTTTCCCCCCACAGAGGGACAAAAGGACCCCCTGATGATCCTCTAATCGCCTGAGCCAAGGTGTGAAACTGGGTGTGGGTCCCAATCAGCCAGAGTTTCGGGTGAGTTCATTGTGAAACCTGGCCCCACCTTATCATGCGAATTCCTGAGGTCAGATGGCCCAGGATGTGAGTGGGCGTTAAGGCGTCTGGGAAGGGATCTCAAAACTGGATTATAGATGGCAGAGAGTTGCTGTCATAAACCAACTGGGACTCTCCACCATTTGACCTTAGAACTGAAGAAGCTTCTCGGATGGGAGGTGAAACGTCCTCAAGTAAATTAAAGAAGTCCAGACGCTTTCCTTTGCAAGCTCCTTTGATTAGGTAAAGAAATGGTTCTCATAGCGGAACTCGACTTCTAATGAAGAGCAGGAAGGTGTTGACCTTTGGAACTGGAAAACTTCAGAGAATAGAGGAGCTCAGTCTGATTAAAGACATTTAATCAGTGAAACTATGAAACGTTCATATTTAGAATATGGTGAATGTAGCACCTTGGACTTGTATGCTAACAATTCTTCTCAGAAGAGAAGTCAAATCTTAATAAACACAGCAAGTAAACAGGAAGTGCTTCACATTAAAATCACTCTGCTATTCCATGTTTATTTGTTTTACACCAGCACTGGACTAATATAGTTGTCGGGGTTTCTGGGTGTTCACCCAGTGTTTTCAGTTGTTTCATGTTCAGTTTATTCACCTGTTCACATTTCCTGTTTTCATGTTTGCTTCCTGTGTGTTATTAGTTCTATTATGTTCACTGTGTCCTCACCGGTCCCTAATCATCATTTTAGCCAGTGTATTTAAACCCTCAGTTTCTCCAGTCATCTGTAGCTCAGTCTCCTGTCCCCCAGTCGCCTGTCCTCCAGCCAGTCCAGTCTGTAGTCCAGTCTCCCGTAGCTCAAACGCCTGTTGCCCAATCTCCTATCCAGTCTCTGGCCCAGTCACTCATTCATACTCCTGTTCAGTTCCTTGACCTGCAGCCACAGCATTCAGAGCCGGCTGTGAGCTCTCCCTCTCCTTAGCCAGAGGTTTCCGCACCGGCTGGCCCTGCAGCTGCTCCTCCATCACCGCCGTCGCCTGCAGCTGCTGCTCTGCCGCCATCTCCTCGTCCACGTCGCATTTGGCGTCAGCGGCCACCTTCCAGGCCACTGACTGGACTTTGTTGCCGGCGTGGTCGGCCTCCAGACCTGCTCACTCGCCGCCACTGCCTTCTGGGTGGTCGGCCAGGACTTGCTCACTCGCCTCAGCCGCTGGCCACGCAGCCGCCCTCCTGAACTGTTTCATTTTGGACTCGGTCCCACCGTGGTCCAGCTTTTCTTTCTTTCGGCCATCAGGTGCCGGCCTTTGAAAGGAGGGGGGGTCCTTAATCATCATCATTAGCCAGTGTATTTAACCCTCAGTATCTCTGTTCAGCATCGTGTCATTGTTGATGTTAGTGTGGTCCACTCTGTACGTGTGTTCGGTTCAGCCAGCCATCCTATGTTTGGTTCACCTGCTCGTGATGATAAACACCAGCCTTCACCTACCTGCGGCGTCTGGGTCCTCCTTTCCTCACCCGCACGGCAACCACTGACAATAGTACAGAAATCAGGAATAAGAATGAACCGTGGGTTTGTTGTTAAAAACACATTTTCTGTTAATGGGATGTAAAAATAAAGAAAAGACAATGCTATTCACAGAGAGGGCTGAGCTTTTTGAATAAGTTGGCGACGCACGTATTTGCAGCAGTTCAGTCTTCTTGAGATCGATGTCTGCCATGACTGGAGTGTTACAGTGGAATTAATTTACTCACACAGCATTCCCGTGGAAATAACCAGGACATCCCACTCCCCGTGGATCACCATCCCCGAAGGCCGATGACGAAGGCAGCGCAGAGAGAGGAAACAGAAGCGTTTCTTTGGTGACGCCGCAGGGACTGCACTTAATTTCCTTCTTACAATGATAACAGAGATATTCAGATTTTTGTAACAACAACATAGACAACATGGAAAAATAATATTGAATTACCTCCTGTACCATATGTATTGGAACATGCGTGGAGAAATTGGTACGCAGAGCCAAACATAGAGTATTGCAGGGCCAGAGAAAATGTGTCTGCTGTTCATGGGCAGAGTTACATGTAGGCGATGCTTAGAAAACTTCGTAAACACATCCATCACAGTTTCCTGGTTAAGTGAGCAGCTGAGGCAGTCTGTGAAGGCCATTCGCTCAAAGTGCAAATGTCCCCCACAGTGATTTCATGCTATATATCTTTCTATCTATCTCGTTTTTGTTGAATAATATCACAGCAGAATCCATGTTTAATCCTTCAGCTACAGTTTTGCTCAGCAGGTTTTACATCACACAATGATTTCTAATAAAAAAGCAGCTCCAGTGCTTTAAATTCCCCATATAATGTGATTTACATTATAATGCCAAAAATATTTGCTTGTCCGCCTTCACAGGCACATCCCGTTTTTAATCCATAGGTTTCTGTGATGTCGGCCATCCTTCACACCTGTAACAGCTTCAACTCTTCTGGGAAGGATTCCCACGAGGTTTAGGAGTGTGTTTATGGGAATTCTTGACTGGGGCAGACGCTGATGTTGGACGAAAAGGCCTGATAAGTTTGGCTTATTTAAAAGTCTTCTGTCACGTTCTTCCACACCGAGCTTACTCGTCCATGTCTTTATGGCCCGTGTTTGTGCACTGGTGCACAGTCATGTTGAAACCAAACCCACCGTTCCCACAAAGTTGGGAAATTATCCAAAATGTCTTGGTATGTTGAAGCATTAAGAGTTCCTTTCAGTGGAACTAAGGGGCCAAGCCTAATTCCTGAAAAACAACCACACCCCTTCCACCAAATTTTAACTCAGACAAGTACTCTGGCAACCAAACCCAGACTCGTCCGTCGGACTGCCAGATGGAGACGCGTGATTCCTCGCTCCAGAGAACACATCTTCACTGCTCTAGAGTCCAGTGGTCGTGTACTGGTGTACCAGTGGTGGGATGCAGCTCAGCCATGGAAACCATTCAGCTCTCTACACACTGAGGTCTGTAGGATGTAGTGTAGCTCTCAGAATATCAATGAGACCAAAATAAAAAACCCAGAAACTGCAGTTCCTTCACATGCCCAGTAAAGGGAAAGCAAGTCCGTTCCCACACTTGACATAAACCTGTCTACTGCCTGGTAGAAAAACAGTTTTGCTCTTTGTTGATAGACTCGTCTTTAGAATAACTGTAGTATAAATGTTTGGGTTAAACATCCCGTATCTGAAGGACATTTCTACAATTGTTTTGTGCAAAACTACTCGAACAATGTTTTCATTTCCTGTTGTATCACTGACCATATTTTTGTCTTGCTTAACATGTCTTTGCTTTTCACTTTTCCCCTGAATGGTTTTGGCTTCTTTTAAATAGTCACACAAATTAGCCTTCAATAATAGAGAGCGTTAGTAAACATTTTGGTTATTTTGTGTCCCCCGGGGAATTTTCATCCTCCCACTCTTTTATGTACTCATTACAATTATAGAAAAAGTCTGATGTGTTCAGGTTGTACACGTCACAGATTCTCTTGATGCTGGAGGTGTAATGGAAAGGCCTCAGCAACATTAGAGAGCAAATGTTTCTATTTGAAAGAACAGTTCACTGAAGAACAGCACTCTTAGTTTTTGTTTTCATTTACATTTTGTTTGTTTCTTGCTGTCTAAATTTGTTCACACAATGTGAATTAACCTAAGCAAACCCACAGAGTTCAACAGTGTGGACACGGGATCCTCATGTGACAGGTGTATGAATGAGACCAAACTGCCTGTTAGCTGCTGTGTTGTAATATTTGAAGCATCAAGAGTTTATAAAGCACAAAATGACCTTTTTTCCAAGGTGACAGTCAGACTTGGATACTGATTTCTGTCCTTCAAATACAGCAGACACAATTTGAGACGAGTGTGTGTCCTTGTTTTAGTTCAATTCAGTTTTATTTACAGAGCGCCAAATCACAGCAACAGTCGCCTCGAGGTGCTTTATATTGTAAGGCAGACCCTACAATAATACATACAGAGAAAACCCCACCAATCATATGCCCCCCTATGAGCAGCACTTTGGCGACAGTGGGAAGGAAAAACTCCCTTTTAACAGGAAGAAACCGGCAGAACCAGGCTCAGGGAGGGGCGGGGCCATCTGCTGTGATTGGTTGGGGTGAGAGAAGGAAGACAGGATAAAGACATGCTGTGGAAGAGAGACAGAGGTTAATAACAGATATGATTCAACGCAGAGAGGTCTGTTAATACATAGTGAGTGAAGAAGAAACAGCCAGTGCATCATGGGCATCCACCAGAAGCCTACACCTATTGTGTGTGAATGGGTGGATGACTGGATATGTAAAGCGCTATATAAATCAGGCCATTTACCATTTATAGCAGCATAAGTAAGGGAGGCTTCAGATGATAAACAGGCACATGGCTCAATACATGAGTGGGACACAGAAAGGGATGGGCAAGATCACCATCAAGTACAGGATCTAGTGCTCAGTGAATACCTCAGGCAGCAGAAACCCAAGAAAGAGAAAGAAGAGGAGAAACCATCATGGAAGGACAGGCCCCTGCACAGTATGTACCACCGGCAAATAGAGGAGGTAGCTGACATCCATAATTCCTACCACCACCTGGATAAAGCCGGACTAAAAGCCGAATAAGTCTTGAGGTTAAAATGTACCATATCACCCCTCTAATAGGGTGATATGGTACTACAAGGTCATTAAGATAAGATGGGGCCTGATTATTTAAGACCTTGTATGTGAGGAGCAGGATTTTGAATTCTGGATTTAACAGGAAGCCAAAACAGGAG
The DNA here is from genome assembly GCF_057382185.1 of Mchenga conophoros. Classification (NCBI taxonomy): domain Eukaryota; kingdom Metazoa; phylum Chordata; class Actinopteri; order Cichliformes; family Cichlidae; genus Mchenga; species Mchenga conophoros. The sequence continues at coordinate 2,905,853 of NC_140541.1, forward strand.
AAATCTGCTCTCTCTTTCTAGTCCCTGTCAGGACTCTTGCTGCAGCATTTTGGATTAGCTGAAGGCTTTTCAGGGAGTTTTTAGGACATCCTGATAATAATGAATTATGGACCCTGTGGTTTGGTTACAGCACAACCTGATGTGGTTAGAACTGACGAGATGGCCTTGTGTCACACATGTCAGAAAACATCACACATCTTTGGTATACTGTAGGTTTGGGCCAATTCAATGTTGTCAGGATACCAGAGCACTGTGGTTACAGAACCCGTGAACAGATTTGAAAACACCAGATGTTTATTATTATTTATCCTCACCTTTTTTATTGAGTTGGACAGATTCATATTTGGCAAGACTATACAAAATTAATTTTTTTAAATGAGGAGGACTACACAATAGGATTTCAGACATATTTTTTCTTTCTTGCGGAAAGATTTGAATCAGCAGTTCTTTGATGTTTGAGTATTTGTCCCTCTGGCTCTCCATAAGCATTTGTTTATTTCATGCTTTTTTCTGTAAAGGTTGCAGTATGACTGATTGATGATCAGGACTGATTGCATCCATCATGTCTAGGCAGAGAAGAGAGTCAGTTCCCTCCCCTGAGCCTGTGATTGAACATAGTAGGGGAGCAAATATAAAACCAGTCCAGACTCAGTGAAGCTTAGCATGATGTTGCCACTCAAGTTGCTCTTGGACATAATAATAAAAACAGACATGTGCTTTGTTGGTCAAGTGCTCTTTCATGTGCTTTAGTCTGAATTCCTTCAAACCTCAATTTAATTTGTTTCTACATATGTGTAAGTAATCAGGGGTCAAAGTGCACCTGCTCCTTTCCTCTTGGGTGCACCAAGTGTCCTTTTATTTTTCAGTCCTGTCTGTGCCCCTCAGCAATATTTTTTAACTATTAATCACAATTTTGCTAAATAAAAGGATCTGGCTTGTATCAGAATCTATATACATATGTCTATATACATATATACATAGCAACAATAGTTATCAACATTAGAGCTAAACACATGGTACTGTGAGTCATGAGGAAAGCTGTGGAGGTCCGCTTGAGTGATCCAAAAGGATCCAATCCAGAGGTCCGGGTGAGAAGGCAGGGAGGCAGGGAGACAGGCAGGCAGGCGAGAAGTTGGAGTCTGTGCTGGAGCTGAGGCAGCGATGGTGGCAAGTGAGACCAGCAGCCAGGCTGTGGGTTACTGCGAGCGGTTAGTGGATATCGTCCGTGGAGAAGAGTGAAAATGAGAGCAACAAAGTGACATGAATGAGCCAAGAACTGATGCTGGTCAGCAGACGATCTGCTCTTAAATACAGCCACGGTAATAGAATACAATAGAATTCAACTTTATTGTCATTGCACATGCACAGGTACAGGGCAACGAAATGCAGTTTGCATCCCTCCAGAAGTGCTTTAGCCATTATATAGAAATATTACAAATATATATTAGCAATAATATAGATATGTAAGTATATTACAGAAATGGGTCTATTATGGTATGTTATAATGTACACGGCATGAAGTATGTTATGAATATGCTTTAACTATAAGTATGTACAGGCTATGAACAGGATGTAAATATGAAAACTACACAGAAATATGAACTATGCAGGTTTTAAACAGTTGTAGAATGAAAAATTATCGTATTGTACAGAATGATTATTTACACAGAATCATACTGTGCTCCAGGCGCAGCTGAAGGGAGGAAGTGAGGTTGGCTCCGCCCAAAGGAGGAGCCACGTTGCTCTAAATACTGCCATTCACCCGGACCGTGACAACAGTCAGGGCTTTTCCTGCCATTATGCAGGGCTTATATTTATCTAATATGCATATCCACATAATTACAGTTATTATAATTATGATATTTTAAAAAACTCACACACTGTATTTTAAAGGAAATGCATTAAGAAACAGATTATATTAGATTTATATTTCAAATATGACAAAATGCTGATTTTACAGCAGCAAAGTTATATTATGTCTACAGTTTAAACATTTAATAAGCGTTTTGCCTGCACAGTGGATAGTCAAACAAATTATTACTTTATTATTAAAGCACTGGGAATAAATAATAAGGGAAGGATTCTGGATCAGCACTATGATGTAAACTTGTGGCCACAGTATATACAGCATACTGGGCAAGCTATAAAATGATGTCACTGTGTGCGTGTTTGTGTGTTTTTATGTATATAGATTTTTAAATTATTACTCATGATACAACATTGTCCAGACTTGCCCTGTAAGGAAAGGAGGAGGAAACCGTGACAGAAGGCGCTGTGTGAGGATCCCTCAGCAGCTGGATTACAAAGAGCTCAGGTCACAATAACAGCTGTACCAGGTGTTGCATTGCAGAGGTGTTCAAGTATAAAAACAATAATAAACACAATGTTCTGCTTCTGTAACATTGTCTATCATTGTCAGATTAATGCAATAGTAAAGTGTGCTTTGTTCTCAGATGGACAGCAAGTGGAGAGTGATCGATGAGGCAAAGAGTGATTCACAGGCAGAGTTTAGTTCCCACAGTTTTGTTTCCTTATGGTTCCAAGCTCTGTCACCAGTCTTTGCATTTTATTATTATCTCATAACACATGTTTAATCAGCTCCCATCTCTCCTGTGGACTCCTTAATGTCTCCAGTTTGAGATCAGCACAGCCCTGCCCTCCAGCACCATCAGCAGCAGCAGCAACATTGCACCCATCAGGTAAAACTACATTTGCTTTGCATTGTCCCCACATGATGATGATGATGATATAGTATGATGTGATATGTGAGGACTAGAAAAGTTTGGTTTACAAAACCTGTGCTGGCAAATGGTACCGACTGTAGTGAAATTTTAGGTCACGTTAATGGTTAATTGTATACTGAGCTCTCCAAATAAAAAGAAGAAAAGTTACAGATTCCCACGACCGAGGCTTGTTTGTGGAAGGCTGTGTGCAGGACTGCAGCAGTGAACCAGCAAGGTCAAGAAACAGTAGCTCTCACAGAGAGCTGCTACGCATGAAACTGGATAACAGGTCAGGGAAAAGTGTGTGTGTGTGTGTGTGTGTGTGTGTGTGTGTGTGTGTGTGCGCGTGCGTGTGTGTGCCCATCCCTAGGTGAAGCTGCACCCGATGGAGGAGAAGGAGAGTGCCAATAAGGGGGCTAAAGTCTAAACCGCGGCTCTTCTAAACAGTTTTTGACCAATCAGGTAGAAGCACATTTTCTTTTACAAATATGTGGGTCATCTGTCTTCGTTGGCCACAGCAAACTGTGTGTTTCAAACTGGACACAGATCCATGCACACAGACTGTTTCTGAAATACTAGATTCTTTATGAATGTGGGTTGTTGTCATTCAGCCTGGTTCTAGGTGGCCCTTGTTAACTTTGAGCACCACCCCTTCAAACATCTCAGCGCGGCCCTGCAGCTGATCTAAAGGTTTGCTCATTCTGCACATAATAAGGTTTTAAAAGCTTATTGTATTGGTAGTGTCACACGTACGTTTTACAGTGTTTGTGTATTACTTCCAGAGCGAGTTTGATGGTTCTCTGTCCCCAACATCCTAGTTATGTTCAGCTGGCGACAGCCTCCGTGAAAAGAACGCACACGGCTGTAGTTTAGCTCCTGGGCCTGTGCGTTGGGAGACGACAGCTCCTACACCGATGTCTGATGCGTCTACTTCTACAATAAATGGCTTATTGAGGTCCAGTTGGATCAACACTGGGAAAAAGATTAGGATGTCATCTAGGCAGACGTAGACAAAGCGGTTTAGAAAGTCCCATAGCACATCATCTACTAAACTCTGGAACACGGCTGGAGCGTTGGTTAACCCAAAGGGCATGACGAGGTATTCAAAATGGCCTAGCGGGGTGTTGAAAGCTGTTTTCCATTCGTCACCCTCTCTGATGCGGACCAAATGGTAAGCATTGCAGAGATCCAGTTTAGTGAAAATTGTGGCCCCCTGAAGGGGCTCGAAGGCAGCACTGATGAGTGGCAGGGGGTATTTGTTTTTGACGGTGATGGTGTTGAGACCTCTATAGTCAATACATTGGATGGTTTTGTCTTTCGTAGCCACAAAGAAGAAACCCGCGCCTACAGGAGAGGATGAAGGCTGGATAATTCCTGCTGCCAGAGAATCATGAAGGTATTTCTCCATCGCCTCTCTTTTGGCTTGGAAATGTTGAACAGACGGCAGGAGGGAAGTGGAGCTCCAGGTCAGTGGCACAGTCATATGGTGTGTGGTGGAAGTGAAGGTGCTTTGTCTTTACTAAACACCTCTTGGAGGTCGTGATGCTCGAGAGGAACAGTGGTAAGGTCTGGAGTGTCAATGTGGGAGACGTTCTCCTTCATGGTTCCAGGCGGCAGACACGAGACAGTGGGCACGACAGAACAAACTCCAACTCACAACTTTATTCCCTAACCAGTCTATATGGGGATTGTGTTTCAGGAGGGGTAACCTAAAATGAGTGGTGAATCCGGGGAGGTGAAGGCGAACAGTGTAAGGGTTTCTCTGTGATTACCCGAGGTGAGAAGAGTAACTGGACCAGCTTGGTGAGTAATCTGAGAAAACACTTGGTTGTTTAGAGGAGGATTGGAGGATCTACTGCCTCGAGTGGCAAGTGGAGGCTGTTGTGATATTTTGATACCATGGTAGCATTTACAGGATATTGTTTTATAGTGATATTATACAGGAAAACTGTTACTCAATAAGGCCCATTTACTAGTTGTTTTTCTCTTTCTCTGTGACCCAAGAATTAATGTGTAAGAATCATAGGATGGTACCTCAAGGTCGAAAACACCACAGAGATCACTTCCTTACTCCCATCCTCCCTTCTTTATCTCCTAGAAAAGAGCTTGTTAAAGGCCAGGTGGTTCGTTTCAGAATTCACTAATGAAAGAACTCTGTATTCTATGTCTAGGAGTGTATTTTACTGGAATGATCATAAATTGTAGCTGAACTGATAAACTACACAAAGGATACTTCTTTGCTCAGAAGGCAGGAAGACGTTTCCTTATTTGGTCTGTACCGGTTTGAACTGAGAATCTGCTGACACACGAACCTTTTTTTTCCTCTATATAAACTGTTGTCTGATGAATAAACCTTGAGTTGATTTTGGAAGAGCAACCTGAAGCAGTTTCTGTGTCATTTTGTTCTCCCAAGCTACTCCCGGCGCTGTAACTAACCTGCTGAACGGCATACCTGAGCTTACTTTGAATAATTAATTTTATACAGAACTCTGCTTATCGGTGCTCACGCCTTGGAGGAAACCCGATCCATGGAGAAACCCGGGACGGAGATTTCTTTCAGAGGCGTTCTGCGAGTGCGGCATCAGTTAAATTCTGTTCAGCCCCTGAATCGACTAAAGCGTGAAGGGAGTGAGAAACGTGGCCAAAACATAACGTGACTGGTAACACTAGACAAGGTTCAAGGTTCAAGGTTCTTTATTTGTCACATGCATAGTTATACAAGTATAACACACAGTGAAATGTAGCCTGACACGCTCCTCGACATGTGCAAAAAAATTGGGGGCGGGGGGGGGGGGGTGTAGAGGAAAAACATTATATATATATATATACACATATAGTATATACATTGGGTGAATGTGCAGCAGTAGCAGCAAGCAGGTGAATTCTGTACATTGATATGAATAGATATCCCGACTATTTTACAGGATAGACAATATAAACATATTTAAAGTTAAAGGAATTGAAATGTACATTGTGCCTTGGTTTAGAGTGTCTGGAAGAGAGTCCTGTCTCAGTCAATTATAGATGATGTGAGAGGGCGGGTGTGTGTGTTTAGGGCCCGGATGGCTTGGGGATAGAAGCTCCTCTTGAGTCTCTCTGTCCTTGCCCAGAAGATGCGGAACCTTCTACCAGATTGCAGAAGTTGGAACAGTTTGTTGCCAGGATGGGACGGGTCCTTCAGTATCTGCGCTGCTCTAGTCCGGCATCTCCTGGTGTAGGTGTCCTGAAGCAGGGGGAGAGCAATCCTGCAGCAGCGTTCTGCTGTACGGATCACTCTCTGGAGAGCTTTTTGGTCCTTCACACAGCTGTTCCCAAACCACGATGTCATGTTCTGTGTGAGGATGCTCTCCACAGCGCCTGTATAGAAAATCCTGAGGATCTGCACCCTCTCCACTGGAGCTCCATTGATGATAATGGGCTTGTAGTCTCTGTGCTGACCCCTTCTGAAGTCCACCACCAGCTCCTTGGTCTTGCTGACGTTCAGCTGGAGGTGGTTGTCCTGGCACCACGATGCCAGATTCTTCACTTCATCCATGTAGGCCGCCTCATCGTTGTTGGAGATGGCACCCAACACCACTGTGTCGTCAGCAAACTTCACAATGGTGTTGGAGCCGTGGGTGGCCACACAGTCTGAAGTGTAGAGGGAGTAGAGCAGTGGCGAGAGGACACATCCCTGAGGTGCTCCTGTGTTGATGGTGATGCTGTTGGAGAAGCACCTGCCCACCCTCACCACCTGAGTTCTGCCAGTGAGGAAGTCCAACACCCATGCACACAGACGGCTGTTAAGGCCCAGATCCCTCAGCTTTGTGAACAGTCTGCAGGGCACTATTGTGTTAAACGCTGAACTGTAATCAACAAACAGCATTCGCACATAGTTACCCTGTTTCTTGTCCACGTGGCTGAGAGTGGTGTGTAGGACGTGGGCGATGGCATCCTCTGTGGATCTGTTGGATCTGTAGGCGAACTGCAGCGGATCTGTGGTGTCTGGGATGGAGGAGGAGATGATGTTCTTCAGCAGCCTCTCAAACACCTTCATTACTACCGAGGTCAGTGCAACTGGCCGGTAATCGTTCAGGGATGAGGGTTTGCTGTTCTTGGGCACAGGGATGATGGTGGATCTTTTGAAGCATGGATCTTTGAAGACGGGGTTTAGCACTGCACAGGGATCCGCCCACCTGTATCCCCGAATCTACCAGTGGGCGAAACCTTTTGGCCGCACTGTACATTGAGCCAACATGTGATCAAGCGCGCCGCAGTAAAAGCATGCACCGGAGCGGCGACGTCGCTCTTTTTCCTCAGCAGTGAGATGCGAGCGGCCGATTTACATGGGCCCCGGTGTAGGATCCATATTTGCGGGACCGCCGGCGGATGTTGTTGCCGAAAGTGGTGGAGGCAGAAGCGATAGTGTGCTTACGCACAGAGGGCTTCTTCTCCGCTTCTCTCTCCCTTAAACGATTGTCAATTCTTAGGAAGAGGGAAACCAGGTTCTCAAATGATCTTGGTTCATCGCGGGAGCTTAACTGATCCTTTAAGTCCTCGCTTAACGCACAGCGAAAGATGCTTTGAAGTGCACGATCTGGCCATTTAGCCTCGGCTGCTGCTGTGCGAAAATCAACGATAAATTCAGCAATGCTCTGGTTTCCCCGTTGGAGTCCCAACAACCTCTCCTCCGCACTGCCTTTGGCCACCGCGTGAGCAAAGGTCCTTTTGAACTCACCCAGAAAGTCATCATAAGAGCAGGTTGGAAGAGGATGGACGGTGAGGTATGCCGCCTGGGGGTTGACCGTTGTGGCCAGAGTGGCTGACGGGGCTTGCACAGCTGGAAGCACTGCCCGGATCTCCTGTAAGGAGGCTAAAAAATTTTCTTGGGTGGCATATAATGACTGACACTGCGCTCTGAGAGCTTGTAAACCCTGTTCATGTGTGCCCACAATGGCCACTTGCTTAGCAATCACAGCCTCTACTGGGTCTGCTGAGTCCACAGTGTCTGGCCAGTTTGTACTGTCACAATGGCCACAGGCCGATAGCTAAACTCAAACGCAGATAACCACAACAGAGACGGCTCGTACGTTTTACAGTGTTTGTTTATTAGGTCAACAGGTGAATTCATGGCAAAGTGTTGCTAATGATGTGGCCGTGGGTCAGTGGGCTGAACGGGGGATTGGCAGGTAGTGACGGGGACGGAGCGGGTGCGTGGATAGTCGGGGTGAACTCGGCTTTGAGGGAGAGGCGGTGAGGATCCAGGTGAGTAGTGGCAAAGGCTGGCTGACCTGTGTGGTGAGTGGTGGCTGGAGGGCAGGCAGGTGAGGTCCTTCGTATTGCTTAACCTCAACCTGATTACACAGAATCAGCCTCAGGTGTGCAGGACTGCAGGAGGGATGATGGCTCCGCCCAGGGGTGGAGACCAAGGAACTCAGGTGCCTGATGGAACTTTCCAGTCAAACCTCCAGATCCTGACAGGAAGTTGGACATCTACTACCGTCTGTGCTGATCCAAAACCATCTCATCAGTTTCAGGTCAGATTTCTTAATGTGGTGTGTCTCTCTCATATAATGTCTCTGCTGCTATTCAAGACCTAACAAGGATACCACTTTCTTTCCTCCACCAGTCCAACACACTTCACCCATATAACTGTAGCACATTACTGCAAAAAGGCAGGATTAGAGCTAACCGGAGAACATGAAGATAACCTGATAAGTGTTAAGAGCAAGGATAAACCCGCAGTACTTATTGTCACCAAATCAGCATGTGAGACGTGTCTCTGATGTCATCTGGCTCACAGGGTGATTGACCCTTTATGTCTGTCAGACTATTTATCCATTTCTTTAAAGGCCTGTCCAGCTGAGGGTCATGGGGCCTGTTCCAGCTGTCACTGGGTGCACCCTGCACAGCTCATCTCAGGCTGCCAGGAGTACATAGAATATTAAACATTTAAATGCCATCATAAAAAATACATGAAGTAATACTACTAACACTACAAAATCGACTCTTATGCTCCGGTAATAAAATCAATTCTTGGCACAGAGCTGCAGTCTGTACTTAACTGTCTGTTAAGCTCTTTTTTTTTTTTTTAATCAGCGCGATGTGTTCTGCGTCCCGATCGGCTGTAGGCCGTTGTCAGTCTCGTGCCGTGTCTCCTGTACAGTACAGAATGCGTTCAGCTTGTCTAATTTACATCTATCTTCGATCGCTAGCAGTGTGACTCTGACGTGCTGTATTATGTTTGTTTTCTCCCCAACAAACACAAAAATGTCGACGAAACGTTTTGCACCGTCAAAGGCTCCTGCCGTGGCACCCCAAAGGCAAAGGAAGATGCTAACAATCACACAAAAAGTTGGACTTTTGGACATGATGCATTGAGTTTTTCCTTTCCAGTCACCTTTCTCACTCACTATGTGTTAACAGACCTCTCTGCATTGAATCATATCTGTTAATAACCTCTGTCTCTCTTCCACAGCATGTCTTCATCCTGTCTTCCTTCTCTCACCCCAACCAATCACAGCAGATGGCCCCGCCCCTCCCTGAGCCTGGTTCTGCCGGAGGTTTCTTCCTGTTAAAAGGGAGTTTTTCCTTCCCACTGTCACCAAAGTGCTGCTCATAGGGGGTCATATGATTGTTGGGTTTTTCTCTGTATGTATTATTGTAGGGCAGGGGTCTGCAACCTTTAAGACCCAAAGAGCCATTTGGACCCAGTTTCCACGCAAAACAAAACGCTGGGAGCCGCAAATACTTTTTGACATCTAAAATGAAGATAACACTGTATATATTGTTTTTTACCTTTATGCTTTGTGTGAACAACTAAGGTGTGCTGCTTATGAAATCCTTGAAGTGCTACAGAGAAAATTACATGTTATTTATGTAATTAACACATTTTGAACTCTTAAAGAAATATAACAAAAGCAAAGACACCCAGCTGAACTAAAATGATCCAGCAAACAAAAACTGTTGTGAGCCGCCATCCTTATATCGCCTTTGGGCTTTTGGAGCCTTGACCTGACTTTTAAAAAATAATTGGGAAAAAAGCTCGATGCTGCTGAAAAATGAAAAATAGATATTTGCAAAATTCTCCCTAAATATGTATTTTACCTGGTCATAAAGGTGGATAGTGAAGGAGGAGCCAAGATAGTAATTTTAGAAGGTTTATTTAATGCTGGTGATGAGATTTGGGTTCAGACTGAGGTATAACTTCAGGGAGAGCCAAGGCCAACATAACAAACAAAACATCCCTGATGTAAAAATAAAAGAAACTTACCTAAATCCAAAGAAACAAAATATACAAGCTATAACCATAACCTACCTAACAACACATAAACAGGAGAAAACAGGATGTCAAAACAAAAGGCAGCTCTCCCCTACAAGCAGTCTGAACATGAAAACAACAATGCACATACAAAAGCATGCAAGCCTGCACAGGTATGGCAACCAAAATAGCCAGAGGGCACAGAAGCACAGCTCCACAGACCTTAAGTAGTGCTCTGCTGGTTATCAAGTAGCCGGACTCTGCGCAGCATCCAATCAGGACAGAGGAGGTGGAGCCTGGACAAAACAAAGAGTTAGTAGGGAGAAGAGACATCCTCCTGGGGGATGTAACATCCCCACCCAGAAAAACAAACGTATAAGTTTGTTAACCTTACACCATCACATTCTTGAGAGGGCATCGGCCACAATATTTTCACATCCTCTCCTATGCTTTATTTCAATGTTGTAGTTTTGTGAAATTAAAGCCCACCTCATCAATCGTTGATTGTTGTTATACATACGAGAGAGGAACACGAGAGGATTGTGATCAGTGAAGACCTCTACAGGTTGGGAAGTAGATCCCACATACACATCAAAATGTTGAAGAGCCAGAAGCATGGCCAGAGTCTCCTTTTCAATTGTCGAGTACCGTCTTTGATGAGCATCGAACTTCTTTCCAAAGAAGCAGACAGGATGACTCACTCCTTGTCCATCATCCTGAAGAAGAACAGCTCCAGCCCCCACCTCACTGGCATCCACTTCAAGCTTGAAAGGTTTAGAAAAGTCTGGAGCAACAAGAACAGGTGAACTCGACAGAAGACCTTTTGCAAACATTCAAACATTCAAAAGCATGTTGACACTCAGGACTCCAAATGAATGGTACCTTCGGGCTGCACAGGTTTGTCAGTGGTGTTACGACTTCAGAAAAATTCCTACAGAAACACCTGTAGTAACCAACCATCCCCAGAAATCTACGCAGCTCACGGCGTGTTGTTGGCACAGGAAAGTTGAGGATGGCAGTAACCTTTGCACTGATAGGGCGAACCTTGCCCTGCCCTACTTCCTTTCCAAGGTAGGTCACTGTAGCCTTACCAAACTCGCATTTAGCCAAGTCGAGGGTCAAGGAAGCATCAGCTAAACGCTTGAACACAGTGGTTAAAGTGTCGACATGCTCTGACCAGTTGGAAGAATAGATGACCACATCATCAAGATAAACACTACAGTTTGCCACACCAGATAATACAGTTAACATTAACCTCTGGAAGGTAGCAGGAGCATTTCTCATTCCAAATGCCATGACTGTATATTGTAAAAAGTGATCAGGTGTTACGAAAGCTGAGATTTCTGATGCTCTTTCTGTCAGAGGTACTTGCCAATAACCTTTAAGAAGGTCAAGCTTACTCACATAAGCAGCAGATCCGATGCTGTCAATACAGTCCTCAATACGGGGCAGTGGGAAGGAATCAGGCACTGTTACTGCATTTACCTTGCGGAAATCTGTGTAAAAGCGAGGTGTTTCATCTGATTTTGGCGTAACCAGGCACGGAGAGCTCCATGGACTATAGCTTGGGATAGCCAATCCATGCTTCAGAAGGTAGTCTACTTCTTTGTTTATCATTTCTCTTTTTGCCATATTCACACGGTAAGCATGCTGCTTAATAGGCACTGCATTCCCAACATCAATGCCGTGCTCTATTACAGTAGTACGGGAAGGCATGTCCCCAAAGAGTTTTAAATGAAGGCTGACGAGCCTTTCAATGTCTAACTGTTGCTCATGGGTCAAGTGAGACAGATATATAGACAACTGGGACAGTACCTCAGAATTAAGCATTCTGGCATTCTGGTAGCTGGCATCACAAAGTTTGAGCCCGTCTTCATCTAAACTCGACCTCAATCCTGAGGAAGAGTTCAACAAGAGAGTTTCTGGAGATGAGATTTGCTCTGACGGAGATGCCACAGACGTATCTGCAGGACCACAGAGAGGATCAGCTCTAGAATGAAAAGATTTGAGCCTTTTGACATGGCACAAGTGTGTTTTACGCTTCCTGTCTGGTGTTTTAATCACATAGTCAGTGTCATTTACTTTCTTATCCACCTGATATGGTCCACAGAAGCGGGCAGACAATGCAGAGCTAGCAGTTGGTAGGAGAACCAAAACCTTGTCACTTGGATTGAAAGATCGAGGAACGGCTTTCTTATCATACCAACTCTTCATCTTCCCCTGAGCAGAGGAGAGGGCTTCTGCAGCTGCCAACCTGACCTTATGGAGGCGCTCTCTGAACTGTGAAACATAATCCAGAACATTAGTTTTCACAACATGGTCTGTTGACAAGAACTGTCCTTTCAACAACTTCAAAGGTCCCCGAACAGAATGACCAAACACTAGTTCATTTGGGCTAAACCCAAGGGACTCTTGCTTAGCTTCGCGCATGGCAAACACCATCAGGGGTACTCCCTCATCCCACTCTTTTCCAGTATCCAAGCAGTATTTCTGCAACGTTGCCTTGAGTGTCTGATGCCAGCGCTCTAATGCTCCTTGAGACTCAGGATGGTATGCACTTGACACGACATGCTTAATCCCCAGAGTCTGCATGACCTGCTTGAAAAGTTTAGACAGATAGTTCCTTGGTCTGTCTGGACTACTTCTGGTAGACCAAAAGTAGTGAAGAACTTTGTCAAAACTTTAACCACCAAAGGTGCAGTTATTCTTCTGAGTGGGACAGCTTCTGGAAAACGAGTCGAAGTACACATTGCAGTCAGTAAAAACTGATTACCATTCTTTGTCTTGGGCAATGGACCAACACAGTCCACAATGACACGTTCAAAAGGTTCACCCAGTACTGGTATAGGATGAAGAGGAACTATAGGAACTGTCTGGTTTGGCTTTCCTGCAATCTGACATGTTTTACAAGTGCGGCAAAACTCAACTACATCAGCCTTCAATCCTGGCCAAAAGAAATGGTTGAGTATCTTATTGTACGTTTTTGTAACTCCCAAATGACCAGACAGAGGGTGCTCATGTGCAAAGGAGACTACGTAGTGACGATACTCAAGATTCAGTATCTGTGTCGGGCTGTGAGCTGCAAAGCTACAGTCGGCTGTGTGCGTACAGCGACCGTGTGTGAAAAGTGGTCAATAAAGAGAAGCTGAAAAGCGCGTTCATGCAAACATCGTCGGGTCTGCCGTGATATGTTTACACCGGGACTTCTGCTCCTGAACCTCTGCGCACAGCGTCTGCAGGTCGGGGCTGTACGAAGTCACTTTCATCTCTACAGGACTGTAAGCTGTCGTCTGTGAGGCGTGAGCGTGTTTGTTTTAACATAGTTCACGGTGGAGCTGCTGACATAATGTGGATCTGAACATCCATAATTGGCCTACCTGGGGTTGAAAGTCTCGATAAATGCACGCCGTTTTGGCGGGTACACCGGCTTCCGCCAGTGTGACGCTTATTTTGAGCGATGAAGAAATAATAGAATATAATTTAATTTTTATATTTCAAAATCACAATAATCTTCCAGTTTAGAACTACAAGGTAAAAAATAACAAACATAAATAAAATACACTTCAGCTAAATACTTCTAATTTATTTTCCCAAACCACGCGGAGCCGCAGTATAAGGACTAAAGAGCCGCATACGGCTCCGGAGCCGCAGGTTGCCGACCCTTGTTGTAGGGTCTACCTTACAATATAAAGCACCTTGAGGTGACTGAAAATAGAATAGAATAGAATAATCCTTTAATTGTCCCAAAAGGGGAAATTTGGTTGTAACAGCAGCCAGAAAGACACATATACAAACAAACAGGACACAGAACAGAAACATACAGTTTTTCTTACATATTTACTTTAAGGACAGTGGTTACTATATACAGAGAGTACTGTACAGTTATTAAATTAAAAAAAAATTAACTACAGATAAGAGGCAGACCAGGTTGTAGTGCGAATCGATTGGTTAAATTATTGCAGTTACAGCGCTGACGTAAACATCTATGATTGTTGGGAGCAGTTCTGATTGTGCAGTCTGACAGCTGCAGGGAGGAATATAAGGCGCATTAAGTCAGATAAGTCAAACTTCACTCAGCTGATTCTTCTTGCTTCCTCTACTTCCGTACCATTGATTCATTAATGTTGAAGCTGCTCTATTCCCATGTTCTGGACCTGAAAACAGGGTTTGATCTTTGGTTTCATT